>NW_026067928.1:7584986-7739764 GCF_014885135.2 Alexandromys fortis
CCCCCCCCCCCCCCCCCGCCACAGTTTACCTAGGAGATCTTAACTATTTCCCTTTCCTCTTAGGGTCCTCCTTGTTGCCTAACTTCTCAGGGGTTGTGGATTATAGCCTGGCTATCTTTTGCTTTATGTCTAATACCCACTTATGAGTGAGTACATACCATTTTTGTCATAGCCGGAACCTGGAAACAACCTATATGTCCCTCAACCAAAGAATATATAAAGCAAATATGATACATTTACACAGTGGAATGTTACTCAGTGGTAAAAAACAATGACATCTTGAAATTGCAGGCAAATGGATGGAACTAGGAAAAAAGAGCATCCTGAGTAAGGTAACCCAGACCCAGAAAGACAAACAGTCTGCACGCAGCCCTGAAATTACAGTTGCACATGGACCACTGGAGATTCTTACATCACGAGCACCTAATCCACTGAGCCACCTCCCAACCTCAATGTTGGCCCATAAGTAACAATAAATGTGTTAACCTAATGCAAGCTATTAATGCTGGGGAAAACTGAGGTGGGGGAGTCTTTTGCACTAACATTATGATTTTTTCATAAACCCAAATGTCTCTAAAAGAGTCTTTTCTAATGCAAATAAAGTAAAATTTTAATAAGGTCACAATTTATATATCAGATTTATCACTAGCAGAACAGAACATCAGTGCATCTTCTGCATTGAAAAAAAAAAAAAAACATGAAGGCTAGTGATGTATTTCAGTGGTGGAGTACCCACCTAGCCTGAATGAGGCTCCAAATTCAACCTTCACCCTTGCAAGGACAAACAAACAAAGCAAAGACAACATCCACACCCATCGAAATAGCAAAGTAAAACAAAATTAACACCTTGCTTTTCTCTAAGAAGCTTTTTTTTTTTTTAAAGTGATGTTCAACTTTGAGACTACAAATTAGCAAAACCTTCTCCCATTTGAAAATAATGTCTTGCCAAAGAATGTGTCTTTGCATCTGGTAAATGAACGTGAAACTTCTAGCATTCATCTGTGATGTGACAATTAGATATGTAATTATTTGGCAGGATCCATTTTCATGTCTGTAAGCAAAAAATTAAATATGCAATATAATTCCAGGGCGAAGAGTTTTCAACATCGCTTATGAGTAGCCCTTCCTTCGCCACCATCCTTATAATTACAACAGATCATCAAAATTGAAGCTTGGCAAGCCGAAGATGGTAGCAGAGAAAATAAGAGCCCCGGGCTGACTCTGCAGTATCTGGCAGAAGGATTCTGGAAGAGAAAGAAAGAAAGAAGCAGTAGTCCCCCAGATGTCAGACTCGGGAAGAGCTCTGTATTCACTCAGGTGACCCAAAGTATGGAGTGTCCTATAACTTGGATTAACTTATTCCAAAAAAATCAAAGCTCACCACCAGAGTCCTCAGAAAAGAACTCTGTATCCTGCTTACATCTGTCTTTTTGGCTTCTCTTTGCTTTGCACGGCTTTTATCACCACCTGGGGGGCAAGCCAAACAGGCAAGGGCGCCTTTTGCTCCACTAAGTCATTCATAAATTATGTGTTTTCTGAGTCAAGAAGACACTTATGATTTCAAATGATTGCTTGGCTTTTTCCCCAATAAAATTCAGTCATTTATTATATATTTCTTCTTCATCTCAAATATGATTTTAAAATATAAACTGATTTTTGTAATCCATGAGCATCATCTTTTTGTTTTATCTTCCTGTCTCTTCTTATATGTCAACCTGTCAGAAAACTTTTGTAGTTACTTTGAGCACATTTCAACTTTAAATAAAAAAGAAGGTTACAGTTCTAAAGGCACAACACTTAGTTCTTTAATTAGTAGGCAAGACGTTTGCCAAGTACACACTAATGTACCCTTAGATTGCATGTCAGACACTATCAGAGCACACCAAACTTTTCATGCTAAGTGTTTTAAAAACAATTTCATTTCAAATGATTCAAAAAAAATTGTTTAGAAACTCAAAATTTTTCAGTTATTTAATTGTTGCGTAGATACTGTTTATAGTTGGTATTTATTATGAACAAGTCATAAGTATAAATCAGTATGACTCAAAATGAATGCATTGACTGTATGTATCTTTCTCCATTCATCTGTTTGCCCACTGGTATACACTTGGGCTGCATCCATTTCTGGGGCATTAGGAGTAATGCTAACAGGAACAGAGGTTAGTATCTCTCTGACATACCACCTTCTATTCCTCCGGATGGATACTAAGAAGTGTGACTGTTAGGTCCTATAGTCATCTTTTTAGAACTTTACTTCTTTTTATTGTTTAAGATGAGATTATGGGAGTGCTGAGACCATTTCCACTCCCCAGAGGCTGGAATTTCCAGCATGCACCAACACGCTCAGCTTCAGTTATAAGTTTTTCGGGAATAACTATACTATTTCCAAAATATCCATAGTAATTTATTTACCTGTTGACTGAATGCCATCAGGGTTCCCTTTCCTGCATCCTCACCAATATTTACTTATATCTTGTCAGTAACTATGGCTACTGGAGCAGTGTGATGGCTCATTGTGGCTTTAATTGAATTTGCATTTTCCTGATGATTCATAGACATTGTGCACTCCCATTTATCTGTCAATGCTCTCTATCTCTCTCTCCCTCTCTCTCTCCCTTCTGTCTCTTGGTTTCTTGAGACATGGTCTCATGTAGCACAGGCTAGCCTGAACTTGCTACACAGCCAAGGTCCCTTGTTTTTGTTCTTGAGTTTGGGTACTGGCTCCCTGTCAGAGGTACCATTTGGAAATTTGCTAGGCCATGGGCTGTCTCTCACTGTCTCCTTGGATGTGAGAGCCTTTGGTCTGTGGTGACCGTCATCCATCTGTCTCTGCTTCTGCTGTTTCTGGGGTCACACAAAATAACAAAATAAATAATAATAAAATATCGCCCAGACTGATACCATAAAGCTTTCTTCCTAGGGTTTGTTTGTTTGTTCGTTCATTTGTTGTAGTATTTGCATAGCCTAGTGTCTTTCATCTAAGTTGCTAATTCATTTTGAAATGATTTCATATGAATCATTAGAAAATGGTTCGATTCTAATCTTCTGCATGGGGCCATTCAGTTTTCAGCATCATTAATAACAGCAACAATATGGAATCAACCTAGGTGTCTATCAATAGCAGAATATGTTTTAAAAAGCACGGTGCAGTTACATAAACATGGGAAGAGAAGTAAATTCTGTAATTTGGGAGATAGCATTATGAAAAGTGAAATACGCCAGTTACAGAAAGAAACACTTCCTAGCCCCATACGTGGAATCCACAGAGGTTTTCCAGATAGAAACAGCAGAGAGATGCTTCCCAGGGACTGCTAAGAAAGGGAAGGACCACGAAGAAAGGAAGATGCTGATCTCTGGATGCAAAGTTCCAGTTACACTGGAAGAACAAGTTTTAGTACTCTGTGCCACTGCATACAGGGTGGCTACAGGTCACAGTATATTGTCGGTTCACTATTTATTTCAAAGCTGCTGGGAGGGTGGGGCTTTATCCTCCTAACCACAAAAAGGTAAACCACGGAGGCAATAAACATCCTAGCCTAAATGACTCTGTCTAGAACACATGAACAGATCAAAACATAAGAGTGTATCACATATGTATAAATAGCAGTTGTCCATTAAAAATTAAAACATAGAAATGAGAGAGATTGGGGAATCCCACAGTGTTGATGCAACTTCTAATTCTATGTCAGTGAAACTATTATTTAATACAAAAGTACTCAGAAAAGAAACCCTTAGCATCAAATACATTTAGGAAACCTGTGGCATTGTAGGTCCTTAACTAAGACACCCAGTGGGAGATGTCGAGGCATCTCATAATGTACGTGAACAAAATCTGTGCTACCTTTGCTTTGCAGGAAGAAGAGGATGCCCTGAGTGTGTATTGTTGGCAGAGGCACAGCCATGTCAAGAAGCCCAGAGCCTCAGACCACCGTGGCATGGAAAAGCCTCCCCACTGGGAGACTCGGAGGCATGCTAAAGGCTTTCCCTGTTCCTTCTGGGGATGCTAATAATGTGTGCAGAAAATGTGTACCGCGGCTCTTTAAGACCTGAAGACTGCTCCCCTGCAGAAAACAGCCCTACCAAGATAGCTAAGCTGTGTTTTTGATGCTGCTATATGCCGCAAACTCCACTTCCTTTTTCAGCTGTATGCAATAACACCTCTTTGTTCAACTCTAGATAATAAACACACCGAGTTCCTGGAGTGTTGAGGTTTCTCCATCAGAGAGTCCAATACAACTTGCCCCACCTGTTCCAACTCTACCCCATTCTGTGTATGTGTGTGTATATATGTGTGTGCCTACATGTGTCCATGCGTGCATGCATCTGTCTGTCTGTCTGCCTTTTCTTTATTCCCCCACTGGCCCAGTCAGATCCAAGTCCCCCGAGGCCATGCAGGGACTCAACACTACTCTGTTAATGGACACCTAGAATGGTCCTGTGTCTCAGCTATTGCAAACAGTGCTTCGGTAAACATGGATGTGCAAGTGTCTCTGTGATGTTGACTTGGAGTCCTTTGGGCAAATACCCAAGGATCCTATGAGAGAGAGGAGAGATCATTAACCATACGGGGCTAATGCTTTATCTTTCTGACCCCATTTAACCTTGCTTATCTCTTAAAAGCTGGTCTCCAAACACACTCACACTGTGGGTTAGGGCTCAAACCTATGAACTTTGAGAGTCTCCAGCAGAGGGATTTCTTCTGCCTTTTCCTTTGAAACACATGCTTGTTTGCAGCATTAGTCAAAAGATGAGTAAAAGCCAGTGATTTGGAGCACTGAGCAGCCTCATGGAGTTGGGAGCCTCCAGCTGCTACTTGAGGGACATTAAGCAGGCAGAAGTCAAAGAGCAGGTGTCGTGAAGGAAAAGAAGCCTTCGCATGCTATATCAGAGGTATTCTACTCTAGTTCCTGATACGGTAAAATAACATTGTTAAGTCTCTATCTTCATCATAGATTTATAACATATTTGCTAAACGCCATCAGCAATATTAATCATGAAATGCCAATAGTCTTTGTTCCTAAGCCAAAAATTTTTCTTTAACAGTATTACTTTTCTAATTTAACTTTTGTTTTCCCTTGAGAAACAAGTGTGCTATTTTTCATTTGCCTAGTTTTTATTATAAATGCCTTCCTTACTTAATCAAGTACTCCAATACATCTAGCAAAGATCTAAGAAGATGCTTTCAAAGTAGTCGAATAGATGGTTCTTTCTTCTTTGGCGCTCCTCTTCACATAGCCCTCCGAGCTGCTTGGATTTGGGGGGGATGGGGGGGGGCTGCTAACACCAGGCCAATTAATCAGATCGCTAAAGCAGTTAGTCAGTCAACACGCAGGTAGTTTTTACAGCAAGGACACACTTTCCAGGTGAGATGGGCCAGAATGGTGCAGGATTTCAACATGTTACTCAGAACAACAAGCAATTAAAAACTTGGTTTTTTTATTTCTGGAAAATTTTCACTTAATATATTTTTACTGAAACTAAGGAAAACAGAAATGTAATGAGGGAAGGAGGGTGGTAGTGTTCCTCAGTGACTTCCAGCGACAGGAGACCTGCTTGCCTTCTCTTGTTGTTAGAGCCAACCCTACCTCACTGAAGCTCAGGTGTGTGCGGAATCCACATGCTCTCCTCCTAATTTCCTAGAACCTTAAAACTGCTTTGAAAAAAGTGGTTTCAAAAATAATCTTTGCAAATAGAATAAAGGAATACTTTTAAAAGACTAACTAAAAATTTGAATAAAAATTTTAACTATAAAAGCTGGGTTTTGGTGGCACACACCTTTGATCCCAGTACTCAGGAGGCAGAAGCAGGAGGGTCTCTGAGTTCAAGGCCAGCCTGGACTATAGAGCAAGTTCCAGTCAGCCATGGCTACACAGGGAGACCCTGTGTTAAAAATTAATTAATTAATTAAAATGTAATACACAGTAATTTTTTCCTTAGTCTCCTGATTTTGAAGAACACACCCCCAAAGCAGGTACCATATTTCCAATGTAGCTAAACTGTTTGTAAATTGTTACAGCCAAATTTGGACACAGGCTTGATGCAAATATTAATCACCACTTTCACACCTTGTGGTTTTTACTCAACATTATGTGTATGAGATTTTACAGGGCAGGGTTCCCTGCCCTCTCTCAAGCAGGGTGGGAGAGGGAGGAGGGGCTGTGGGGGAGTGGGAGGGGATTGGGAGAAGGGAAGGAAGTGTAAATAACTGAATGGAAAAATAAAATAAATGAGAAACATGACTACAACGGAGAGAGTTAGGTCTCTGTATGATTATGCAATGGATGGTTTAAAATAAAACAATTAAATGAAGTGTATAAAAAAGATTTTGGTATTTTTGATAAAACATAATACATCAGATTTTCTCACATTTTTAAGATCTCACCATATCTGAGGGTATATCATATTTTCTCATTTTTCTTGATATAGTTTACTATACATTTTAATAGTTTATTTGGTGTCAGCAGTGGTTTTTATCTTCCCACACATATTATATTTGATTTACTTTCACGTGGCAAATGCATGATCTCTCTGCTTTCTGCTCCTTTTTGCTTTCATTTGTTTTCTTTTTTACCAAGTTCTTGAGATGAATTCTTTGCCCAGTTTTTTTCGATCTTCTATCTCCTGTTTGAGGCATCTAGATCCATAAAGTTTCTTAAGTACAGAGTTGGCTATATCCCACGAGCTTAGTACAGGAACATTTGCTGTTTTCACTTCTAAATTATTTATAACTGCAACTTTTATTCCATCTTTAGAATGCTGTAGGATCCTTTAAATTACATTTTGTTATCGCTATTATCATTTGCATTGTATAAAAATATTATGTCCACTATCATCACAATTTTGGAAAAAAATTATTTTACTTTAATTTGTTTTATAATATGTGGTAAATTTGTGTGATGTTCTATGTATTTTTGAACCAATGTGTGTGTTGTCATCACTTAAATATCTAATATATGTCATAATGATTATTATTCAGATATTGTATTTTCTTATTTTGGGGTTTCATAATCTATTGATTTTTTAAAGACATCCATTTTTGTCTTTACATTTTACTTTCTTCAATAAAATATCAGTGGTGTCAAAATGTTTCTTTGCCCTGACTCCCCAGGTTCTTCCTGTCCATTACCCAGAATCGGTATGGAAACTATATATATTCAATTCTTTGTTGTCTTGAGAAAATTCAGTTATAGTGTGTTAGAACTAGCCATAAAATACCACAAAACTGAAGAAAAGGGAAGCAGGTGCCAGACTGGGCAAAAGACCACCTACTGGGAATCTACTGAAAAAGATTCATCTTAACAGCCAACAACCTGTACTTGAAAACTCACAACATGGGTCAAAGGAAAAGGCTTCTCTTGTGGTAAGGATATAAGAGGCAAGAATTCAGGCAAGGCTATAACCCATTCCTCTCGCACCTACATCGAAGACACTGGGCGCTCTACTGGAGCTGAGTGCAGCTGTAAAGCTTCTCATAACACTCAAACATTTTCTCTGTCTGTGGAAAGTGCTGGACAAGCAGGCCAGCGCTACTCAGGTCAATAAAGACCATTGTGCCACCTCAGTAGCGAACCCTCTTTCTGCGCCATCAACATCTTTGATGTCTCCGTGGTTGGTGCTGTGCAGGCTGTGCCTCTCCAGCCAGAGGACTGACTCATCCAAACAATGCCATTCCATCTTGAGCCATTCCTTAACATCAAAGACTTTATCCTCAGCGTACTCTCCAGAGCCCAGAGTTCTAAGGCATCCTAGGTGTTGAGTGTTTGCAGAATAGATAACTATTTTTCTTACTAAGTAGATGGTCATTTTTGGCTACCTTTGTGCTTGTTAATCTTGTTATCTGGCAATTTCGTGCAGGTGTATAATGTGTCAGGATTACTCTCTTCCCACACATTCTCTTCTCCCCCTCATATCCCTATTAACCCCTTCTGGTTGCACTGGTACTTGTCTCAGACTCATGCCTTTCCAGTTTCTTCTGTGACCCATTTAATTTATCCAGGACCATCTGTGGTGTAGGAGGTCTCCTGTATTTGTGTTGCTTTCACTAATTAATTAATAAAGAAACTGCTTGGCCTGTAGGGCAGAACTTATGTAGGCAGAAAAGACAGAACTGAATTCTAGGAGGAAGAAGAACAAAGAGAGAGCCGCCATAGAGACACCAGGTTAGACATACTAAATCTTTCCCGGTAAGCCATGACCTATGGTAAATACAGATTGTTAGAAATGGGTTAAATCAAGATATGAGAGTTAGCCGATAAGAGGCTAGAGATAATAGGCCAGGCAGTGATTTAATTAATACAATTTTTGTGTGGTTATTTCTGGTGTAAGCTAGCTGGGCAGCCAGGACCAAAAGTAGGCCCTCTCTTCTGTAACATGTCTGTGTGACCATTTGATTACAGCTGTGTTTTGAAGCCTGGTGGGGTCATCAGGGGGTACACAGCTGGAGGCAGTAGTACCTATCTCTTTCCCGGAATCTCTCAACAGAAAGGAGTTCGGCAGTGAGGGGTAGGGCCCCTTAGCTCTTCCTCCATCATTGCCTGACTATTATGAGCTCGTTCTTATTAACTGAATTTTTTAAATTGCACTTCTCACTTACATACAATGTGTGTGTGTGAACATGTGCACATGTGTGCGCACACACAGGCCATTCATATGTGTGGAGGCCAGAGGACAACTTGCAAGAACTTTTTACTATATGAGAACCAGGAATAACACCAAGGGATCATCAGACCTTCGAGCAGGTGCCCTTACTCCCTGAGCCATTGCACTGGCCCAATGGGTCCATTCTTGTGCAGGTTGAGTGCAGGCTTATGGAGCTGATATGAGGTTTTGATTGCCATAGTTAAGTCTCAGCTCAGGTGATGACATATATAAAAACCTTTCTGCCTGTCTTCTGAGTCTTACGTCCTCTTGAGCCTTTTCTGAAATATCCCCCTGAATCTTAGAGGGGATGCTATAAATTTCTTGTTCAGGATTGAGTCTTTAACTATCACTTATTCTTAGGATCTTGGGCAGTCCTGTGTCTGCATTAACCTCCCCCCCCCCATCCACTGAAGGAAGGCTTCTCTGACTAGGACTGAGAACAGCATGTGTCTATTCAGTATAAGCATAAACACTTGAAAGTCATCTTGATGCTACATCAGCTGGCTAAACAACAGTATTCACTTGATGAGTCATTTTTAAATGATCTGTTTCAAATGTTGCATCATAGACCAATGTAAAGCTTATCTTTATTTTTAAACCAGACGTCTTTTATATAGAGAGGACCTATCAAATATTTTATAATATCTGAACTATGAAAACTGACCTTATCAAAATAGGAACAAATATTCTGTTATGATCACATCTTTGTGTGCGTGGGGCCATAGAAAAAGCTCCAAATGTCCATGTTTTTCAGAAGTTTGGAGCTTGAAATGCCCCCAGTCTAATGTTGTTGACTTGCTTTCTGTTATTCAGCTAGATCAGGAAGTAACTGGGTGGAACCCTTGGTATTTACTGAGTGTGAAGAACTGCTTGTAGCAGATCTGCCTGGTTTTCATGGCCTCCTCTTCTGCTTTTCTTTCCTCCTTGTCTCAGACCTAAAATACAGACATTTTCCACACACAAGTGTTAAAGAGGAGCATCCCACCCTTTTTGTTTGTTTTTCAATCTATGCTTTTCAAAGGCTACAGGCAGCCTTTTCATCCACATGCCCCAGAAACCCCTTCAGGGTCTAGAACTGACTGATGCAAAGCCTCACAAGTATGCATTTTGGAAGTGTTCCAAGATTTTCCATGTCCCAAGCCACATAAAGCACTTTACAGGCCCAGAGATGTATGTGTCCATAAGGAATTTGGGATTTTATATAAGGAGACTCTTCAGAAGCAATGCTTACCCCTCACCATAAAGCATAGGGATAAGCCTATGCTCTGACCACTGTTGTCTTTTCTTCAGCGTAGATGGAAAAGTCAACAGAGTCAAAGAGACTAAAGGTGTCCTAGCCACATTCTGTCACTAACGTGGATCGTGTAAGCCCTCAAAAGGATGTCAGTGACCCTCAGAAGTTCACAGATTATGCCCTAACAACAACTGTGTCCATCTCAGACCTGACCCAGGCAGGCTGGGAAGCATCACTGTGATAAACAGGACAGCTGAGTGAGGAGCAACGGCCCTTGGTCCTGGGTTTCTTTCCTCAGGCGTCCATGAAAAGGAGCTAAAACTGAAGATGTATCCAGAAGAGCACTGCTTTCCTCTCAGGGAGGATGTCTCTGAAGATCCCTACTGGGTTTGGGACTGCTCTCTAGGAACGACAGGATGTGTCCACAGCAGAGTGGGCTCAGAAACAAACAAAAAGCAGACCAAAACAAACAAACAAAAAACAGGATTGCTGCAATTCGTGCTAAGTTATCAGGACTATGGAAATTTCTAGTATCTAAAACAGCAATAACAAAAAAAAAAGTTAAAGAACTTAAAACTCAACATAACAAATTTGGAAGTGGGTAAGAAACAGATTTTTTTTAATCCAATTGTTTCACATTAGCAAAAAAAAAGAAAGGAAGAAAATATTAGGCCTTTTCTAATTGGAGGACTAAGTTACTTCAGAAAACAATCTCTCTATTAATATGTATGAAAAGAAATTTATAGCAGCTCTCATGAAATACAAAGCAACCAGGAATAAATTCATTTAATAAAAGAAATTGAGTGTGCTGTATATATCCCTAGATGTTCCATTTAAAATATCTCACCAACTTAATCTAGTTACCTAGTAGTGAGGCAATTACACACTGAAGATTTAGGACCGACACAGATTTAAGGTTCAGTTGTGATCTTGGACGCTTCTCACAAAACACTTCTTCCGGGAAGCAAGCCCCTTGGCAACCTTTGCATCATTGTGTTCAATTAAGTGACAATTTATTCTGTTTTTGTTTGTAATGGGGCTCGTCATTTACTGTCATTACTGGTCCACCAGAGAGTATTCGCTTTGCTTTTCTCTGCAGAATAAATCTGAGCCACCTAGAGTTTGCTCTTCTCGGCAATGAAAAAGCTGGTGACTAATGGAAAGCCAGCTCCATCTAGCTGTCCATCTTGGACTACTCCTCTGTCCACATCCATCAGAGGAATATTGTGTAGCATCAAAGCCCAGCTTTTCTAAACTAGTTCTTGACAAACGCACAGACCTGTGACTTCGCGTATAAAAACTTTTAAAGGTGGCTGATGCTTATTCATTATTTATTTCTATTGTATTTTTCTCCTTTTTCCCTTGAACGTGAACTTGTTTATTCTGAAGAAAGAGCCCGAAATAGTATTACAGTATATACGCAAATACATACACGTCACCTCCTTAATTAAGTTTGAAATCTGGGCCTAATATTTCAGGAAGGTTAAAAGGTAACCTGATTAAGTGTTCCAATTGTATTATATGTGCAATTGTTTATTATGTGCATATGGGTCTTTATCAAAAAAATGCTAGGTAGTTCTCCTGAGACTTCTAAAGAAGTGCTCGCCCGTCTCTCTTGTTGAAATCAATCTAAAAATATTTAGCATGTGGAAATGGTACGGTAGCCACATGCATCTTTATTAGACCGTGCCAATATTAAAGAGATTTGCCAAAAAAACAGTGCTTGTTGCGCCTATTTCCTACATTGCTATTATTAAATCATCCTTAAATTTGTAAAATTACTAAACTCTCTAATCCATGCTCTTGAGCAAGTTAGGAATTCCGCTGCCACCACAGTTTTATCACTAAAGAGATGTGCTAATATCTTTATAAACTCGCAAAGATCACCGTTTCACTTTGAAGAGTTCTACAGACATTTGAGAGCACATGGTTCCAACGTGTTTCCAGGGCGTGTCCATCAATATTTCACTTTGCCACCACCACCCAGCTCTGCCTCTTGTCACAACAACAAAACAGTGGGGCAGGCGGGCAGTTCAACAAAGCTTGGCTTCGGGAAGCACATTACCCTGTGATCTTCATTCAGATAGTAAAATACGCTCTGGGGACGAAGGACTGAATCTAAAAACATAAATATGATTTTATAAATTGTTCAGACTTTAAAAAGCAGGGCACATACATCAGATGTGATTTCTTAGATTGTACCACGTTCTGTCTGGTTCAATATCATTTGTATGGGTATTTGTTTGGGTAGCACTCACATCCATGAAGAATAAAGATGTCATGAGTGGAGACCTCCTTAAGCTACCTCTCTGTCCAGGTTGGATACGGCCCAGATGCACTCATTTATCTACCCACACAATACAATTTTGCGAATCTACTACAAACACATAGTTCTACCATGAGCTGTGTCCTTAGACCCTTAGGAGAACATACGTCTTCAGATTTCCCACCCGCAGGCATGATAGAAAAAATGTGCAGAAGGATGAACAGGCTTTACTTTTCTGTGACTAATTCTCTTCAGGGTTAAGGCAAATGCCTTTGTTAAAAGTCATTGACATTCACCAATACGACAGCACAATTCTGATCATCAGAAAAACTAGCAGAAATAGATGCACTGAAAAGAGTTAGGGCTTCTAGCAATCAGAAGTAAGACACAGCACCATACATCATGAAGGGAAATAAGAGCTGGGCACCCCAAATGCTGTGTAACAGCAGAGAGGCCATGTACCTGGAGTTAGGCGAGGCAAGGCTGCTGACTCCCAGCACCTCCGTCACTAGTGTGTAGCTGTCAACAACACAGTCACTAATGTTCTGTTACTTCACAGGCTAACTGAAAATGGGAGAAAAACACTCAAATATATAAATTCTGTAAGCTTAAGGTCTTGAAAAACAGCTTCAGACTCACCTAGGACAGGGACATGCCCCATCTTAGCTCCAAAATCAAATCATATTTGGTCAAACACACAGAAGGAAGACTTTATAGGCCATCCCGGCTATAGGATATATTCATAGAATGCACACCAGATATCCCCCAAATTGATCTGAATCTCTAACATGTTCCCTTACTTACTCAAACTGTCCAAGATAGACAGGATGCTCTCAAATTTATGTTTTTCTTCAGTCTTTATTATTAACCTACTTTATGTTGATAAATGCAGAATATTAGCCAAACCTCCATGTTTGAAACCCTTTGAGCTCATCTGTTTCACAAGCTCCCAAAAAGGTGGCACCACCCTCCAAAGAGACATGGGTCATAAAGCAGGGGCTGATCGTCACTTATAATCATGAAGTTGACAAATAGTTTTAAGACATGTATGATTGTCAACTTCTGAATGTAATTAAATCACTTTGCTTTTAGTTAATTTGCTACAATCCTTTACTAGTCCATAAATAAATTTTCATTAATCATCTCTAAAATTCTTTTATTTGTTTATTTATTATAATTCCCTTCTACATTTGGGTAACTCTAAAGGGACAATTTATAGGTGATATTTACTTGCTGTTACCTAAGGACTTTAACCCAACAATACCAAAATGAACTCTGATGCTAAAATATAATCACTATTCCACATGTTCGTGGAGTTTGGCAAATACAGGTTCCATTTCTGCCTCTCAGAGGCAGATTCTAGAGTTTTCTTAGACACTAAGGATCTCGAGAGATGGCTCAGGATTTAAGAATAGTGGCTGCTCTTTAGAAGACACGTTTTCATCTCCACCACTCATAGGTCAGCTCACAACCACTTGTAACTCCAGTTTTAGGGAATCGGATGCCCTCTTCTGGTCTCTGTGGGCACCACATGTGTCTACAGCACAGATACACATTCGGGCAGAGATCCTTAGACATGAAATGAAAATGTTACAGTCTAAAGTGGCATGAAGGACAACTACAGCTCTGCCCCAGAATACTTGGTCAATCATCAGCTGCCCGTCACCATGAGGCTGGTTGCCAGGAGCATAACCGGAGTATGCTATCTGCATTGCGAACATGTCATAAGCAAAGCTGTTGTTTTATGCAGTTAAGACACACCAATAAAAACAAAATGAAAATAAATTCTTGCGCAGCACTCACTGTCTGACAAGCTCTGCTCCTCGTGACTCAGGACATGCGCCAGTCCCTCAGAAACGACCTTCCAGAAGTATGATATAGAAACTACCAATATCCCCTTTGAAGGCTGAGTGATACAAACAACACCAAGTCTATCTTCAGTTGCTCTGTGGAATCATGAGCAGAACAGGAAGCAAATTAGCATCGACGGCATTGGCTTTCACTTAGATTAGAATTACCTCTTCGGGTGCTTTTACATATTCATAGCATCGTAACAATTGACGGTTTTTAAATTTCTCCAGAAATCAATCTAGATTATGAAACTTGAATACTCAGTTGTCACCAATTCAATCTCACTCGTGGGAATAAGGTGTCATTTTCATTACATTTCTGTCTTACATTGATTTTTATCTCATGGTGAGACTCAGACTTGGAGCGGGTCCAGTCTCCTAGCGAGATTTCCTTGAAGACCTGTTTACCTCCAGTTTTCAGCCCCTGTGGAGCTCATACTCCACACAAAGACAATGCTGTACACAGGAAAGCAAAATGTAAAACCTACTGTTGTATTTAACCAAGTAGTAATCGCACCATTGATTTTCATTCCATTGGCTCCCACGTACTTATACCAGTATAAGGGCTAGTGGAAAATATCTGGGCACAGTATGCTATAGCCCTGCAGCCAGAATTCCTCCCATGCTCACTGCACCAACGTGAGTCTCTCTGTCCAGTACCTATCAGGATCCACCTCCTCCAGATGCCAAAGCGCTAAGGGCACCAGACAAAAGACAGTAAGGACTCCAACTCACCGCCTTCCTAAGCTCTCCTTTACTATGACTGAAGGAACTAGATCTGTGTGTAGGACAGAAGAGAGGAAGGGGTGGGCAGATCACTGTGGTGGGGCACTTGCCTGCAATGTGCGGTCCTGATTCAGTTCCCAGTACCGTAAAAGGAGAAAAATGAAAGGAGGAGGGAAGGAAGGAGACAGGCAAAAAAGGAAAGAGAAGGAGGGGTGGATGTGAAGAGGGGAAACAGTTTCACTAAACACTTTAAAAGTCCCATCTTCTACTGTCTAGAAAACAGGCTGTGAACACAGCTGCCCACTCTCTCAAGTGGAACAGCCTGTGTCAAGACGTAGAGCCTTAAGCTGTTATCTTTGAACGCCAAAGAGGAATTTTAATTTAATAAGAACTAAACAACTTAAAGATACAGCATGACCCTCCATGTGAGAGACTGTATGTTTTAATTAGTAATAAATAACAAAGAAAATGTTCAATAAGAAAGCACCCAGAATGTGAATATTAATAGCCTGTATTGTTCACTCTTAAAGAGGAAAGAAATTCTGACACATGCTATGATGTGCACAGAACTTGAGCGTGGCACTAAGTGAAATAAGCTGTGCACAGAACACAACTGCTGTGTGGTTTCTTTAGTTACGGTTTCTTAAGAGTCGTAGAAGCAGAACATAGACCAGCTATTGCCAGAGGCTGCAGATGAGGAAGTGGGATGTTGTATAGTGGGCACAGCAGCTCAGCTTTACATGAAGAAAGTCTCAGAGAGTGGGGCACAGCATTGAGAAGACACTTAACACGACTGAACTAAAAAGGTGAGCATGAAAAAGAGCTTATAATTATGGTATTTTTAGCACAATAAAAAAAATGTAAAAACTACTGTTGTATTTACCCAGGTAGTAATAGCACCAAAGATTTTCATTCCTTTGGCTCCCACATTAAAAGAAGTGAAAAATGAAACATCTTGATGAGAGCCCAAGTCAAGGGATATTGGAATCAATTGATCAGCTTAATTTTTCACAAAAGCCACAAGCAATTCTCAAAAAAAAATAAAAATAGAACATCGAAATCAATAAACAAAATGCTTGAAGTTTAGTCATGGTGATAGCTTGAGGGAGTTGGGAATTCAAAGGGAAAATGATCCTCGGATACTAGAAGCATTGCTTTTTGCCATCTTTCCCAAAACTAGATAGTTTTTAAATTCATGGACATTTTTATCAGATTTCATACTTAGATTAATTTTTCTTTTGGTTTTTCAAAAGTGCCTGAAGCCTATTACTTTATACTTCTATTATGCTGAAAGAAAAAAACTGGTTTGTTTGATTGTAAATACTTAGTGGTGAACACAAAAATCCACATTCCTGCTGACAGCTCTATACTGCCTGGCCCAGTGGGATTACACATTTATGAGATATTAAACCTTAGAAAGAACTGGTAATGGAAAGGCTGAAAGAATGTAATTATAGTAAGTAGTACCACTCAGATACGTTAACAACAGTCAATTGTGCTGTGTTGTCATACGATCATTTATAAATAAATAAGTAAATAAAAACAACAGAAGAAATAGGGTCCATAGCTCAGAATAAGGAGCATGGATGAGGCTCTGAGTTTGATCACTAATGCTGAAAAAAAGTTAGATGTAGAAGTTGAGAAAAACACTTCTATTCAAAGTTCTTATGGTGTAGACATTGCAAGCATTTTCAAAGAAGCAGTGTCCTTTCTGGGTCATAGCACAGAGAGTCCACCCACATAGGAGCACCTACGATGTTATTCAGGGGATCAGAGAGATGACTTTTTCACTGTTACTCCTGGGGTCATGGTATCTGGAAATGGACTCTCACAGGAACCTCAGTAGCAACATTTTGTGTGTGTTTGACCTCTGGCTTAAGGAGTGAGATGGAAAATGATGATCAATTTGACAGGCTCTGGAGTAACCAAAGAGACAAGCTACCAAGGATATCTGTGAGGGGTTCCTAGATCAGGAAGATTGAGGTGCGAAGCCTGCACTAACTATGGAAAGCATCCTTCTCAGGGTGAGAACCCCAGACTAAATGAAAAGGGGAGTGTGAGCTGAGCACCACCCTCTTCTCTCTCATCTTCCTGACTGTAGAGGACACATGACAAGCTACCTGATGATCCATTAGCCGTGACTTCCCATCCATCATGAACTATACTTGAACTGTGAAGTAAACCCTTCCTTATGTTCCTTTCTCCAGGGTACTTTATCACAACAGGAAGAATAACTGATGCAGGGTGATAACTGAAATTTTTTTTTAAGTTTTCTGTATTTCCACAAAAGAAACATGATCTTCCTATGTCAAAGAATTGACCCTGAATAGATTGTTATATACTCTCATCATCATGAATTTTTTTCCCCTTTCAGTAACAAAGCCTTCCCAACTGCCAACTCTCAGTGGCTCCTCCAAGCTTAACAGCTTTCTCTGGTCTCAGGAGATTCCATATGAGAGCCCCTCAAGACCTCTTGCTCCCCTGCCTAAATCCAGCTGAGCACAGGCTTCTGCAAGGAAGATCCAACTCCACCCTGCAGAGTGAGACATCAGCCCCTCCAGCTGTGAGTTGAAAATCATTGTCAAGCCTTGCTACCTCAGAAGAAATAGACAAATCCTGTTTCCTGAGAGATGTTGTTATTCTCTTGGCCAATCTAACCCCTGAAATCTACTCGCTTATCTGTCTTAACCACCTTTCCTGGTGCTTCTTTCCCTCTTTGGCTCCATGACTACAGTAAGGTTAGCGCCCACCTAATATCTAGGACCACAGTTCTCTAGAAGTCAACTTGACTTTTCTCCATTAAACATGTTATGTAATCCAACATACTGGTTCCCATCAATCTTATGACCTCTGATGCACCTCACTGTTTTCCAAACCCTAGTCCAAACTCCTACTAGCTGTTGCGATGTTCCTGTCTAGAACTGGAACTATCTCCTTCCCAAATCCTTTCCATCAGTGATTCCCTGTATGATTCAGTCTTTTCTATCTCTCATCCATTCCATGAAGCCAGAAATCCTTTCATGAGTTCACTGGAATTTGGAAAATGAAGCACAAATAAAGCTTCCATGCTCAGATAGTAATTCAAAACCCAAAAGTTGCAAAAGCAACACCAAATTTAAGCATTTTCTTCATAATTCAAAGGAATTTTCATGTTAAATTTTTTTTTCGAGACAGGGTTTCTCTGTTCTGGAACTAGCTCTTATAGACCAGGCTGGCCTCGAACTCACAGAGATCCGTTTACCTCTGCCTCCCGAGTGCTGAGATTAAATCATGTTAAAATTATTAAAGTTATATTTAGGAGCATACCCCAGGGTGTTTCTTGCTTTTCCTGGGAAACTTTTTATGTGTAATGACGTCACATCTTTCTGTCCCTTAAGGAATTCCTCCTGAACCTATGAACTCATCAAGAACACAACAAACAGAAATGTCTATCTAGAAGACACCTGGAAAGTAAAGGAAGTTTTTTGTAAGACAGTTCTGTCAAGAAATCCAAGTAAGAAAAAAGATCTGACGAAGAAGGAAGAGGGGAAGAGGAAGAGGAGGGGGAGAAGTCAAGCTACTCCCTCTTAACATGTAATTTACTCCTGTTATTTATTTGTTTGTTCTTATTTGAATAGTGAAAAGCTACTGTGTGTCTACCATATTGTAGAGTTATACCTCATCAAACCAGACAGGAAGCCTGCCTTCAAGGGGACAAATGTTTGTAGGTGTTTGGCTAATTCTTATTATTCTGTTTATAAGGAGCAGCTGTGAAATCTCTTTGCACCTTTAACTCCTCTGTACTAAGGCCTTAATTCCTTAATATTCTGTCTCTCATCATACCAGCATTTGTATCTAAGCCTTTTTGTAACATTTAATAGGCTTTTCCAAAATAAGTGATCCACTGTGTTACATTTTAGCACATCTGTGGTCTTCCTTTAACTTTCATGCATGCATACAAAGTCAAGGTCATCCTGAAGCTATTGTTCTGGCCCACAATTTAATATAAAATGATGGAGGAAGGTTTCAATGAGTTTGTAAGGTCATCTTTCACTAGACAGAAATAAATAGTTTGCCTTCAAACTGAACCAACCCGGATGAAAACATTTTCAAGAACAGAAAACATAGGAACTCTTACTTCGGGGTGCACTCTTGAGATTATTTGGGTTAAATGTCTCAAACCGCATAAACCTTAAGCCTGCTTTCTTCTCCCTACCCTATCCCTCCTTTAGGCTCAGTCTGAGTCAGATATTCCACTACCCTAGATGGTCAAAAAAAGCAAAAACTGATGAAAATGTGCAAAATGTATTCTCAAATCAAGCAGAAAAGACTGTTCAATTGAAGAAGTTTTAATGGTAGAGTTATGCCTCTAGTGCAACATATTTTATGGAAAATAAAATACCTTTTCAGGAGCTTAGGGGGCTGGTGAGGTGGCCCAGCAGGCAAAGCTGCTGCTACCAAAACTCTTGACCTGAGTACAACCCCCAGGACCCACGTACTAGAAGGAGTGAACCACCTCTGGCAGCTGTGCTCTGGCCTACAAACACATGCATGCACACAAAGAAATAAAATGTGTGTGTGTGTGTGTGTGTGTCATACATACGTATATATACCATTTTCAAAAGGAAGGAGACTCCTTTGTGTTCTTCCCGGGTCTCAGAGCAATCGTACACTCAGGCAAATGAAGATGAGAACTGATGCTTATTAAAAGCTTCATCTTCTGGAGACCTTTATGAGTCCAGTGTGCCCTTAACCTTCCCCGAATCATTCCTCCTGTCTCCTTTTTGCCAAAACAGAACAACTGTAGGCTGCACAGAAGTTTTCTTAAAGGCAATGATTGTTTTGTGTATCCCAGTTAGCATTTTGAATCACAGAAGTTGATGAACGCTATGGCTGAAAAATACCAATGGGACCAGATGATCTGCCATTAAAATCCCAACAGGCAAATAAATAATCTGCTTTGTTGTCTTAATTCTATTTATATATACCACTACCTTAATTTTCTATACAGCAAAATGACCTGAAAATCTGGTCATTAGTCAACCATTAGTCAAGTAGTACCTACTGGAGCACTTAAGTACATGATGGCCTGAACTGCAATCTCTTATGCTTCGGCAGAATTCTGGGTAATGACGTGATTTAAAATTAAGATTGAAATGAATACTTTAATATAGGTATGCAAAAAAATATAACCTAAGCATCCAGTCAATTAAGAAGAAAAAGAAAAGTTCATTAATCATTTAACTCTTTTAAGATGTTGAGAAATTCAGACCCAGTAGATCTTGTTAACCATAGAGGACACAATCCAAAACCTCAAGTGGGTGCTTAAAAGTGAAGCTAGTACCCCATTGTACACATGCTGGGCTTTTCCCTCTGCACACCCGTTATAAAGCCTAATTTCCAAGTGAGACACAGCAAGAAACCAGCAAAGACAATAATGAAACAGAACAGTTACAATAATATAGCATAATAAAAGCTGTGATGGTCTCTCTTCTCTGCTAACTCACTGTGTCCGGCTCATCTTTGCTCCTGTGAGGATGAGCAGTAAGAGCACTGTTTGTGTGATGGACCAGGGCCGCTGGGAGAGACCCTGAATTTAGTCAGCAGTATCAGGAAAAGAAACCAGCCACTCTGAATTAACTTGACACCTCTTACTTCAGACTGTGGATTCGGTTTCCACCTGAATCTCAGGACTAACCTTCACGGTTGCTCTTTGAAGGGATTCCAGGTGATAGTGTTCCAACCTGATCTAAAGGGAATTATTGACAACAGGCTTGCCAGCTCCATAACTGCTGGGAAGTTGAACTTCCTCTCTCAGACTTACTATCTTTTCTTTTCTCTTTCTTTCTGGCAGGCCAGGCCTGCTTCCAATGAGATAACCTCAGCTAAGTTTCAAGGCCTTGCAATTTTGTGCCTGGGGCTTTCACTGAGAAAATTGAGTGTGAGAACTTGACTCCAATAGTGTCCGCCTGTTGTGACATCTCTCTTGGGTCTCTTCACCCCTAAATTCTTCATTTCTTTTCAGAATTTAGCTGAACAGCACTTTCCCTTGCCTGTTTATCTCCATGTCTGTCTCCCTGCTGGTATTTATTGCTTATCACTGTAAGTCTTTATTGAATGTAATCTGTTTGGGGATGTAGTTGGCATGAAAGATGCTCCACCAAACGAAGTTGTAAAGTATTATACATAAATACTTAATTCCTGGATTTATTTATTATCGTCATTACTTATTTACCACTGTACGTACCCAGGACACCTTTGAAAGAAATAAATCTGGTCAGTTGCTCTCCCAAATTTGATCAGAATATCTTATAAGCTATAAATTATGGCATTATATAATTATTAATATTCTTCATATGACTGGCACAGATTACAGTTTACAAAAACTTTTTCACATTTCCTCTTCCCAGGCACCCAGTGTTCAAAGGATCACAACTCCATGTGTCTGGTCATGGACCTGAGACTAAGCAAGTTTGGGGGACATAGCCAAGGTCACCTGAGTCAGAAGCCTCCCAGATTGGCACAAACCAAGGTCTCCCGCTGCAGGCTCCCAGACTGGCACAAACCAAGGTCTCCCGCTGCATGCTCTAAGTGCTTCCCTCTCCAACATGGTCTATGGGCTCTGTAGATGCAAGGAAACCCAGCAAAGGCCTCACGAGAAACAGAATGGCCGTGCCACCTCTTGTCGCTACTCTGTGACACTTCACTGGGGGTGAAGAGTTTACTGCGCATTTATGTTTTGTCTTCAGCCAACTTAACCCAACCTTTCATTTAATCCAAGCCCACTGGAGTCTAAGTTCGAATTTGAGGTTGCTGTACTAATTTTTTTTTTCTTTATAACCACAAGCCAGCTGGGAAGGCCACCACAGTGATCTCTCATGTGTAAGCAAGTACAGAAGTATGGATTCGCCACCAAAAACACACTAGTCATGGCTGGGTTACAGTTGTGGCATTCAGTGGTAATTCTACAATGTGTGGGATGAGGATCCCAATCAGATTAATGCACCAATAAAGAGGACAGAAATCCATGAAGAGCAAAGAGCAACACACAGGTTCCAGGAGAGGGCTGATGACCTTCATTACTGACAGCTAGTACGGCACTGTTAAATAATGAATGTGCATGTTTGGAACTCTGGTGGGCCTTACAATTATCATCAGCTGCATTCATCCATTGCATCAGCTGTAGAAGGAGGGAAATACGGATAAAGAATTTGCAAAGCCAAATCAGCATATTCAAATTGCAAAGGTCCCATCTAGGCCTCCCGCTGGAAAGGCGAACGGGCAGCGTCTTCTATCTACTTCTACTTATTTTGCACGTGCCGTTCCTTACAGAGGAGTCTTCAATAGAGCAAATTACTGTTGCAGGAGCTCCTTCCGCTCCTTCAACCCAGCCATCGTTCTGATCTATGGTAGCCACATGGCTCGGTACCTTTCTCCGGTCACATCTTGCCTTTCAGTGGTCTGGGCAGGACTGGGAGGAATGGGCTTCCTCCTTTCCAGCATTCTCGTGTTCTCATCGCCCTGCCTCTACTTCTTGTCTGGTTGACCCGCCTATACTTCCTGCCTGGCCAATCAGAGTTTTATTATAATACATGATTGACAGAATACAGACGATTCTCCCACGCCAAATCACCTCTCCATCAAAACTTTGAAAGTATTCCAAATTTATCATCTTTGTCAGGAGAATTCTTACCTCTCATTCAGGAACTTCCACACAAAATCCTCACTGAAGCTTTGTGGAGACCCCTGGGAAGTCTAGCAAACAGACTCTCAGAACAGCTCTCCTCCCTTGCTGGGTGCCACAGAAACAACCTCTGCTCAGGCAACACTTCCATTCGAATTGAAACTTCAGTTCTGCAAATCCAGTGTACTGTAAAGTCACCCCACATTATTCTTTCCTAAAGGAACACTGCAAAGTGAACCCCAACGGCTGGAGACACGCAGTTCCTCAACAGGAATGAATGAACTATCGAATCTCACTCCAGCAGCCAATGAAGCACATTACATCCCCAAATAAATACGCTGTCTGGGAAAACTGTAGCCACTTCGTAATAAAAACAGATTAAATTGTCGCTTTGAACTGCAAAAATAATTACTCTTGAACCAAGTATAATAGACCAGATACATCCATTTTGTAAAAGAAAGGGGGAGATAAAACAGAAAATAGAATTTCTCAGTTATATTTGGAAACTATCAAAAAGAAATGAAATGAAAAATAAGAAATGTAATAAATCATGTGTATAGGCCAGTGAATAAGGCAAATGGTTTCCAGGTTTTCTATTCTTATTTTTATTTAGTTCGATAATTATAAATAAATTACAAAACATGAGTTTCAAATTGGGTACCAAAATAATTAACTTTTTCTTGTTAAGTGGGCAAAAATTAAACTGTTCTACTGATAGTATGCACGTTATACCAATCAATAACACACTGATGTGGTTAGTGATAGTTTCATTTACCAAATTTATTTGTATTTTCACTTTTGTGCCACTGTGACCAAAATCTTAAGAACAACTTAAAGAAAGAATGTTCTGTGTTTATGAACACAGAAGTTTCTGGAGGCTGTCAGTGTATCACACTGGCTTTCTCTTTCTAGCCCTTTTATTCTACCCTGGATTCCAGACCATAGGCTCCCACATTCACTGTGGGTCCTCTCCTCCCTTACTCTGCTCTGAAAATGGACACACACACACACACACACACACACACACACGCAAAGGTATGCCTAACTCATGTAGATTAATCTAAATCCAGTAAAGCTGACAGTGAAGATTAGCCCTCACAAATAATTATGAGGATTTGCAGTGGTTTCAAGAAAGACCACTGAGACGTGCTTAATAAAATGGGAAAGATGTATGTAGCAGACAAAGTATACTAACCGTGACGAATATGATGCTATTACAGATAATCAACAAATTTGGCTTGAGTCTCTGTTAAACGATGATCTAAGACATCTCCTTTAAATTCTCTCTAAGAGGAAACAGTCTCCTCGGGGTTACAATATATTCCTGGACAATAAATCTTGACATAATGGTCACAGTCAGAATGTTTGTATAACAGAGCACTGAGTAAACAAAGGGACACAAGTCTCCAAAAAAAAAGAGTGTTTCTGCTATTGTCGTTTTTCAGATCACTTGTGTTAGTAACAAATCTTAAAACAGGGCTTTGCTGCATAATGCAAGATGTATTATACATAAATAAGGCAACATAGCACATGCATTAGCTTTCTGGTGGTCTGACCTGATCAGTCCTAGGAAAAGCATGTCCCAGAGACGACCTCATAACTGAGGCTGCACCTGAGGCTAAAGCCCACACATTTCACTTTAAGAAGAGAATGTGTTCCAAGGCACCAACTCTTGTGGGCTGAGATCATCTTGCCAGTTCCAATGCTCATTTTCAAGGGCTAATTTCTTAGAGCCTTGGATAATCTACAAAATGCCTGCCTCCATGACAAGTGACTCTAACCACTGAGGGTTTGTTTGTTTGCTTGTTTTAATCTCAAAGAGTTTTAAGCAGTTCCAACATTGTCCATATTAAAGCCTTTGGAAGGACAGGAAAGTTGTGATCTCTGTGTGCATATGTATGCTAGCTCAAATCCATCTAACGGAACCACGCACATGAGAATGAGGTACCAAAAGATTGGAAACCTGTTCTTTCCCTCATCCATTCCCTTTGCATGAAGCTGTTGTAAGGTACCCACCAGAGAAGACTGCTCAAACATGAGTTTAAGCCAATAGAAAGTCTTTATTAGCCAACTCCCCGAGTAGCTCTAAGCCTTTCTTGGGGTGAGCTTTTAAACACAAAAACCATTGACTCCCAACTCTAAAAGTCTGAATTGGTACCTAACTTGCTTTTGCCACTCCTGTCCATTCTTGCTATTTCAGACTAATCAATTTCATCTCCACAATTTTCCCTGTGATGCTCAGTTTCACTGACTATGAAAGAGGGTCAAGCGGCACTTCATAAGACCTTGCCTGCCTCGGTCTCTTTCTCCCGTCTCTCAGAGACGGCCAGGAAGTGTTGTGTGATGTTTTATTCTTTTGGCTTTTCTGAGGGGCCCACCACCCAGCTCACACATAAACCACACACAGAGGCTTATTCTTAGTTATTAATACCTGGCCTTAGCTTGGCTTCTATCTAACTTCTCTTGTCTTAATTTATCCCAATGACGCTTGCCTCTGGGCTATTTTCCTTCTCCATTTCCATATACCTTACTTTACTTCTTTCTCCATGGCTTATTGTGTAGCTGGGTGGCTGGCCTCCAGTGTCCTCCTCTCCTTGTTCTCTTGTTGCTTTCTCCTCCCAGATTTCTCCTTCTATTTATCCTCTCTGCTGGCAAGCCCCGCCTATCCTTGCTCTTGCCTCGCTATTGGCCATTTATCTCTTTATTAGGACCAGCAGATGTTTTAGACAGGCACAGCAACAGCTCCAGAGAGTTAAACAAATGAAGCATAAACAAAAGTCACACACCTGAAAATAATATTCCCCAACAAGGAAGATAAACTGAGCATCACAAGGAAGTACGACAAGGGCCTGCTACTTAGGAATTTATGAAGCATAGGTTTATATGTCCTAATATGTGAGGCAAACTGACCTAAGGAACACCAGGGCTGAATGGATGCTGCTCTCAAGCCCCGTGCAGATTCTCTTAACCAGCCCCCTATCTCCAGCTGCTGTGGAAACGATGCTCTACTAACAAGAACGGACTCGGCAAAGAAGCTTACAGCACTGCTGAGCCACCTCCACCTCCGCACGTCCGTTAGCACAGGTCTGGCTAAAAGCAAGGTGCTAGATATTGCTCACATTGCATGAGACTGGGCTCACTCCGTAGTCTGCTTCCGTAGACGAGGCAAGGTTTTCACTTCAGATGACACCAACAATTTACTGTTTCCTCTTCCTTATCTCATTTCATCCTCTACTTCCTCAACAAATCACGTTTTATGATTAAAACTGCCCTATCAAATGTCCTTCTCTTGTGCAACAGCAACTGAGATGCTACCAGCTTTATTTGTATATGAAACAGTAGAAGGGATTGGTTTAAGGCTGGTGTGGTGGCTAAGATCTATAGTTGCAGCATTTGAGAGGCTCAGGTAGGACTGTCACCATGTGTTTGATGCCTCCCTGGGCTACATATTGAGTTCCAGGCCAGGCTGGGCTGCAGAATGAGACCCTGTCTCCAAAAGAGCCAAAGGCAAGAGGGGGGAGAGGATAAACTTCTGACTTGAAGTGCAAATTATTTTGCCCTACCTCCAGAGAAGTACATTTTATGAATGTGCCATATCGCTCAGAATTAGTCTTTTTAAACCAGCACTAAATATGGATTCAACAGAGTAGCCCACTGACCACTCTTTATGGGGCCCTGGGCTAAACCATCAATGCATATTGTAAACAATGGAAAGCTGGGGACTTCAGTGACATGGCGACATCCCCAATCAGTGCATCTGAGAACAAGTTGCTCTGTAGTGACGGCCAGGACTTTCCAATTCCCCCCAGCTTCAACTTTATGGTATGACTTCCTCTCTGCTCATGTTTGCAACTTCAAAATGTAAATAAAACATGATAAGTGCAAAAGCCAAAATAAAGTAGAAGAGGTGACAGGTAAGTAATGGAGTGCACATTCTTAATTTAAATCATATATATGTATTCGCTCACTCTGTAACTGAATCCTAACCAAATGAATTTGTAATATATTCCAGTCTAGTTTTATTAGGATTTGTGCTGTATGGGTAAATGTGAAAACAAAGAAAATATATTGCTACATCAACTTATATTATTCATGCATATAAAGTTCTGTGTATCTGCCCACACAATTGAGAAGATGCATTAGGAAGTCGATTATAATAACAAGAAAAGGTTATTTGAGTCAAATCAAAACAATAAATAGGCTAGAGAAAAATTGTAAAATATTTGTTTTACATTTTCCTCCAGTGGCACATAAAACATTATCTTCTTCTCGAAGAGATTATGAACATTTCTGCTGTCATGTGGCATAAAGTAGTGATTTGTTTAGAATCATTTCTGTCTCTAAAGTTACACAGTCCTCCTTGAACTTTAGAGAAACTATATTATTACCTTGATTGCTGAATATTACAGCTTTTATTTATAATTATTCTCAGATAGATAGAAGTATAATAGATACTTTACTAACTTATTAGATTCACCACACTTGACATTCGCTCTGAAAATACACATATATTTGTTGCCAAGGTACAGAGCACTTGTACACACTTGGCTAGTCTTTATGACCAACCACCTTCTCCTCCTGGGTGGCAGCACATTCCTTCAAGAGTCAGCTGTGCACAGGCACAGTTGTGCCTCGGACCTGTCCTTTCTATGGGATTTGATTTTGCTAAATACTAAAGAATTATGTGAAAGATGGTTCTAAAATATATAGATGTTTCTTTCAAAACTGAGATGGGTGTTTTAAAAAAACTTGCTAATTTAAAGTATCTATTAAAAGTTCCAAGAAATAAATTGAATAAAATTCTATTCAAATCGTTTTTTAAAACTCTAGGAGAAAAATCTAGTCAAGAAGGAAATTTTTATTGATAGTGAAAATTTAAGACACTAAAGACATAAATTGAAAAAGACACCAAGAAATGGAATAATTCCCCATGTTTATGGATTCACAGTAATTATATTATAAAAAACAATGGAGATGTTGCTAGAAGCAACCTACAGATTCATGACTGCAACTACATTCTTCACAGAACTAGAAAAAAATTCTTAAAATTCTTATAGAAACACAAAAGACACCAGATAGTCAAAGCTACCCCAAGTAGAACAAGCAATGCCAAAGGTATCCTGATATCTGCTCTCAAACTATATTACAGAGCCATAGTAACAAAACATCATGGCAATGACACAAAATAGATGTGTAGAACAGTTTAATTGAATAAACTCAAACAACTATAGCCATTTAACTTCTGACAAAAATGTCAAAATTATACATTAAAAATGATTGCCTCTTCAACAAAGACTGAATATCCACAGATAAAAAAGAAAAAATGAAACTGGATCCCAATCTCAAACCCCACACAAAAAATTCATCTAAATAGATCAAAGACTTTATTGCAAAATTCGACACCCTAAAATTTGTAGAAGAAACCCCTTCAAGATTCAAGGAGTTTCTCAAAAGAATTCCAATAGCATGGGAAATGATCCCAACAATCAACAAATGAGATTGTATAAAATCACAAAGTTTCTGCATAGGAAAGGAAACAATCACTTAGTTAAGAGAAAGTGTATAGAGTGTAGAAATCTCTCTGCCAGCTACACTTGAGCTAGGTAATTAGCAGCTAGAGTGCATAGAACAGTGGTAGAATGCTTTTCTACCATATATAAGGTCCTGGGTGACTACCATCACTATCAGAAAAAAAAAATGTTGGACTAGAAATGTGATTCAGTTGGAATACTGTCCCAGTATTCATGAAGACCTCTATTTGATCCCCAGAACCACATAAAACTAGGTATACTCTCAATGCCTGCGAGGTAAAAGCAAGAGGATCAGGAATTGAAGGTCAATCTTTAGCTATCTAACTAATAGGACTAGCCTAAGTTATACACAATACCCTGCTTATGAAAATCAAAAAC
Source organism: Alexandromys fortis (assembly GCF_014885135.2). NCBI lineage: Eukaryota > Metazoa > Chordata > Mammalia > Rodentia > Cricetidae > Alexandromys > Alexandromys fortis. The sequence continues at coordinate 7,613,275 of NW_026067928.1, forward strand.
AAATGACAAAAATTAAACAACTAAGAAAACAAAATCATCTAATCAATAAAGTGGAATAATAAACTTTCTATATAGTTCTCAAACGGAAAAAAAAAGACAAATGGTCAATAAGCACTGGAAAAATGCTCAACATGCTTGGCCATGCATGTATCAGAGGGATACAAATTACAACTTCTTTGAAATCCTACTTCATCCCAGTTAGAGCAACGTTCATCAAAAAACAAATGTCACGTCCACGCCAGGGTGTGGGGACAAGGGAATCCTTACACATCGTCAGTGGGAATGTCAACTGAACGTCCACTGTGGAAGTCAGTTTGGAGGTTCCTCATGAAACTGAGAATAACCTACTGTCCCATTCTGGGGTATAACAGATTCTAAGCCACAGAGATTCTTGCACATCCAAATCAACTGCCGCCTTATTCACAACGGTTAAGCAATGGAAGCAACTTATACATGCATCAGCGTATCTAGAGATAAACAAAATGTGGCTAATATGCAGATGAAATTTCATCAGTCTTAAAATAAAAGTGAAATCATTTTCAGGAAGACAGGTGGAAACGGAGATCATTGTTAAGTCAACTATGGCTGACTCAGAAAGGTAAATGCCGGACTGTCCCCCATGTGTTCAGAACCCACATTTAAACTCGTGTGGGAGGGGAAGAGCTGAAAGGAAAAAGGAGGCCATGGAACAGGAGGGAAAGATCTGAAGGAGCAAAGCAGATGGGACACTTGGGGCATGAAGGCAGAAGAGAAGGTCATTTGGGGGAAGAAATTGTGAACCATCAAAATGAGTCAGGACTCGTGGAGAGAGCAGTGGGGGAGGACGATGAAAAAGAACAAAGCGTGATGACATAAATTCATGACAATGCTAATGTGAAACCCATTACTGTATACTAGCAAAAAGTGTATTCAAAAAAAAGTGCCCCAATGGACGCATCTACAAAACACTCCCACACCTAAGACTCAGAGAACTCTGCAGAAGCGACAGACCGTAAGAGTCAGGGCAGCAGGAGAATGCTGGGGATGTTTTTCTCCTAGGAAAGTCAGGAACTACACCCATAAAGTCTCACCAGTGTGACCTGCCTAAACAGGAGCTGGACAAGGACATGACAAGGTCAACAGGGACAGCCTAGGAGGTTACATAATCCTGTATAAAGAACTAGGGCAACCAAGGAATCCCGAGAGTGTGAGAAATAATCTTCCCCAGTGAAAAGCACACCGGTTGGTTATCCAATATCAAATGGTCAGCCCTGAAAACACATATTAAATAATAATATATGCATATACATGTGCATATATGCATATAACAATTAATAAAAATAGAACATGCATTTGGAGAAAGCAAGGAGAGGTGCATGAGAGAGTTTTTATGAAGGAAAGGAAGGGAGAAAAAATATAATTATATTATAGTCTCAAAAATAAAATCCACAAAAATTACTCTCAATTCTTGTGTGTATGTGTGTGTATACATATATGTAAAATACAAGGAGAAAAACAGCTAACGTCTAAGAGAGTTCTATATCCTCTCAAATTGCATCCCAGGGTTCCAATTTTTTTTACCCATTTTTAAAAACCCCTAATTGAAAAGTATCAAGCATCCAATATTGCTGTAACGTGTACAATAAATGAACACTACAGAAGCCTCTCCAATAAGATCCATGGATAGCCCCATCATACTCACTAATTAACTTATATGTTTGTATATTTATATAGTGTTATTATAACCTTAAAATTTTTTAATAATTGTCAAATTGTAGCTGGTAAACACAGTGCAGATTAATAGCTCTACCATATATGCAAACATTCCCTTAATCCTTCAGAATGCCATTGTCACTCCTCCTCAATTAGAGTCTTCAAGGCAAAGATTGAGACTACATATGTCTTCTCAGTGTTCCACCAATCCGTTCATTCTGACTGAGTCTTAGCCTCTGAGAAGTTAGAGGGAAAATATCCCAGATTGACAGGATGTACCCAGACAAGAAAATTCTGGGTCATGGTACAAGGTCATGTTTCATTTTATAACACTAGAAACCACATGCTCATGACCAAGCTATGATCCCATGCTCCTTAAATCCTTGTCAACATTTATCATTGTCAAAGTGAAGCCTTTGCCACGCTATTGGATATAAAACTTTATTGTTTTAATTTGTACCTTGCTTAGTGGAGCAGCCTTTTAGTCATAAAACATCAGCTATTTGCATCCATTCCTCTAGCAATTGCTTCCTCCTTCCCCAAGTCAGCTTTCCTCCTACTGACTAGTCCATGTGTGTTAGGTATACCAAAGTCATTGAAAATTACAAAGCTTGCTGGAACGACAGTAGGAATCCTTTGTCTGTCATCCACTCCTAAATTTTTCTCCAGAGATTCAATCACCTTATGTACTTTTAGCTGTTTTTCATAAAATTTTTCTCCCCTCTTTTGAAATAATATGATTATATGTTGTTATTATTATTGATTTCCTATAGAGAGGGTGAGGGTTTAGCATTCTTACACCATTATCTCACCGCCCAATAAAATTATAACTCATTTTCTTCTTAAAATATTATAATTTAGAATGTTAGATTACATAAAAATCGACCAAAGCTTAGATCATTACTACCATTATTGCCTTTCCTTTTTTAACATTAGTTTTTCCTGAACTAAATAATTACCTCATTTCCTCCTATGGTTTTCTTTACCGATTCTTCCTATACTCTCAGTTCAATTTCCGCATAATAGTATCTAAATTATTCTCTTCTTTTTTGTGAGAAGCCCTTTGCCCTTCTGTTCCAACTTGGATTGTTCATTCTCCCAACGGAGCACATAGTTTGCTCCCTGGGGTTCTGAGATCTGTCTTATCCTGGGAATTCATTGGTTTCCCCACGTGAGACAGTCTCTGTTTCCTGGATATCCTCCTCCAGTGCTGTAGAAGATACCTTCTGCCATTGTGCGTAGCTTTTAATCAATTTAGAACATACCTAACCAACCTGTAGCTTGATACATAAGTCCCTTATTCTATTTAGAGTTTTCCTTCTTTTTGTATGTTTTCCAACATTGTTGGAGTGTTTGATGTAATTTGGACTCAAGTTCCCCACACTTACGCGGTTTTCCTCATCTTCTTTAGAAGATTTAAGAGTCTTCTGCTTATCCCCAGTATTCTGAAATCTCATAATGTCATGGAGGTGGGGGAAGGCTTGTTGTTTGGGGGATTGATTTTGGTTTTGGTTTTGGGTTTTGGTGGTGCCTCACTATATATCCTATATAACACAGAAATATCCCAAAATAAAATAAATTATTCATATTTGGGGCAGGGAAGACTCAAGATTAAAGTACTATTAGATAGACCGGTCTGTCAGTGACTACTTTCTCACTGAGTTTTCATAGTATAAGCGGCAGAAAGTAACAAAGCAAACATTAGAGTGAGGAGCTGAGGAGAGGTATCAGTCAGTACAACATTTGTTATGTAAGCCTCAAAATACCTGAATTCAGTCTCTAGCACCCAGGCAAAAAGGTAGGTTAGGTGGCTTCAAAGATAAGCCTGAGGAGGATGAGACAGGCAGATTCCTGGGGCTTACTGGCCAGCCACACTGGACTAATCTGTGAGCCCTAGGTCCTAAGGAAAGACCTTGACTCAAAAAAAAAATGGTAAACAGTTTTTGATTAATACCCAAAGTTTAACTCTGCCTCCACATGCATAAATGGATGCACAAATATGCATAAATGCACACCTGCATATTGTATATCTGCATATGCCCACACGAGCATGTTCCTACATGCATACACATACAAAGACACATAAGAAGAGCAAGAGTGAGAAGAGAAAGAGAGGAGAAGGGATGCCATCTAGAAGCAAAGGATCTCATATTTCTTTGATAAGGCCATTAATTCTACTCACGACGCTCCATCTTCATGACCTAATTAGCTCCCCAAAGCAGCAGATTCCGAATTCTGGGTTCAGCATACAAATACTGGGTGCACACAAATGTTCATACCTAGTGTATGTGGATGTGCTCTTTTTCACAGAATCCTAATTTTACTCAATAGAATTCATCTCACCTGATGCTTTCTTACACAGACCACATTACACCTGTTCCTCTGAGTTGTGTCATCCTCTATTACCTATTTCGTCTGTTAGAAGATTTTCTTCAATGTATGATGAGCCTTGATTATGCATTATAACTAAGAGTAGAATCCATTTAGAAGCTTCATGAAGAAGGACAAGACTTATTAAATATAAGGCAAGATTGCAGAGTTGTTTCATTCAGAACCTTGAACATCCATGTCTCTATTTTTTTTTATTTGTTTGGGATATGAGTGTTCTAGAGAAAAAAAGACCACTGTGATGGTTACCCTTGACTTTTAACTTCACAGGATCTAGAATCACAGAAGAGACAAGCTTCTGATTGCTGTGGAAACTCCTTTATATTGTAAGATTATACTCCTTAGGATAGGATAACTTTTAAAATATTTATCCTATGTTTCTTGCTTGATATTGTTTTGCTGGTTGTAACCTAATTTTTTTACTTGATATTTGTTCTTATTGTATATAGTTTTGTATTAGGCTTAGAACTCTTTTACTTTAAATAAAAGGGGGAGGTGCTGTGGGAACTCCTTCAGCCAATAGCCTTTAAGATACTGGCCCACTTTGGCAAGGTCAAATGTACTATCTATACAGACGTAAAAGCATGAGTGGCCCCTTGACTGCTGGATTTGGTTCCGGTTCCCCACTCATGCAGAGGACTGCTGATCTGTGGGTTTATCCTTAAATAAAGAACTCTTTATTATACTCCATTCTGGGCTAGTGTGGGACTATTTTACTACGTTATAATTGATAACATCTGGTCCTGCCTGTGAGAGACTATCTAGATTAGGTTAATTGATATTGGCTTACCTAAAGACACGCCTTAAATGTGTGTGGTGATTTGTGTAACAATGGCCCCCATAGGCTCATATATTTACACACTTAGTCATCAGGAAGAGGCACTATTTGAGAAGGATATAGAGGCACGGCCTTGTTGGAGTAGGTTTGGTTTTGTTGGAGTAAATGTGTCACTGGGGGTGGGCTTTGAAGTTTCAAAAGCCCAAGTCAGGTCCAGAATCTCTCTCTTCTTGCTGCCTGCAGATCCAGATATAGTTCCTTCTTCAGCACCACGTGTGCCTACATTCTGCCATGTTCCCTTCCATGATCATGACAATGGACGAAATAAACATCAAAAACTGTAAGCAAGTCCCAGGTGCTTTCTTTTATAGGAGTTTCTGTGGTCCCACTAACTCTTCGGAGCATTAGAGTGTGAATGAGAAAGCTAGCCGAGAGCCAGCGCTCATCACTCTGCTTCCGACTGTGCAGACATTGTGACACCAGCTGCCTCACGTGTCTGCCCCATGCCTTCCTTATCACAGTGGACTGTACCATCCAACTATCAGCCAAAATAAACCTTCTTGGCCTGCTTCTCAGTGGGTCTTTGACCCCAGCAACAAGGAAAGTAACTAATGTGTGCACATTGCAAAGGTTTTGAGCATCAGCCAAGAGGACTGTGATGAAGCAGCTTTCTCAAGTTAACTACTTGTATTTAATTTAGCACGCCGGCCTCCAGTAGGGAGCCTAAGTCTACTCTGAAGAGCTTCTCTAGAGAAGAAACCTCGTATCTCCTGTAGCGTCTGAAGAATGCGTAGTGGGATGAAAGGGGAGTGAGGAGCACAAGTTCTTCATAGGGACTTTGAATTCTTTCCTATTATCAGCTCTCTTTCTTCTGCTTTCTGAGTCCCAGATGCTGTTCCTCTGAAACCGCTGGGGTCTTTGAGAAGTATCAGCTCCTCTCACTGAGGAGCCTCTTATTGGTTTCCTAGGTTCTTATTTTCCCTCTCCTTCTATATCATCCATCCCTCAGTCACATGATTTCCATTGTCCATATGCATTAAGTTATCTCTTGCCTGTGGCCATTTTCTCCCATTATCCTTGTGGCTAGAGGAGGCATAATGATAAATACTGGAATATATGTGTCACGTTTGAGTCAAAATTCCTTGCAAATGTTTTCTCCTAGTCCACAATCTTGTCTTTGGATTTGATCTTCTCCTAAAACTCTATCATCATAATATCTGCCCTTAAGATGTTCTGTTGAGGCTCCCAAAAAGGATAATACTTAAAATAGAACTTTCTAAACTATCATTATTCCTGGTTTCAAACATAGATATTAATATAGGGAGGTAGGGAAAACCTATAAAAAGTTTATCATCTTGTGTTACTGTTATGTTGGTATGCTATGATGTGCTATATAAGAACAAGGATGGAGCTATATTTATGCATTTTGGAAGACAGAAGTATGAGCAAACATTCTCTAGGAATTCAAGAAATGGATTCTTGAAGCTCAACCAGATCTTTGTGAAGAGCCTCTTGGAAGAATCAATGCTGACTGAATACTTAAATGCCTTAGAGGGTATTGCTCACTTGTTCTTTTTGGGAGGACTGAAAATTTGTAGTGAATTATAAGCAAGATGTGTCAGATCACTAAGCTATCCCTTTCGATAAATGAAAGTATCTGTCAACTCAGCCAGCCCACAAAGGTGTATTGTCTCAAGGAGTTTAGGTTGGAGGATATCTTTTTTTTGGGGGGGGGAGGGTATCTTTTTATAGCAGAGAGAAAGAGGTAAATGCTCTAAAGGTTGTGCAGGTTGACATCAATTGGTAGTGTATCACTCGGTCTTCTCTAGCAGGTACAAAGGCAATCTTCTTTGCTTCAAAAGAGTTTCAGTGACTTTCCCAGGCATTTTCACAAAGGAATCCTACTTAATCCTCACCATAATCCTTTAAGTATTTAGACTCAACCCTATTTTGCTTGTGAGAAACTGAGAGGGGTCAAAAGGCAAGGGCAGTTTGTCAAGCTGAATGGGAATTTGAATCCAGATCTCCAGATGCCAAGGAAAATATCTTATTGACCGCTCCCAAGACCAGCCGCCAGCATCTCTCCCAACCATGTCACTGCAAATACATACTGAGTCCAATACATGGATGGTGGAACAAAGTAGGGACACTATAAGCCAAGGAGATTGTTGGCAGGTGTCTCATAGCATCTGCCAGCACATTCTGTCAGCCCTTAGGGCACCAGGGCATCAGGTGACCAAAAGGACATGTTGTGAAAAGACCTACACTCATTACAAAATGGCTCTTCTTCCCTTTTGTTTCACTCATTCTGAGCATCTGGTACCTTTCCATGAAGTGTCAGAATTATACCTAAGACATAGTACATCATTAAAATAAAGCTCTGGGCTAATAATTATGTCTTGTTCAAGTGTTTTATGACTAAAGATTCTGACTTTCCCTCAAGGTTTCCAGCTCAGTCTTCAAAATTGCTTCTCTCGGGGCATTTGTTACACTGCGGATGTGTCCCCAACAATTAAATAGCAATTTAGTTCTCTATCTCCAGATATTTCTATTTGAAGCAGTATCCTGGAGCTCAAGCTACTTCTGCTTTTAAGACGATATTTATGGAGTCCTCAATCAGCTCTAAGTGTGACTGCACGCAGAGATTCACCGGAGTGGAAAGTCAGCTCCCAACCTCCATGCTGCTCACACGCCACAATTTATCTTTTTATCAGCAAGGAAGTTCCCTCCCCTACTCTGCCTTCATCTCATCAAACATTATTCAATAGCTATTAAGACATCCTTAACCCTAAATGTCACCTCAGATAGGGAAAGGGCAGAGCCCTGGGTTATGCAAGTATGAACTCTTACTCTCAGTATTCAAGTTTATATATTAGATACTGCCTGCAAAGATTCATGTGTCAGGCTTGGGCTCAGAGTGCAGCTTTGGGGAAGTAGGGTGTTATGGAGGTTTGGGGGTGACTGAAAACATGTTCCAAAAGGAGGTTGGAGAACCTTCGCCTCTTTTATTCTCTGCTCCCTAAATGATGAGGCAGCAGATAGGCTCTGCCGCACACTCCCACCATAATACGCTGCCCGCACTAGAGGCTCAAAGTAACAGTGCCATTCTGTCTTGGCCTGGACCCTCCAGAACCAGGAGAAAAATAAATCTTCTTGAGTGAGTAGCCTCCAGGAACTCATTATAATGATGGACAGCTAGCATGCTTAGTTGTTTAAGGTTTTGCTTTATTATTGTGAAAAACCAAATAAGATTGTAAGATCGGGCATCTTTAATTATTTGGCGAGTTATAAAGAAGTAGTACTTCGGGGCTGGTAATAGCGTTTTCATACAGAATGCCTCACGAATACTCTTTGGGAGCTGGCGACCCTGGTACTTTGTGAATTAGACCAGGATCATTACGTTGTATAATATGTAGAAGGATGTTCCTTGTTGTTTTACATTTAAAGTGGAAAGCCTTCTTCAGCCATTTCTTTCTGTGGTTTGATGTCTAGCGTGGCTCTGCCATGCAGCAAAACAAATAGCACTTATTGGGGCAGCTTCCCTGGCACAGACAGCGAAAGTAGTTAGATAGATGTTAAGAGATTTATACACGAGACAATGCCAAATCAGCCTTTCTCTACGTATTTATGGAAAGCAGTCTGTGCAAATAGTGCTTCACAAATTATTAATTTATGTGTTAAACTGCTTAGCTTTTCTACTGTATGGGAGAATGAAAAAAAAGCATTTTAAATAAAACTTTCAATCACTCTCCCTCATAGAAACTCTATTCTGCACACTCTGGATAGATATTGAGACATAAAGAGTGAACTGCTGTGATTGTATGGTTACAATAAAAAATAAACACGCCATGCTCTTGCGACCCAAATTTCAGAACCCAGTACACAACATTTTCTTCATCAGACAGTTTGGACTCTTCATTAATTCTAGTAGCAAACATTTTCCACTTCTTTTCAGGGCAAGTGCTTTGCTATGAGCCAAACATTCAGGGACATGAAACCGACTCCAGTGCAGCCTTCACGGAGCTTGAAATTATTTAGTAAGGAAATCTGTCTCTTCACAAGAAACACTCCTCTCCAGGAAATGCACTTGGTCTTTGGGGTCCCCAAGTCTACCAAACTTAGGTAAGTTCAACTCACTGTGAGCTAACTCTTACAGAATTAATAAAATAACTCCTATCACCATTATATTGATGATATACTTTTTGCTATTATAATTTTAATGAAAACAAGGCAGACTGGAAACTCCACTCACCCACCTAACTTCCCTTTGCCTAATTGAAAATATTCATGCTGATGCAATCAGTAAGCCTAGAAACTTACTCAGGAGCTGTGACCTCAATCACTCTCAAATTACTTAATGTTGAAAAGTCAGAAAAAAAATATTAGCAAATGCATACATAAATCCTATTAGCTGGCATTCATTAAACATTACCGATGAAACATGCTCTCTGCATAGGTTATTTTTTCTGATGCTGGTGATAAAACAACTAGCATGATAAATGATAAAGATTATCTCAAATTTGGTGAAAGGTAGGCTTCTCACTGTGCGCAGCAATGGCACCCCAGTAACTGGAATCTCTGTGGTCCTCATGCCTTTGCTTGCATTCGCTGCTTGTTGAGTTTCTGCTCCACGTAAATCACAATGCTGACCTCTGCAAAAGGAAGTCAAAATGAAAAAGACATCATTTCTACCCTCCAAAACTTTTAAAATCTAAAGGAGCGTGCAGGATTCCTAGAAAGCAGTGAGTCGGCAGACCTGGTATTGGGAGAGTCCTTGATACCCAACAGAAATAGTCAGGAACAGCGAGACCAATTGGTCCTGCTGCTTTAGGCAGTAAAGGACCAGATGGTGGAGAAGGTCTGCTCAGCTCAGGGCAAGATGATCACAAAAGAGAGAAACAGGAAGGAGTCATGGCCCCAGCTCCCTCCCCCAAGATGATCTACATTCTTCTGGCTAGACCCCACCTCTGAAAGTTTCCTGCAGCTCCCAATACTGCTATATGCTGGTGATCAAACCTATGTAACACATATTGCTTCAGGGAACCTTCAATAACCAAACTCGAGCAGGTACTTTGAATTCTTTCCTCCAATGGTAGCTAACACATAGTGTTCCCCTCCGAATCTCAGATAAAAGAACACAACAGTGGAGAGAAAAGGCTTTTCGTGGGTCTTCTGGACAGGGGGCCCTAAAGAAGAGCACCCTTCTGCCACAGGTCCCATGTCTACTCCCAGTCCGTCCTTGTCTGCCCCCCATGTCTTCCCATTATGATCCATCCACTCAGGGCAGGCATAGTAAGTTCCCACGTTTTTCCTCCTGTGTACTGCCACCACCCGAAGACGGTCTGAAGGCCTGGGAGAGTGCACAGAGAGAACATGGTCATCCTACCGCCTTGACCTGTGACTTCTGGCTTCCGCGATCGCCAGAGAGTGTAATCTGTTGTTTCTAAGCACTCGTTTGTGCAGCGCCATCAGAAGAGTTGTAAGCGAGTAACAGTAGAGCTAGTGGAAGTGTCATGCAATGCAAATATTTTGGAAAAGCAAGAGGTAGAAGAATGCAATAAAACGTAGAATGGGAACGCTGCACTGCTTCAAACATAAAGGTAATGGATGTTAGCATTTCTCCGGCATCCCCTGAAATGAAGGTTCCTTGAGAAACCGCCCTAAGAGAAACACAAAGATTTCTCAGCGGTAAAACCTCATGGTCAGAGCAAGTGACCTTACACTCCCTCGCCGTTTTTTGTCATCTCCTCCCCAAATCCCTGCTATCTCATCCATAAAGTCCTCTACTGCCACGGCACACGCCTCCTGCTAGACTCAGAGCTGCCATTGCTGCTGAGTGATGGACGGTGTAGCCACCTGCAATTTCCCAGGGAACCAGAGCATTATCATAGCAAGTTGGATCAGGAGAGGAGGAAAATGCTGGGCTCGCTTGATTATGAGAAAGACTAGAGAGCACAGACATTCCCCGGGGACTCCAGGGTTGCTGGAAAGAAATCGCCAGGGGCTATAGGTCCTCCAAAAGCACTAGGAGAGATTGCGAAGGGAGGGAATACTGCTTTTCTGTTTTGTGATTGTTACGGTGACTCCTGGGACTCCGATCTGGAAAAGAAAAATATGAGACACACGAGCAAAGCAAACAAAGTTCTGTCAGGGCATGTGACCTGGAGTCTGAACTTCCCCTGACCCTGACATCAGAGGGCCCCAGAGGAGAGATGTCCCCACTGCTTGCTGCAGCCGGCAAAACCAACATAAAGAGTCAGCCAGCCCTGAAGAGACAGAAAACACGAGCTGCAATCAAACACTTAGGGGAATACAGACATCTTCCTTGAGGCAAGGCACACGATACCATGTAACAGAACACAGCTGCCTACATAAACCCATCCTCATTTCAAAGACCTCAGCTGGCAGAGTTCTGCTGTGTGAACCTACCAGGTTAAAAACAAAAATCCATACTAGAACAACAAAAAGAAAGAAAGGTACTTAATAGCTTATTTATTTCAAAACAACTTCAACAATATATAATGCAAATGGTACTCAATGCTAAGAGTAAGTTGGAGAAATAGAATATAGTATTATAAAGGGATAAAGGAAAAATTACAACAGGAGGATAAATGGGGTGAGGGGTTGGGACAGCATAAAGGAGGGAATATCAGGTGGGATAAGTAAACACTAAAGGACTTTTGAGAAGCCATAGGGAACCAGACAGTGATGGCGCACGCCTTCAATCCCAGCACTTTGGAAGCAGAGGCAGGCGGATCTTTGTGAGTTTGAGGCCAGCCTGGTCTACAGAGTGAGTTCCAGGACAGCCAGGACTACACAGAGAAACCCTGTCTTGAAGAAACTAAAAAGAGAAAAACAAAAGAAATGCAAAGAAAATAGAAAGAAAAGCCATATGGAAACCTACTACTGTAGAAGAAGCTTCCATATATATGACAGAGAGAGAGAATTTAAATAGAGTTTTCATGTACTAGTGAGGCAATGTTTCAATTAGACTCCATTTACCAAATAAAAATCCCAGTACCAGGCATGATTTACATCTTTCTGAGTCATTGGCCTAAGGGATCCCACAGACCTTCCCCAAATATCATAGGTCATTTCCACTGCTGTCGGTTACCCACCAGAACCTGACAATAAGACTCTATTGCTGGAGACACCATATGCTTATGTTATCAAACATGGAGAAATTGAGCCAGTGCCCAAGCAAACACTTTACCCCACTAACTGGCATCCATCCATAGTGCTGGAGAGTGCTATACATGCTATGGGGCAAGTGACCATCATTCTCACCCAGGTATAGACCTCATGAGCTACAATAGCAAGCCAGTTGTGGAATATGCCCACTGCGGCCATATGCCCACCCTTAGCCAAAAAGCTATTTGAAATTGATACATCCAGGGAAAGGGAAAATCAGTTGTCTTCAATGAAATGACACTGGGTATATCAACCATACCCCAGGGCACACCCCATGCTCGCAAGCAGTTGGCCAGCACAAATCAGAATCCGGTGTGTCTGTGTGGGGAGGGAGGGAACATTTTGTTTGGGTTTTGATTTCATTTTCATTTTTTAGAGAAAGAAAGAGAGAGAGAGAGATTATAAAGTTGTTTAATAAGGGAGATGGGGGAGAATCTAGGAAGGTTTAGGGGTAAGGAGGAATGTGTTTAAAATATATCATAATCAAAAATAAGTATTAATAAAAAAATGAGTCCTGAGGTTGGAGAGAGGGCTCAGTAGTTAAGAGTTAAGTCCTCTGGCTGTTCTTCCAGAGGACCCAGGTTCTATTCTCAGCGCCCCCATGTAACCCCAGTCCGGCGCCAGGAACAATCTGGCCTTCACAGGTACTGCATGTCAGGGCATGATGCCTATATATGCAGGCAAAACATCCATATACATAAAATAAATAAATAAATCTTTTGAGAGAAAGAGAGAGACCACCCTGTTCTATGAGTATAGGCTTAGGGGAAATCTGCTTGATTGGAAGACAATGGGAAAGACAATACTAGCACTCCTTGAGACATGGAATCACAAAATGAGGCAATGTACTTTCTTGCCCTTGAATTATTTTGCCAGGAGTAAAAGTAAAACACAATTTGCTGAACTGTGCAATGTTTACATTTTTGTAACCTGATTGGCAATTTTTCCAAAATGTTATGCACTGAATATTACTGGCTTTATAGGCCTTTAGTCTCATAAGTCAACAACAGCTTACTTCTTTTAAAATAGTAATGTCCTTTAAGTCACTCATGTTAGTAACTGTGAGGTGCAAGATGGCAATATTGCCTTTCAATGTATTAAAAACCTGACTCGCTTTGAAACACTAGCAGAATGAACTAGAAATTTAAGTTACAGGGCTTATCTAGAAAAGAAAAAAGCAATCCAGTTAGCAAGAGAAATTTCATATTTGCAAAGAATTATTGCTCAAAAGTGTCTTCTGGGGTGTCAGACTCCCCTGGAATGACCCCTTCAAGCAGTCTCTTCTGTCACAGCCTTTTGGCTGGAGATAGATGCTGTTTTCTGGAGACTTTGACTCTTTATCTGGCCATCATCCCAGAAGTATTGATCAGCTTTGTATCACTGCCTTACTCCCCATCAGAATGGCGCCAGGGTGATCTGAAACCCAAATTGTATCATGCCACTACCGCATAAATCCCAATAGTCCTTCCTTGTCATCCCAGATGAAAAGCTTCAGCATCCTTAGAAGTGCTGAAAGGCAGTGCTAATACCTGGGTGTGACCCTGTTTCCACTTGTCCTGGTGGAAAATAAAACCCATTCTGGTCAACAGCTTGTGCAGGGTCAGCACCAATGAATGGCATCCATTTGTAAACCCTGGGCTGGGTAGCGACTGTAATCCCCCACCCTGCATTCTCTCAACAACAGCCAAAAGTTATCATTTTCAGGTTCACTTGGGAAAACGCAAACAGCACGTTTTTCTTGCTTATTAATTATTTGAAAACTTTAGTTGACGCTGAAAGCAGGTAACTAACGGCAGGAGTGAAAAGGTCATTGGGCTCAGTTGAGAATGAACTGCCTTCTCCTGTTCATTTCCTCCATCTGACAGTTTTAATACAGTATTTGGGTTTTTTTTAGTCCCGAATAATGTAGACTCTCGGGGTATTTCCTTTGAGGTGATATTTTCTAGATCATGACTATGGTGACTTTCATGTTTTACGTGGTTTATTTTTAAAGCGCTCATCCTCCTGAGGTACTGCGGTTAGTGTTGTTCACCTTCTGGTGGCAGTGAGAATAACTGAAGGGGAAAAGAATAGCTGAGGCCACTTGGTCAGCTGCCTCCATTTGTCTTGTGTCTTCCATTGTTCTGGCTGCTCTCTCTGCAGAATAAACTTTGTGGCTCTAATAATTTCTACCAAAATATTAGAAGACCCAAAGCCAAGCATCTCTAGACTTGGTTCAGTGAAAGCCAAGCCAAGAGGTGCACATGAGTAATCTTTAGGTCGTTGGCCCAAAGACCTCTACAGCAATGCTGCTTGGCTGGCAAGTGGCCACTGTTCTCTGGGCACTCTGCCGCCTAGTGTCTTATGACATGGCAGAGACCTAGGAGCTTTTACAGTGCTCAGTTCTGTACTGGAGGTCCCTAAGTAGACCTCCAGTCTCTTAGTAGTAGTAGTAGTAGTAGACCTCACGGCCTCTACTATTGCACTTCAGACCTCATGGAAGGGAATCTGAGATTCCTCCGTCTCGGCCAGTGGACAAGGCATGTGTTCCTGTTCACCTGCATACAGATACACAGCATTTTTATTTAGAAATAAAAGTATTTTATTTATAAGAAAAGTAAAAAAGGAACCACCTGAATGTTCTATCAAAACTATAAATAAATATATTAGTCAATGAAATATATTGTAGTTTATTATGTTATCTCAATAAAAAATATTGTATATTCAGAATGATTATAGTGGGCCTTTCCGTTTCAATGTTTTCCAAGGTGAAACACTGAAGTATATGGTACCCTACATGATGATGTGTTATAGGAAGTGCACAGTCCCAAGTCTGTATTGAGAAATTGCTTGTCTTTTCCCCATGTCACTGATCACTGCCCAAAGGCAGCCTATTCCCCACCCCAACACTCAGGCATAGGAGATTAACCATATAACACACACTTAGATCGTAGTGATGTGGGACTTTCTAGGTCACTCTTCGTCCTCAAGGAGTGGGATAAAGCCCAGTCTCCCAAGACTATCCCCCCTTTTCCTCCAGTGCCAAATGAGTGTGTGACTCTGTCCACAAGCTGCCTGAGGCCTGTGGGCAGACTGAGCTATGCATGAAGAGTTTTCAGGTCCTGACCAAGCTAAAGACGGCGAGAGCCACTGGCAGGACAAAGTCACCACCTCAGGACCAAACAGGCAACGGATGGGCTAAGAATGCTTGCTTGACCTTCTGGGGCTCTTCCTGGAGCCAGAAGCTACTCCCAGAACAAATTATCATGCTCTTCAGGTAAAGGGGGAAAGTTTACCAAAGGGGCTGTTTTACTTGCATGGAACTGAATTACACAATTGGTACTTTTCTAGTTCCTTTTTCAAACAATTTCAAATTGGATGATTGTTTTTCTTGGTTCATCTCAGGGCAGTGTATAGAGTTATGTACAGAGCTTTCTTGGTTCATCTCAGTGCCAAGTTAGAGATCTCCCTACATAAATGAACTTTAAATGCCTTGTTACACATCTGAAGCTTCCTTTCATAAATGAGAGTCTTCATCAGCTAGTGCCTCTGGACAGCACCACGCGTACATCAGAGAATTCCTCCTGGTTGTCACTCAGTGGAGCTAGGATATGGAAGAGTTCCAGAGGGAGTAGTGGGCAGTGGCAGCAATAGTAGAAAAAAGGAGGAAGGGGCCCATGAGATTAAATGTGGGAGGAAATTGTTAAGAGGTAAGAAACTGTGTCTACATTTCTCAGTTTCGGGCTTATTGAATATTAACAAAGGATCCTTTTGTAATTATTATCTGTTATAAGAGTGAGACTGGGCACTGAGAAAACAGTATGAAAATGTTTTCATAACATAAGAGCTCCCAGGTACGGAGTCTGCAGGCCTAGACATCTTTAGGGATTACTCTATATGTTGTGTTAGTTTTTTTTCTGCAACACAAAAGATACCTTGCACCCAAACGTCTTCCAGGAGTTTAGAAACTTCAGATCTTGTACATCCCTGTCTCAAGAGTAAAATTACCATGGCCTATGCCCAATCTCTCCCTCGTGCTCTGTCCCTCTGATGACAATGTGGGGAATGTGTACTAATCTGTTTGGGGAATAAGGGAAAGGTGCGGGAAGAACAGACTGTATTCCCCAGGAAACGATTTGGGTTTGCCAAACAAAGAAACGTACAGACTTTCTCCTAGATCCCTCTGAAGTGATGCGTTTCAGATCGCTTGTAAAATACAGGAACGCAACAATGGGACGTGTGTCCCAACAAGAGTTGTCTTTTGAGAGCTTAGGTCAAACAGAGCAAAACCTACCCAACAACTACCTACTATAAATCACAGGTCACAAAACACGGCTCCTCTCTGCCAGTGTTTCTTTTCAAAAGGGAGAGGCACCGCTGTGCTTTTGCAGACAAAACTAAAATGCTATGAAAATTTTAAAGGAGAGAAAAACAAAACAGAAACAAATGGCTTTTTCTGAAACTCACCCTCTTTCCCCACATCTCACGAAACCCACCTCCATCCCCCTCGTCTGCACCATTCTCCCCACATCTCATGTAACCCACCTCCATCCTCACCGTCTTCAACATTCTCCCCGTATCTGATGTCACCACCTCCATGCCCCTCGTCTTCACCATTTCCCAAGCTGAAGCACCTCAACATCGTCTCTGCCTCCTCCTCTCCAAGTCCCACCACCGGAACAGCCCTCCTGCTGCTCTCACTCAATCTCACTCGGCTGTCTCTGCCCTGAGTCGTCTCTTCAGTCCTCAGCTGCACAGCATACCATTTAGCAGCATTGGTTGGCCTCCCAGACTCACTGTTGACTCTGCACTACCTGCTTCTGGTGCTTTGACCCAAGAACACTTCCTACTCTGCTGGCCTCTTACTACCAACAGCTATTCTGTTGCTTCCCCCTTTGTCATCTGCTGTGCTTTCCCTTCCTGAAGTTCTTTTCTCCGTGTTGGCAGACCCAAGCAGATGGAGACATCTTATCCATAAGGCAAACTCAGTCTGTGTATGTCTCTATGTGACAATGTACCCATGAGCACAGGTGCCTGTGAGGGGCAGACGAGGAGCTGGAGCTACAGGCAGCTTGGAGCTGCCTAAAGTGGGCCCCAGAGCCAAACTCAGGTCCTCTGCAGTAGCAGTCCCCACTCTTAAATGCTGAGCCATCTTTCCAGCCCTCTAAATCCTAGTCTAATAAGAATGAGGAATCACCAAGATAGTTTCACTATCTACTGGTTTCTCTTTCCTTATCCTAGACCCAGAAGCTTTGATTTCTATTTGTGTTTATACTGGCGTTCAAGATTCTCACCATCTGCCCATATTCTATGTCTCTTATTCTCCAACTTGCTGCTCAAGGCCTTGTATGTGCTATTCTGGTAAATGTCTGCATAGACGTATTTCCCAGTAACCATGCTGGGATTTAGCTCCTTGCACTGCCTCATTTTCCTGAACTTGTTCTGCACCTTTAAGCTTCCTCACACACTGGTGGCCATGAGGCTGCGAGACTTAGGAGGTGAGGTCATAAGAAGCCTTGCTGTAACTTAGGCTTTGATCTTTCCCAAGTCTCTGGCTCTTCTTATATCACTTGATTCAATTGCAGGACAAATGCAAAACATTCTTTACAAGAACCTATGAGCATCAGATAAAAATACCCTAATCATCTCATCTTTCCAAGTGGAATTCCAGGACTCTGGTTTCCCTTACTATGCAAAGATCAATTTAGCTTTGTCAGCAACTGCTGCAGTGAAACTTTCACGTTTCCAGCTCCCCATCATCATCACCCCAATCATCATCTTCATATTCATCATCCTCACGAATACAGATTGTATTCTTGCTGCATTCAGGCACTTGCTAAAGGTTTGAGGTTACCCGAGAAGCACATTCTTATACAGTGTTTTCAAACAAGTAGTTAAATTATATGAAGTATATTCAAAATACTTTCCAAAGTAGAGATTAACATTTTCCTTCTTCATGGAGACTGTGAGAGCCAAACAGAGCTACCTCAAAAAGTTGTTCTGCAGCAGATTTACTTGGTAGTACCAGGGGAAGCCATCTGTCATTGCAGCGCTACTGGCTTCCGTGGCTCAATGCCACTGAATTCTATTAAAGCAATCCCGGTGTTAGAAAAAAATGAGCGGCTCCTTTCAACATGAAAGGGAAGCGACTTCATGGAAAATATCAGCTGATGAAATACATAAGAAAGTGTTAGATATGTGAACAAAATAAAGGTGGTAAAATTTAAGGAGGAAAAATGTCTGGAGGTTTGCCTTTCACCTCCAAATAAAGAATAATAGATACTCTTAGCGCACAGAGAACGGGAAGTGGGGGTGGCTGGGCTTCCCAACAAAAACCTCAGCTCTACGTTGTAATTTCACATTTGCAACACCACACTCTTGACTCTGTGGCACCACCAGTAAAAATTCATTTTCAGGCGGCACACCTGAACAACCTGCGCTTTGCCTTAATTCACTTTCCCTGCTAAAAGCCAAGAGGGGAGGCAGCCTCGCCTAAGGAGGATAGACGGCAGAGCATCCCATTGGAGGAGTGCTCCACATGCTAAATTAATCATGCTCCGACTAGAATTTGCAATTCTTTGAGAGATGTTCAAGACGGTATAAAAAATTCAGAGGTAACAGGGAAAGGAGAGAGGTTGTGAGCAGAAAGCATCAGGGTGCACTTTAAATGTAAAAGATGCATTATAGCTTCTAGCACAGGAACAAGGCAGCTTGTCTTGCCCAGAATGTGAAAAATCAGGACTATTCTCCTAGAAATGCCTGGGATGGGAACTCCCCTCCCAAAAACCGATGAAACTTCAGACTCAATGGTCTTTCAAGTGGTCATACTGCTCTAGTTTGATTTCTGCTGCTGTGATTAAATCACTGTGAACAAAAACAGCTTTAGAGGAGGAAGGTTTATTTGGCTTGTGATTCCCGGTCACAGTCCATCGCTAGGGGAAGTCAAGGCAGGGACGTAAAGCAGAAACCCGAAAGCAAGCCTGCTGGCTATCCACACAGCATTACTCCTGACCAAGGAAAGTATTTTACAGCCAAAGGAGTGGGGCAGGTGTCATGGAAGATGCTGCTTACCGTCAGACAGGCAGTGTGATACTCAGTTTTCTTACCTGCTTTGTAATCACCAGCCTAGGGAGTGTTGCCGCTCACAGTAGGCTGAGCCCTTCCACATCACCAACCAAGGTTGTCTCCCACAGGCGTGCCAACCTAATCTAGGCGAGTCCTCAACTGAAAGCCTCAATTTTTAGGTTCTATCAAGTTGACAGTTAAAGTACATGAGAGAGTTTGGAGAGCAGAAATCAAAAGGAGGAAAGATGTAATTAGAACCTCAAAACTGTAAAATGTTATTTTTAAAAAAAAAACTAATCAAGACAGATGAATGTAAAACTCATCTATCTTGAGTTAGCATAGATCTGTCAAAGCTATGTGTAAGGATGGGGTCAGTCTGGTGATAAATTCTCAGCCCAAATAAGTAAACTAGTCTTAGAAGTATTTTAGTCTTTTAATTCATGACTCCTTCCTGTAACTGTTGGTTTCAAGCTACTTTCTTTCCAAATTACTAGAATTTTCACATTGTGCCGTGGACTTCACCGTTGGTCTTCTATATGAGAATTTCCATTTGTGGTCTCTTTCCTCACTTCGCCCCAAAGTTAGATATTAATCCTGGGTCATCATGAGTTGAGGTCATGGGAGAGTCCAGAGCAAATGGATCCTCTAGAGTTACTCCTGAAGGATAAAGGCAAAAAGTTGAGAGATGGGGGCGACAATTTAGCTCAGCAGGTAAAGGCACCTGCCACCAAGTCTAAGTACCTGAGTTTGCTCCTTGAGACCCATATGGTGGAAGAATAGAACTGACTCCCACAAGTTGTCCGCCGACCTCCACATGGGTTCCACGGCATGTGCATCCACATTCCCATGTGTACATGTGCACACACACACACAAATAAAAAATAAAATAAGTATAATAATATTTAATAAAAGAAAAGGCAAATCAATACCCTATCTAAAATAATAAGATGTTTATCATCAATCCAATGCAACTTAGTAAATATCCTACGATACTCATAAATTTAAATAAAAACATTATCCTTCTTTCCCCAAGATGCTTAGGCGATATTTTCCTGAGACAACTTTGTCACACCTTATTCTAAATCTCAACCGCATCTCAGCACAATTTTCTGTCTTATGGGTTAGAAATGGTTTTATTATGATCATAGAAGAGACTAAAGGAAAGAGATATTTATTATATTGGGAGACCCCCCACACACACACACACACCTTCAGTTGCGGGGACAGAGTGAACAATTTTGGCAGGGACAGGATGAATAAGCATGTAGATGAAGCCTTCACAACAACCCCAGACTCACCTTCCATCTCTCTCTAGCTGGATCTTATAACACTTCCTATTGCTCCTGTTACTGGGTTCTTTTTTCTGTTCTCCAAGTAAGTGTTCCTGCTCCAAATAGTATTACACTAGCAGCTAACCTCCTTTCTCCGTCCTCACCACGACTGATAAGAAGCTGCGATGCAGTCTGTGCTGACTTCCAGGCTTCAGGTGTCTCCTTGCTGTGAAGATGCACTCCCTTTGTCATCAGATAAAGGGGATGGGCTGCCAGGTCTCCGCACTGCTTCCCTGCCTGATGGTTTCCTTTCTGAACTCTCTCCTTCCTGTGTTCCTCTTGGAGAGGCGAGGCACCTTGGCTGAATCCTAGGGAAATGTGGGCTATGTATGATGAACCTCTCCTGATACAATTCCCCTTGGAGCCACGTAAGCTCTGCCCCTCAAGCTCACATCTCTAGGAGAGAAAAGAATGGAATTCTAGCTGCCTTTCAGCTTCGGCTTAGTTCCTCTACAGCACATTCCTCGGTCAACTCAAACTTTATACAGGCTGCTGGCCATCTTGCTGGGACTCTGTCCACTCCGTCCACATCTTCCCAAGGGCTAAAGGGGTCTCGGGCTTTCAGTGCCAATGGAAACTTTATTGCTCCCAAAGAACACACAGTATTTGTGCCCTCTGCGTCACCCAGTGCTTCTACGGTTATGACAGCAACACACTTAGCCTGCTCTGTGACACCCACCACACTTATTCATTGACTCCCACACCAGACTGAAAAAGCCCCTGGGACTGCTGGCCGGTGCGTAGCAGGTGTTTCTCACACGGATGAATAAAGGCAAGAGGAGCGCTTGATTCTTCTAGCGAGTGCAATAGCTAGGGTGGGAGCCGAAAACTAATTAGCATTCAGTAAAATACTCATGGATGAAATGCAGGACTAAGAACCCTAAGGATGTCAGCTGAATTCAGCCATACCCTGAGTCAGCTGGGGAAAGTCTTCCTACCCTGGCTCCTGCCTGATCTCTCAGTGGGCTTCTTTCTTGTGAGTTGGCTCAGATGAAAGCTAGAGAAAAAATAGAAGAGAGAAAAAAAAAGTAATAATATGCGGTGGAAACTAAACTGCCACATTCAGAAACAATATTCTTCTCTGTTTCCTTCAGCTCCTACTGTTGACTACACCTCTCCCCAGAGGAAAAGATCGCGGGAAATACACTCATAAGGGGAAAAAAATCACCACTATTTTTTTTTATAAAAAGTGCTATTTAAATCCTCACTCATGAATATGTAGCTAATATTGACTAATGGGAACCCTAAAAGGAAGAAAGCTAAGGCATTTTAAGGCAAATCCATTGAAATTAAGGTCATCTGTGAGAAATTTGTTTAAATTCTTTTCTGAGCCACATCCAAAACTCCAGCGGGCATGTTAAATAATGAAAGTGTAAACTACTGGGATTTGGTGCTGGTTAGTGTGTTGGCACAGCACATAGATCCCTGTGTGGTTTAAAGAAAAAAACTAAAAATTTCTCTGCTTCCTTTATCTAGAAGCCTCCAAAATTAAAGTGGTTTTCTTTGTGGAGTAATACATGCTCCCCAAATTATACTCTAATATTTTCATTCGATGACTTGGAAAGTCATGGAAATGCTTGTTTGGGGAGTTGCCATGCAGAAGAGAAAGAAAGAACCACATCGGGAGGATTTTAAAAAGAGAAAAATAAAACAAAGAATTCCAAGGATTGTCACAATCTGATCTGCATAAATAAAAGATAATGGCTTCGGTGAGCTGGCCAACCTTTCTGTGGAGTGATCGGTCTGTGGAGAGTCATGTCGGGGAGGCTGCAGGTCATTATGGCAGGATAAAGCCTATTTCTCATTTATATTAAAGAACCTTGCCTGTTAAGGGCTTGATTTGAATCTCAGACATAAATGTGCATGGGGCTACATACCTTGTTAAGTCAATTGCTACATATGCATGCTCTCCCTAATACACATATGGATTTTACCATCCACAAACCCACCATCGCTCCAACGGTTCTTTTCTTGAATTAGAAAGGATAACATTTAGGTAGATCAGAAATGCTCAAATAGACAGGATTAAAGCACACATTTTTCTCTTGACACAGAATTTTTTTTTCTAATTTTGCATAGAAGAAACCAATTTCTTTTCCCTCAAATGAAATTTGCTACATCAATGGAAGAAGGTTAAACTGTTTCCAGTTCTGTTTTACATGTTTGATTTATCTGATTATCTGGTTTCAGGCAAGATGAATTGTTCCAAGTTAGCATTTGGAGACTTTGAAATGAAGATATTGATATTTTTAAAAAGTACAATAAGCAAAACCTAATAACAACTAAGAAGTCAAGGAAAAACATAGCCCAGTGGTCTCAACCTTCCTAATGCTACAACCCTTCAATATGGTTCCTCATGTTGGGGTGACCCCCAATCATAAAAATTATTTTTGTTGCTTCTTCATAACTATAATTTTGCTACTGTTATGAAACATAACGTAAATGTCGGATATGTGTTGATATCTGATATGCGACCTCCGAATGGGTCATGACACACTGTGACAGGCTATGACACACACTGTCATAGCCCCTTGAATTCTTTTCAAAAATTATTTATTTATCATTATTCTATGTGCATTCGTGTTTTGCTTACGTGTATGCCTGTGTGAGGGTGTCAGATCCCCTGCAATGGAAGTTAGAGATAGCTGTGAACTGCCCTGTGAACAGTAGGAATTGAACCCAGATCCTTTGGAAGAGTACCAGTGTTCTTAACCCCTGAATCACCCGTCCAGTCCCTCCCTTTGAATTCTTAAAGGAGCTGTGGGTAAAACTGAATGGCTTCTTTGGCTAAGAATATGAGGTGGCTATAGTTTTAATGAAAACCCTACCTTCTGTGTCTTTGGGTAAAGAAACTTACACATTATTTATTCAGGACATCTAAGTCTGCATCAACATTGGTACCAACAATCCAAAAAAATTATTCATACACTGATTTTCTGATAAAAGGTCAATAGATCAATCTTTGTCATAGTAGTAATATAACATGGTAGAAACTTTCTGACTAGATGATAGAGTCTCTCAATTTAGCCTACTCCCTAGGCAGGTGAAGCTATTTGGCCTCTCTGATTCATAGTTTCTAGTAGATGAGGTAGTAGGAGTTGATTCAAATCTGTGACAAGGTAGTTCTGTAGAAAAGTGGACAAAACAAAGTCAGGAATAGGAGCTAGTACAGGGCGGTACTTCAAACAAAAGTCTAGAGGAATCCAGGAGAGCCAGGAAAGTATTGGGGGGAAAAAGTATTGAAAAACACAGATTGAAAAAAAATGTAAAAAGCCCTGAGGCAAGAAGTAGATCATGATAAACAGGTTAAATTAAGTTATAAGAGCTAGTAGGACAAGCATAAGATAAGGCCAAGAATTCATAATTAATAATAAGTCTCCGTGTTGTGATTTGGTGACTGGCAGTCTAAGAAGGCCTGCTATAGTCAAACCCGGTAGAGTGTGATAGCATCACATGCTATGGCTGAGATGTACCTACAGCCCCAGGGCAGGAATCCCTAACCCGGCTATAAGAGCATCACAGCAGTAGAGTCATGGATACTGAAGCCGTTTGAACCAGGAGCATTTCAAAAGTGGCCAGCTGACACATCTAATAAACCACCGTGGTGTCACAAGGTCTCTTTCCATACCCAGAAGCCATCCTGCCCAGAGAAACAAGAGCCCAGATGCCAGGAAAGCCTGAGCCACCCCCAGAAATGGCAGAGAGCCTGTTAGAACTTGGATACAACTCTGGAGAGGTGCGAACATTCTGCATGACCATATTTAGGTCTTCTCATCAGGGCAA
The DNA here is from genome assembly GCF_014885135.2 of Alexandromys fortis. Lineage (NCBI taxonomy): Eukaryota > Metazoa > Chordata > Mammalia > Rodentia > Cricetidae > Alexandromys > Alexandromys fortis. The sequence goes on from NW_026067928.1 coordinate 7,637,482, forward strand.
AAACTTTGCCCTACTCAGCTGGATACCAACCAACAATATTTTTTAAAAAATCAGAAATCAACTGTTTTTGTTGTTTGTTTTTAGTTTTTTTTTTAATCTCAGTTCACTAAGCTTTGCATTTGTGTTTAGTCTTCCATGGACATCAGAAACTGGTTGTCTTGAACGTGGACCAAAGGAACTAGATGGCTATTACATTTCTCCTGGACCGAAGACTATTAAAATAAAAACAAGAATAAGAATGCCATCTACTGGTGTGGAAAGTAGCAAGACTCTAATAAATCCGCAGTGCGCAGTGAGCAAAGAATGAAAATACTTCTGTCGTTTTACTATGGAGATAACAGCTAGAGAAGGGAGTCCTCAATAGCAGCACTAATAAAGGATGTCGGCAAACAAACCTGAGCTCATAGATCTTCCAGCATACCAAAGGGCTGTGGCATTCCCCACTGTAGGTTCCATCCTGACCCAGAAGAGGTCAATAAAGCGGCACAAAGCATTCGACTTGTTTCAATGTTTGAAAGCAGACTAGTCTCCAACTTTATATTTTAAAAGTGTCTTTGCAAATTGGTTTGCCCAGGCAGATAGATGAAAAGCCACGTAAACCTGGTTAATAAAAGAGTTAAAGAATTAAACAGATATTTGATCAAAGAAAATGTACAGATGACAAACACAAAAATGTTACCCAATATCATTAGTTGCTAGGAAAATGCAGGACCAGGTAGGTAGTAGACAGAGGTGTTGCAGAGGGGGGAAATAGGGCGAGGGGAGACTTAACTGGGGAGGAAGCATGAGAGTAACCCAGAAAGAGAGGTGGAGAGAGATAACACTGAGGATGCTTGAAAATGTTATACAGAAACATTATTTTATAAGCTTACTTAAAATACATATAATATTTTATGTGTATATATACATACATAGATAGATACATAATTATGTCACACAGGGCAATAATGCCCCCCCCAGGAGCCAGCCTATCTAAGAAATACTGCAGTGCCAGGCAAGGAAAAATACCAATCAAGTAGTTGGTTAGAATACCAACCTAAACTGACACCATTGTCCTTCCTAGCCCCAAATAACTTGAAGGTTAGAATCTATTGCTGAAGACATCACATGTGTCTTCAAGCATAGGACCTGCATGGGTTGAGCTGATACTCACCTGAAGTCTTTTTCCTGAGGACTAGCTCTAATAAAGTTGGAAGGCACTATGCAAGCTGCCGTGGGAGAGAGAAAGGCAATCAATTTTCTAACTTGGCTGGAAAACCTGCAAAACACAACTGTGACTGACCCAGCAAGATATCCTCAATGGTGTGATAGTGGGCTATTACCTTGGGGATAGCCAATAGCTGTCTAATTAAAGTCTGCTCAATAGGAGGAACTCATGCCTGGTACTGTAAACTTAGTCAACTGCACATGACTGGAGAGAAAATAGACCCTAGAGAAGTACCTACTACTGCTGCTTCCCTAAATCAATGTAGCTTCTAAGAGTATTCTAAATACTTATCCTTTTACCCAGGGTTACATGTAGTTCTCCACCTTCATCGAAGAAGTTTCTTTTTGCAGCACATGGCTACTAGAGAGATCCACAGCTTGCCAAAACACAGAAAATAAGTGTGTGTCGTGTTCCCAGCCCTAATTGGTATATCTACGAAAGAATCCCTACATCACACACACACACACACAGGCACATACCTGTGCTCCTTCCTTCCTTCCCACCCAAGCCGATATTACTGTGTTTTATTTAAGAGAGCCAGGCTTTACTTGGGCTGATCTTTCCTCCTACAGATTTTTTTTTTTGAGGATTCCTTCCTTCCTTCCATAGCTTTGGTCAAGCATTCCTTTCCCTAACCATCTGATTTACAAATCGCAAATATCTTTTCACGGTTTCCCCTGCAGCTTCAATCCTCATGGCACTCTGTAATTAGTCATTTGCTTTATCAGCTGTTGGCCTCTGCAGACAAACTTGCTACTGTCCACAGCACGCACAGCATCACATTAGGCAACTTAGATATGTCAACCTTGTTAGATTTCAACAATGGTTCTGGAATGGAAATTTTTTGTTTTGTAATAATAGGAATACAACAACAACAACAATAGCAAAGACTGAGCAACTCAGCCACAACTATCAGGGTTTGAACAAGAAGCACTAAAAATCAGTTCTGACCAAAAAAGGGTATTTGGGTGATAGGACCATCAAAAGTGAGCCATGGATCGAGGAGCCATTGGGCCTTGGTCCTTCCTGATAAAACATTGGCATCTAATGAGTTCTGGAAGAGTCTCCCATTTTGCAGCCACTTAGCTGCCCAACAAGCTCCAATAGCAAGACCCAAACCTAGAGTCACATGGATGATCCAGGGTAAATTCAGTGAGACTCAAAAAAAAAAAAAAGAGAGAGAGAGAGAGACATGAATTTTTAAGAATTATAGGGAAGAGGGAGGTTAATGGGGTAGAAGGAACATTATAGCAGGCAGGGGCTAATCAGACGTATTTAATAAACACAAGGCATTAGCAAAGAATAAATTCAGTTTTTAAAAACGCCTCACTTCTGTCAGCCATCATGATCCGTTATTTTACACTGCGGCTCAGGACCTTCTCTGGTTGGACAGGCAAAGCCCGCAGACAGACAGCCCAATGACAGAACTCTATCACTCTCTCTCCTTTGTGGAATCTAAATGGTCCCTTCTACAGACACTGTAACCTTAAAACAGGAAGACTCTCAAGTTAGTGGTGTTTTATACTTTGGAGGTGGATTAACTGACAAATAAGACAGTCCACACTATGAGCACTCTGCTTAGGGGCAGACAGCCCATGCCGGAGAGAACTCAGGACCCCAGAACCAAGAATTCGGTGCCATGTTTCATTAACTTTCCACCTTCCCCAGACACATATTAGAGATGATTTCAAGAAAATAGTGAATCACTACTTCCTTTCTCAATTACAGATCACCAACTGACAGTGACATTTCTGTTGGCAACTACCATTTTCACTGTACATTTGAGTCTGGGGAGTGGAGACTATTTATCCAAAAATCCTCAATGCCTAGCACATTTTAAAAAATTAAAAAAAAAGCTAATGAACGTTTGCTGACTGAGTCAATGAAGTGAATAAATGAATCAGATGAATAAATAGAAGAAATAAAAATGAATAAAGGATGACAGAAAAACTAGGAGGGACTGGAAAAGGTAACTCTACTAAACAGCAATGCCGTTTCTTAAAGGATCCTTTTATCTTGTCTCCTGACTTGAAACATAGACAGAACTATCTTAAATACCGCTATTGCGATGGGATTTTAAAGTGATTACTGCATATCACAATAAGTAATGTTCCAATTTAGAGCTGTGGGTGATTGGTTCAATATGGAACGGCAGTGAAGGCTAAGAAAAGTGTCTGAAATCCAGTAGCTTATTGGTTAAATATTGGTTTAATTTAAATCTGAATCTTAATCCAGGCATCCCCCACCTCCTCAGGCAGCCCCTTTTAAGTTCTCTCTATTGTATGGCTGTATGTGCGACTGTGTACTGTATTACACCATAAATACTGGGAATCAGGGACTGGGGCTTATTTCTTGCGACTGAAAACAGCACTGTGAAGTTAGTGGGCATCCATACAGCATTTCTATAATTTAATAGATTTACTCTCTGCATAACCACTCCTAGCTACAATAAATGAAGACAGGATTTTTCTATGGAGAGTCAGTTGTGATAACTATTGTAGACACATCAAAATGGGAGGGGTGTACCCATAAATAGCTGGACTACAAGTGAAAACGCTCCATAAACACCATATAAGACATACTACTTGGCCATCTGACGGGCCGTGTATAAGAAAATGATGATCATAGTTCCTCCAATAAAGCCATGATAGTTTAACATGTACTGGACACATACAGTTCACCAATCCTGGCCCCAGTATATTTACATGCATCAGTTCATTTAGTCCCAACACCAACTTCACTGATCTACAAAGGCTCTAGCCCATTTTCTGGATGAGCAAACTAAGGTGAAAACACTGAGCAAATACAGAGTCACACGTGCCTGCAAAACAAAACAAGGGTGGGTTGTATGAGCTCGGAACCTCTGATCTTAACACTACGTTTATTACATTTCTTTATCCAGAGATTACCTTTTGCCTGATGGCTGTCTCTATTTGCTCTGATCATCTTTTATTTCAGCAAGCTTTAGACTTTGATAGAGAGTCTTTAAGTGTAGGGTCTGGTTCTTTGTATGAGTGGAGAGAGTTGATTTTTGATTGCCCAGCACTGTCCTATCACAGTAATAATTACAAAAGTCAAAGTGTAATAAAGTGGGAGGTTTGGAGCCATGTTTTATGAGTCACACATGGGCTCTAAAAAGCTGCCATTTTCTTATTTCCTTTAGAGATACTTAATAGGTAATGTCAGTAGTAAAGTTTAGGGCCCAGCCAGCACTTAACATTCCTTTCACCTGGAATGATCAGCCCTCTTAAAGGAAGACTAATCAAAGAAGTGTGGAGGTGTGTGTGTGTGTGTGTGTGTGTGTGTGTGTGTGTGTGTGTGTATTTACACTCATACCACTGGGGCAAAAACTGCAAAGTGAATGAGTCGGGATTAAAGTGTTGTAGCAACTATACAGACTGGGCAACCAGAAAAGGCTGTTAAAAAAAAAAAGAGGATATTATCCAGAAAATTAAAATTGTATGTGGCTGTACTTACAGCATATACCACCTGGAAGAAATGGCCCTAAATTGTAGACACAGCATGAAACAGGCATTGCTGAGTTGGTTAGTTTCACATTAACTCATATTATCTGACCTCCTCTGACATAGTTCAACATCTAAACATTTTTCATTCCTCTCTAATAAACTAAACATCCCTTCACCTTGGTACAGCTGGGTTTCCAATAACTCCTCTTAGACTCAAAGCTGGGTGCCCACAGCTGTTGATGAGCTGAATTCCTTCTAGTCCTTGACTTCTGCTTCCATTCTGATATTCATTTTGCATTTTCTACAAAAAAAGAATATATGTTTCTGCTTGGGTAATTACTGGGAGAAGTTTTTCAACTTACGAGTCAGTTTGCCACGGAGCCTGTTTGTCCTTTCTCAGTACCATCAGCCCAAATCTGGGCTACTCACTCAGGGAACCCCAGAATTCCCTCACATGGTGTAACTTGCACAACTGATGCTTGACACTATCTAAAGATCTGGAGGGTTCTATCAAATTTTGCACTACGAATTCAAGATATATTATTAGGGATACAGGAGTCTAGACTTGCTATATCTTCTTGGCAATTTTAGTATAATGCTATTAATTAAGGGCCTTTTATATCCTTCTACGTGTCTATGTGTACTGTGTCTATGGTTTTTATTTTTATGATTATTTTCTTGGTGTAGACAATGACATCCATTAATCAATCCTATACCTTTCTTTATATTTTATATCTGACTTAGAAAGTTTTAATTTCAACATGAGAATCCTTGTAATTTGCTAGTATAGTCATCGATGCCATAGTTTTTATCAGCTCGACATAAACCGAGACATACCTGGGAAGAGGGAATCTCATTTGTGAAAATGCCTCCATCAAACTGTGGGAGTGCCCAACCCATTGTGGTTTATAATCCCTAAGCAGTCGGGTCTGGGATGAACAAGAAAGGCAGTTGAGCAACTAGAGGAAGGAAGCCAGTAAGCAGCCCTCCTCCATGGTGTCTGCTTCAGATTCTGCCTCCGGGTTCCTGTTTTGAGCTCCTGTCCTAGCCTGGAGTTATAATATGGAATAAACCCTTTTTCTTCTAACTTGTTTTTGCTTGTGGTATTCCATCACAGCAGCAGAAAGCAAATGAGAACAATGTGCTTCTCAGCATTGTCTTATTGACATAGTTGGAACTTTTAACTTTTTTAACTTTTGTGTTCTAGGTATTTATTCATGGTCCTGAATTTTCCAATTGCAAGGTGCAGATGCCATGGTTATCGTTCAATTCAAAGCATTTCATCACTTCTGTGTTCTTCCCTTATTTAATTCATTGAATACTGACAACTATTTTGCTTTATTTCCAAAATACAGGGACATTAGTTATCCTTGACTGTAGAATTGGTTGAGATTCCAAAGTCCCCATAATACTCTGGTGGGAGGTAAGGCATTTATATTTATATAAGGGCTTTAATATTACAATTTTACATGTGCCTAAAATATGTAGTGGTCAAATTAGATTACTTAACATTCCTATCTCCTCAAATATTATCATCTCTGTGCAATAGGAACTTCCAACCTCCTCTCTAGTTATTCTGAAATGTATGGCTAGTATTGCAGCTAGGAATTAACACACGGTGCTACAGAAGGTTACATAAACGATGGCGATGCTATAGAACGTTAGACTCGCCCTTCCCCTCTGTGCATTGGTACCCACTAGACATCATTTTCCACTCTTCTCCCCTGCCATTCTCATACTCTAGTGACTTCTGTCTGCTTGCTGCTTCCCTCTGATCAACTATTTTAGCGTCCTTTAAAAAATGAGAAGATAGTAATTGGTATCTGGACTGTTTACAGCATCTTTTTGCTTATATTTGTCCCCATCCTTTCTTTTGTTTGTTTTTGTGTTGCTTAGTCCGTATGAACCTATCCTACTTACACCCCAGAGTCTCTTGCCCTACCTGTCCTTTATTTATGGTTGCTATAGTAATATCTATGTGGACTCCATCCAAACTTGTGCAGGTGTAACCTAGCGTACCTTGCCTCAACCTGTGACACATGTGCCTCACTTTCTTTCCTAGAGCTAGCTGCTTGTTCAAGACATAGCTTGGGATGACACCCATAAAAGCCTAACAGAGAAAAAGCACCAAAGGATACATGACTGTTTACTTTCTATCTGCCTGTCTTGGAAGACAGGCATGGAAGTTATTTCCCATAACTCTTAAGCCACACCCCTGATATTGGATTAAGTAGCCAATTACCTGCAACAGTGAGAAGAGAATGAAGTAGAAGAGAGGTTTAAATTAAAAGATCCCAAATCCTTACCTTTCAGAAGCCACTTTCAGTGGGCTGATTATAGCCATATAAGCCATGAAAATAATATTGATTTTCCTTGCCAATATTAAATACATAATACAAATAAACCTGTATTTTAAAGTTTTTATTTAAAGTTTACTATGAAGATGTTTTATTAATTATTGGTAATATATTGGTAGCAATAAGTGATTTCCATGACTTTAAGATGATTTTAATCTTGACAAAGCAAAATTATGTATATACTAATAACAGTGGATTTGCCTTAACATTATTCCACTTATCTGTCAGGTTATTTCACAACTATTGACTGGCAGACTTTTCTACTGAGGCTTCCATACTGAAGCCGTTTCTTTTCCAGATCTGCCGCAAACTAAGTAATGTCGCCCAATGTTTGTTATCCCTCAGCGTGGTTTCCCTTTACAAAAAAAAAAAATAATAAGGATAATAACATCACCAACAATAGTAACCTTGCATGCGTATTGTGAAGCCTGCCTGATTTTACCACACAACTACAGAGTGAGGACAGGGGGTACTAAACCCTGGGATTTCCTTTCAGACCCTCCCCGTGTCCTTCACCCAAGAAGGTTCTAGAAAGTGCTTGAATAATAACCAAAGAGGACTTGTGGTTTGGGGTTGACCTATTCCTCTCACTAGTTCTTTTACCTGTCTTGTTGGACAGACTCTGGAGCAGACCAAGGTCATCAGGAGAAACTGAGGTGCGGAATCTCAACCCACCAGGGCTGTGCCGAGAGGGACAGGACACAGTCCTGCGAGGGAACAATGGAATCACCTAGATTTAAGAACGGAGTCACTCCAAGGTGGCATTACTTAGAATTAATGCCGCAAGTAGATGCTTGCCTTCTGCCTGCTCCAGAGGCATGGAATGCACACACTTTCCTTCATCAAGGAAGAGCAGGAGACACCTCTGAGCGCAAGAAGCACAGCTCAACAACTCCCTGCCGACCCCTGTCTAAGGCTGAAGTTGATGCAAAATTTTCCATTTTTCTGGTTTTATCTCTTTTTTTATGACTGGGATATGTTACCTAGATCTCTGTACTGCTCATATTAATGTAGTCTCTAAGCACAAGTGAAAATTCATTCTCTGATCCCAAAAGAGGCAATAGCTACTTTAAAGAATTTCTCTCCACCAATTCTTTTTCCTAGGGAATCCAGCTGACAGGCCTGAGTTATTTCAGACGGTTTAGATACAGGATTTTATGCACACATTTGCTTTTATATATACTCACAGGTGTTCTCACATATCTTTCACCTCTTTCAAAATTTAGAGGGAATAAAAACACAAGCCTTGAGTAAATCATACAAGATCTACCGTCTGCCTGATTCATCCTTTGTTCTCACTAGCTCCTTTTCCCATCCCTTTCTTCGTCTAGCCTATCGTATTCCATTTGAAGAGGTCAGAGTATGTCTCCTCGACCTGCACTCTAAGGACCTTGTAGTCTTGTTGTTTAATCTGGGGGAAAGAACCTGAAAACCAGCCTCCTCGGGGACTCAATTCCAGGAAGAGAAGCAGAGTGGAAGGAAGAAACCAAGTGGTATTTCACTCCATCCCTAAGAAACGTGTTTACACCTGAGTCAATACATCCAGAACATTCTTCGGCTCTCTGGGTATGCTCCAGCTAGGGTTACAAGATGAAAAGGGTGCATTGCAGCTGTCAAATTATTTACCAAATAAAACAGCACTCAGTCAGAAATGAAGGAGCAGCTCCGGTAGTGTTGCCTGGTCTCTGTGGTAACTGCGCTGTGCAGTATCAATCACATGCCTTCATAATTTTAATTTTTAAATGGAGCAATAAATTTGCATGGTATAAAAATATCACCATGTTTAACATTTCCTATTTGTCCTGACGTTTTTATTATTCTAAACATAAAACAGTTTATATGTAAATTGCCTTATGCTCTTAAGTTAAACCAATAGAATATTGTCTGGGGAAAAAAAATCTCATTGTTTTGTTGTAAATGTGTAGAACAACCACTGCACAAATAGTGCAAGAAAATTATAGAAAAGTGACACATAGACGTAGCAAGAAAACTTCGTGTGTGACTCAACTGGGTCATGAAGTCTATTCACACTTGTTTCTGGTTGTGTTCCAGGAATTATCGTGTTTGGTTTAGAGTAAACAACACTAGATAACTGTCCTAGTTAGAGTTTCCATTGCTATGAAGAAACACCAGGACCAAAGCAACTTGGGGAGGAAAGAGTTTTTTTGGTTTACACTTCCACATCACTGTTCATCACTGAAGACATTCAGGACAGGAATTCAAATAGGGCAGGAACCTGGAGGCAGATGATACCGAGACGATGAGGGAAGTGCTGCTTACTGTCCTGCTGCCCATGACTTGCTCAGCCTTTCTTATAGCACCTAGGACCATCAGCCCAGGAGTGGACCCACCACAATGGGCTAGGCCCTCCCCCATCAATCACTAGGTAAGAAAATGCCCTACAAGCTTGCATGCAGCCAAATCTTGGGAAGGCATTTTCTCAGTTGAAGACCCCATATCTCAAATGACTCTAAACTGGGCAAGTTGACATAAAATAGCCAGCACAGCACTGAAACTGTAATGTTTTATTTCATCTTTTAATTTTATTTAAAAGAACAAAACAAAGATGATCTTTTCTCATTTTATATGCCAAATCCAGTTCTCATTCCTCACCCTCCTCCCACTTTCTCCACCTTCCCGCCATCCCACCCCCCACCCACCCTCATAGAAGGTAAGGGAATCAACAAAGTCTAGCACATTGCTTTGAGGCAGGACCAAGGCCCTCCCGCTATATCTAGGCTGAGCAAGGTATTCCTCCAAAGAGAATGAATTCCAAAAAGCCAGAACAAGAAGTGGGGATAAATTGTGGTCTCACTGTGAGTGGCCCCACAGTCTATACCAGTCATACAACTGTCACCCACATTCAGAAGACCTACATTGGTCCTATGCTGGTTCCCTCACTACCATGCCAGAGTTGATGAGTTCCCATTAGCTCAGGTAAGCTGTTTTAGTGGGTATCCCCATCATGGTCTTGACCTCTTTGCTTGTTTGTATTCTCGCTTCTCCCACTCTTCAATCGGACTTTGGGAGTTCAATCCAGAGCTCCACTGTGGATCTCTCCCTCTGCTTCCATAAGTTGCTGGATGAAGGTTCTATGATGAGATTTAAGATAGCTTATGCTGGAGAGGATGTGGAGTAAAAGAAGCACGCCTCTATTGCTGATGGGAATGCAAACATGTACAACCTGAAAATCACTATAGCAGTTTCTCAGAAAATTGGATGTCAACCTACTGCAAGACCCAGCAATAACACTCTTGGTCGTATACCCAAAGGATGCTCAATCGTACTACAAGGACATCTTTCAACTATGTTAATAGCAGTATTATTTGCAATAACCAGAAACTGGAAACAATCTAGATGCCCCTCAACCAAAGAATGGATAAAGAAAATGTGATACATTTACACAATGGAATACTACTCAGTGGGAAAAAAATGACATCTTGAAATTTGCCTGCAAATAAATGGAACTAGAAACAAATCATTCTGAGGGAGGTAACCCAGACCCAGAAAGACGACCATGGTATGTGCTTACTCATAAGTGGATACTAGCTGTAAAGCAAAGAATAACGAGCCTCTAGTCCACAAGCCTATAGTCCATAACCCCAGAAAAGCGAAGTAACAAGAAGAACCCTAAAAGAACACACATAGATCCCCTGGGAAACAGTAATGTTTTATTTTTAATTGACAGAGTGAATGCAGGTCATGTGCTTTCTACTATGCTTTTTTTTTTTAATTGAGCTCTACATTTTTCTCTGCCCTCTACTGTTTTAACAACACCAGGAGTAACCAGCTTAGAAAGAGAAAGTCTTATTCTCGACCATAGCTTTGCAGGTTTCAGTCCATCCTGAGTCGGTCCTATTGTTTGGGGGCTTGTGACACAACGCATCACAGTGACAGCACATGGCAAAAAAGTTGTTCACTTCATGGCTGAGATGCAAAAAAGAAAAGTGAAACTGGAAGGGGCCAAGGTCTTCATCTTCCTCAAGGAGTGGAGGACTGTCCTGTAAAAGTTTATGTCTTCCTGATAGGGCTACTGACTGGGATCCAAGTCATCAACATGTGGGCCTTTGAGGTATATATCCAAACCATACAGCTTACATGGGTAGAAACCATGCATATTACTACTATGTTACTGTCTCAGTTTTAAAATACAGTCATGCATACAAACATATAGACACGCTATACCTGGACACCAAATAGATACTTAGATATTTACCACAATTTTCTTCAGAGACAGTTTTCTGTAGAATAAAATTAAACCCCAATTTGTTTCTCACTAAATCTATCATGATAAGGTTTTCCCCCTTAAGAAAGATTGTTATACAGAAAAGGTCAGAAACAGCCATTTATCACTTAATTGTCTATTTATTATGTACTTTATTCTATTACTTAGCATTCTGAACTAATTTTAAATAAATTGAGTAGGGCAATAGAAAAAATGCGCAACATTAAATTTTTATGCGTGTAAGAGATTTTGGAGCAAGTGTCTATTAGGATGAAACAAGAGGAGGGGGTGGCGCTACATGAGGAAACACTTACATGCTCCCAGGAGGCGTGCGCATGCATCCACTCACTCCTTGATTGCTTATTGGTGTCCCCTGAGGATCAGGACCTTGGAGGTCTGGAAGCGAACGAACCAATGATGACCTGATTCTCGTGGAACTTTCATTACAAAAGAAAAAAAGTAAAAGACCAATCAAACAGTTGAACAACATCTAGTAGTGAAAGGTACTGTGAAGAAAAGAGGCAGGGCAATGGAGCACCTCAGCAGGGCATGGAGACTTCACACTCTTCATATACCATCTAGCTACTATGTGGAGAATGAGCTACAGAAAGCAGCTACAGAGCAGAAGCAGTCAGGGCTCTACTATCTTACATAAAACAAGAAATAAGGACAGCTTGAACTACAGTGTGAAAGTGCTAAAACGGGCTAGAAATTGCATGCTTTTTGAAGATAAAACAAAAATTTTTCATGGAATATCAAAGATATCAAGAGTGATTCAAAGGCTTGGAAAGAAGTATTGTATTTTTTAGGCATGGTAACAAACACCTATAATTCCAGCACTCTGGAGACAGAGGCAGAAAAATCTGAAGTTTGAAGACAGCCTGAGCTACACAGTGAGATTCTGTCAAAAAAAAAAAAAAAGGAAAAAAATATAAATGACAAGACTAATGTAAGCAACAAATTTTAGTTTTCAAGACATGATATATAAATGATTATACTGGAAATTCTGCCAGGTGCTCTCCTTCATTGCACAGATCTTGGTGGCTAACAAATATGCCATTTGGCAGTCTACTTGTCTCCAAATCTCTATGACTAGCCTTCACCTTCTTCCTCTTAATGAACTCTGTATTTTGCCTTTATGTAAGCCCAATGCAATTGGGAAAAACTCATGACATAACTGTCCTAAGAAACAGTGATGTAACTGCCTTGATTTGGGCAGGATTGACAAGAGCCTCACCTATCACAATGAAATTTCTGAAATTGATAAGTTGAAAATTTATTCTATCAGCTCAAAGAAATAGTCATAGAAGCATGTTATCTAGAAATACACAGGTAAATACCACAAGAACAAATGATGTGGAAGGTGAAAGATGCCTGTGAGAAGCAGGGCTGAGGAGACAGAGCAGCAAAGTAGCTGGCTTCTCTGCTGTAGTAGATACCCAGTAAATGTTTAGTTGAACTATTGTATCTCCATACTTCTTAAATCTGGGTCACACAGGACATTCAGGAATTCATACCTTGACTTTCAAAAGATGGAATTTAGAACATGAAAGTTTCTATATTCTAAGTAGCAAGCCCATTTCTTCAAGAACTGGCACATACCAGCTTCAGTCCCAAGCCAAGCTCGCATGTCATTAAAGCTACCAGTTAAAGAAAAAATGTCAGCATTTCAACAAAAGCGATAATAAAAGTACAAAAGTTATCAAGCAGAACACTACCACAAAACGTATTTGTATGAGCCAATCCAACCTAAAAGAGTGCCCTTGGGCTGGAGCTCACTAACATTAGAACAAAGATGAAGAAGGAATCAATAGGCTCTTTGTCTGGAATATCACTCCCTCACATTTGAAAACTGAAAGTGCCTTTTTGTGTCTTAGAATTAATCAAAGCAACCCACATTTAGAGTCTAGAAAACACCTGACAGTTCCTCTCATAAAGATAAAACTCCATCTTGATGCTTCATCCTCCTTGGATCTTCTGGGGAGGGGGGTTGTTTTGTTTTGCTTTTTTGTTCGGGATGCTAAACAGCACTGAAAATTGATAACAAATCAAGCCAGCCTAGTTTACAGTCTCCGAGTTAACTGACATTACATTAAACAGATGATCAACCATCAAAATTACTACAGCCGTGTTTATTTTCCAGATCATATTTTGTAGTCTTTGAAATGTCAAATACGTGCTCCCACTGAGCAGCAAATGCGGATCTCCATATGCAAGGCTGTCATCAGCCAGGAGAGGACTGAAGGCAAATTTATAAGGATTCATTACAGACTTCATCCTTCCTAAAATTCTGATTAAGCAAGGGTCTGACAAGCTGCCTGGTGCTGGCGGATTGGGGTTATTGATTATTGAAACAAGAACTTGAGCTTCTGAATGTCTGACCAAAGAAACTCCCAGATGTGGAGTGTGGCTTCCAGATACAGTGTACTCGCTGGGGTGCGGTTTATTCCAATAACACTGTGCTCTCACTTCTGATCTGATGAGAGATGAGAACTGTCACCGACATATGTGTTCCTGTTGTATCATTACAGAGCCAAAGGATACCTGTGTGCAGGGGCACAGGCTTGCGATGTCAGCACCAGGGAAGATGAGACAGGAGGAATCATGAGAATCATAAAAACCATGATTATTAATGGATTTGAAAGACAGCATGGTGATGCATGCCTATAATCTCAGAAGGTAGGAGGTAGAAGAAGAAAGATTGCTACAAATTTGAAGTAATCCTCAAAAAAAAAAAAAGGAAATACAAAAATGAGCCAGGCATAGTGGCACATGCCTATAATCTTGGTACCAGGAAGCTAAAAAAGGAAGACAATTGTCAGTTCAAAGATGACCCATGCTATAAGGTGGGTTTGTAGCCAGCCTAATAAAAAGTTAAAAATATGATTTAAAAAAAATTAAAAAGAAAAGGGGGAAAGAAGGAAGGAAGAAAAAGGAAGGAGGGAAGGAAGGAGAGAGGGAGGAGCGAGGGAGGGAGAGAGGGAGAGGGCAGGAATGGAGGGAGGGAGGGAGGGAACAGGGGAGGAGGGAGGGAGGGAGGGAGGGAACAGGGGAGAAGGGAGGGAGGGAGGAAGGGAGGGAACAGGGGAGGAAGGATGATAGAAGGAAGGAAGAAAGAAAGATGGGAGGAAGGAGAGTGGAAGGAAAAAAGAAAAGAAAGAAGCAAGGAAGGAATCATAATGGGGAAATGTTGTTTCAGATCTAATGTTACTCACTCATCTTAGGGACTTGAGCTTGTCTTTGTTTTCTGGTTCAGCCTGTGCTGACTCTCCTGCAGTCTGCTCCAACCACGTCCATATTGAGCCAGTACGCAAACAAGTGAGCTCCCAGCTATCCTCCTTTAGGGAAACAGTCAACAGAAGCCAAGGGTATATTCTAATCTTGTGAAGAGTGTCCTGTGAGTGGGTTTTATCTCAGTGAAGTCAGGGTGCCTTATTAGGGAATTAAAGATACAAAGACAAATTTTGGAACAAATTATAAAATTATAATTATGTAGGGCCCCTATACTAAGCTAAGGAGCTTGCAGGTTTCTTTTGTAAGTAACAAAACTTTTAGATTTGGAAGTAGGGTGGGAGCAGCTTAGAACTGAATCCCAGCCTTTTGTGCATGTGATGTATACATTCTACCATGGAGCTATCTCCTCCTCTAGAATGTTTACATAAGAAAGCAGGCTTGGAAATTCTAGAACTGGGCCAGGGAAGATGACTCAATGCTTAAGAGCATCAGCTGCTCTTCCAGAGGTCCTGGTTTGATTTCTGGTACCCACATGGCAGCTCACAACTGTCTTCAGTTCCAGTTCTGGGGGATTCAGTGACCACTTCTGACCTCCTTTGGATACCAGTCAAGCTTGGGAACTTCCTACAGAAGTCTGAAGTTTCAGCTTCCCTACAAATAATATTTACTGAAAGCTTTGCTTTCCATGTTGCTCCAGTTTTTGGAGAGTTATTTCTAAATAGAAACTTTTGATGTATTTGCATCATGTTGTACTGGCTGGCTTTGTGTGTCAACTTGACACAAGCTAGGATCATCAGAGAAAGGAGCTTCAGCTGAGGAAATGCCTCCATGAGATCCAGTTGTAAGGTATTTTCTCATTTAGTAATCAGTGAGGAAGGGCCCAATCCATGGTGGATGGTGCCATCTATGGGCTTTTGGTTCTGGGTTCTTTAAGAAAGTGGGTTGAGCAAGACATGGGAAGCAAGTCAGTAAGCAGCCCCTCTCCATGGCTTCTGTATCAGCTCCTGTCTCCAGGATCCTCCCTGTTTGAATTCCTGCCTTTCCTTCGGTGGTGAACAGCAATGCTGAAGTATAAGCCAAATAAACCTTTTTCTCCCCAGCTTGCTTTTTGGCCATGGTGTTTTGTTCCAGCCATAGAAACCCTAACTGAAACACTGTCTTCCCTGTGGCTAAGCAGCTTCTATAGCCCCCATTTCATGTGACACTGAGTCACATGTAAGTATGGGTGGACACAATATTCTCTTCAATACACTTCAGAAAAGAGCTCCTTTTAGAAGCTGTAATATGGGCCAGAGAGATGGCTCAGTGAATGAGGACACTTATTGCCAAGACCAATGACTTGAGTTCAGTCCCTCGAGCTACAAGTGGAAGAACTCCAACTCCCTGGAGTTGTCTTCTCTCTCACACACATACACACTCACACACACACACACACACACACACACACGTCATGCCACCCACAAACCCATACATGTAATAAATAAATAAAATTTTGTTTCAAACGTTTTAAAAGAAAAATGTTCAACAGATGTGTGTGGGCTGCCGGGAGTACCTCCTAATTTCTCCTAATTGTTCCTCCTGAGTAGAGGAACAAGTCTCCAGAGCTGACCTAACCAGAGAACTCAAAGTCGATGAGCATTGATAGTAGCTGCACTACAGTGACAGACAATTCTTGGAAGAGCTTTGCTGTGCAGGGCCATTTGGCCAGATGTGCAAAGCAGATGAAAATGTATTGCTGACTTGGGCATGACGATGTCAAGGACCCCCAGGCCACAGACACGTGGAAATGGCAAAGCTTTCTTCGGGAGAATGCCACTGGAACTTGTATATGTAGATTAGGATGGTCTCAAACTTCCAGAGACCTACTTGCCTCTACTTCCCAAGTGTCGGGATTAAAGGAACATTATTTCCTCTGATCCAAGTCCTGTGATGATTGACCACAGTGTACACAAACCAGCAACCACCACTTCCTCCACCCAGAAGACTACAAACTGAGACCTCCTACTAAGACAAGCTAACTCCTCTTTGTGGTGTACATCATAAACAGACTGAGGTTTGGAGCTGCACAGTCGGCACCCTCCATCAGAGAGCCCACTCGACTGATCCCTGCTTTTCTGTATGTGTGGCTGACATTTCTTCAGAGTCTTTTGCTTCTTTCTTCCCTTATCACACCAGTCGGGTTTCCAAGACCCAGCTATGCTGGATTCTGTAGACAGACGTAATTTACTCAAAAACCTCCATGGGAAGAGCTGACTAATAATTGCTGCTTGGGTTAGGCATGGTGGCACACACGTTTAACCCCAGCGTTTAGAAAGTAGAGGCAGGAGATCTCCAGGAGTTCAAAGATAATCTGGTCTACATAGCAAGTTACAGGACCCTGTCTCAAAAAAACAAAATAAATATAAATAAAATTGCTACTGGGGTCAAGAGAGAAAGAGTGCAGGCCTGAAGGCCTAAGGCTAGAGCACAGCAGAATAACAACCTGAACCTCTTACATGTGGAGAAACAGCTGACCCGAAACACAGTTCCCACCGTGCAGCCCCTCGGAATCATCCAGCAAGTGTGAACTGAGGGAGGCATCAATGGAGATGCTATGGCTAACATCAGGACCTACTCCCAAGACTGCACCATCATTTTACAGCCATTGCTTCTGAATTTCCCTGTTAGCGTTATTAAGGTTATTCTATTTCGTCTCCTTTTACTCTGTGTTGTATGTATATGTGTAGGTCAAATGGGCACTTGGGGAAGTCACTTCTCCTTCCATCTTTATGTGGGTTCTGTCAATCAAAATTTGTCAGGGGTACAGGCCATGTCAACGGCCTGTGCTGCCATTCAGGCTCATGATGATGTCTGTGGTCCAGCTAAGGCTGTCCATGATCGGTAAGCCACCAGAGACCATGCTGAGGTCTGAGGTCCGTGCTGTCACCAGGAACCACGTGGAAGTCCATGATCTGTGCTGTCCTGACTGCAAAGGGAAGGAAGCTTCATTTGCCGTGGTAGCGATGGCTGCAGACTCACAGTTGAGAATGAGACATTGAAGGCTTCTGTGACAACCTCTTCCCCACCCCCACCCCCACCCCCAGAAAAACAGTCTAGACAGACAGCAAGCTACAGAAGAGAACTTTTAAAAATTGTGATAGGGGTCCTGAAGTGTAGCTCTTCACAGTTAATGACTGTGGGGTGGGGGCAGGGAAGGACTCAGTTTTCTTCAGGGGGCTGGCCACAATGGGAGTTTGACCATGCTCCAGTGAGTATATGGGTAAAACAAACTGAACTAGGAATTAATTTTCCTTCTCCCCCCCTTGGAGGAGGTCACAAGTGGGTGGGCAGGTGGACCTGAGAAGACCAGGAAGGGAGTATGAAATCCCTAAATAATCACTAAAAATATTATGTTGGGGAAAAACTTTTTGTCAGACTTGGCCAAAAATCTTTACCCACTGAGCCACCCCACCAGTCGTGTAAACTTTTGTGGTTTTGTGGGGTTTGTTTGTTTTGATTTTTGTTGGTTTCCTTTTTTATTTTTAAGACTACTTTTCAGTTTAGTTAAAGATAGATAAGGAACTGAATGCCTTCTTCTTCATTTTATGAGCATTAGTGTTTTGGCTGTCGGGTCCCTTGGGACTAGAGTTACAGACAGTTGTGAGCTGCCGTGTGTGTGTGTGTGTGTGTGTGTGTGTGTGTGTGTATGTCTATGTCTATGATGTCTATGGAGAGAAGGAAGGCAGAAGAACAAAGAGGAGAGGATAGTGGCGTGGGGAATTAAAGAAGGAAGTGTTCTTTAAGCAAACATTTGCACAAAAATTTCACTATCTTTTCTCATAAAAAAAAATGCCTGACTTTAGATAAAGAAGCCACAATTTACATGTGTACTAAGTATCTTTGGTTTTTTTTTTTTTTTTTTCAGACGGGGTCCTTCTATGTAGCCCTGGCTGTCCTGTAACTCACTCTGTAGACTGGGCGGACCCTGAACTCACAGACATCCACCTGCCTTTGCCTCCCAAGTGCTGGGATTAAAGGCGAGCATCACGGTGCTGGCTTGTGCTGCTCTAAGTGTTGCTTTCCCTCTGTCGTCTTTGAACCCTGCTGCTATTGCTGCTCTGAGGCTCGTCAGAGACGCGGCTGCAGGAGGCTGAGAAGACATTTAGGAAACTCCATGCAAGGGGACCACATGAGGGTCTGCGGGCTGTGCCCATGTGCACTGGTTGGCAGTGGGTACATGGGATAGAGTGACGAGAGGCATTACATTTCCCCTTTTGGGGCCAGTCTCCTGCAGAACTCTCATTTTGCTGTCCTGCCTCCTTGGTTGTGGAAAAAATTCATTCTTCTTATGTGATCCCTTAGAACCTCCACTTTCTTCCCAAACTTCATCCAAAAATATCTAAAAAAAAAAAAAATATGAAATCCGAAGAGTTAGATGAAACTACGTACTTCTTACTGATGGAAGCTTCTGGGGCCAACACTAGAAACATCAAGTTATAAACTGTAGGCTTTGATTGCTGACATACAGTAATTAAATTATGTAGAAATTTCCTTAACTATGGGGCTGAACAGAAGAAAATAGCTAGTAATTGGTCTCAACCAGAGTAAATAATGCCCTCCTTTGTATTTACATTTGGTTCTCCTATAAACTGCCTACTGGGTTGTGTGGAACTAAGAGGCTAGCAAAAAACTGAGTCCCCATCCATCAGTATTAATCTCACACTATACTGCGGCTCCGTCCATTTATCTTTCCGACACAAATTAGAAATTCAAGAGTTTTAACAAATGAGCCTGCAAATGTAAACTTATTAGGCCATATATTTTTACTACACACTGTGCAGTGCCCTCCACAAAGCTGTCCCTTCAGAGAGCATTTTCCTATTTTGTGTTATTGATGGCAGCTAACTAATCACATTTTTAATGTTGTCTTTGGGGAGGGCTGCTTGAGTGAATGTGCAAGCTAAACTACCCAGAATAAATCCACCTTATTAAATGCTTGAAATTATGTGTCTTTTACGATAGAGAAACTCCCAAGCACTGTTACATTTGCTAACCTTCTTTCTGCAGGAATCAAAAGACTAGGATTAATTAAAATAATACATCAAAACTGGGGTGTTGTACAGAATGTGTCTGTGTGTGAGGAAAGGCCAAGAAAAATTGGTTAATTGGTCTCTTCATCCCTGTTCACTCCCCTCCATCTGAATGGCTCTAAGTATTGTTTGAAACAGACTACAATAGCGTGAGCTGGGGAGGAAGATCCGCAGGCCTTTCTGCTAGACAATGGCTGGTCCCCATGCATACCTCTTTTCATAGGAAATTTAGTTTGCATAGATTCTTTCTGGTTGACAAAGAATGCCAGAAAGAGAGAGAGAGAGAGAGAGAGAGAGAGAGAGAGAGAAAGGCTCCTGGATCTAAATGTTAAAAACATACGGGAAGTATAACTATACTGTACTTCAGTCCTGTATTTTATCTAAAGAAAAATGCCTGATCCAGGCGCTTTTGAGGAACCCATTGCTGGCAAGGACCAAAAGTAAACATCTGGAAGAGAAAAGGTACTTCAAAGCCCAGCTCCTGCCCTCCTGCCCTCCGCTGCTAAGCTGGGCCTCTCTCGGTGCCCTATGCAATCATTTCATTATTCTGAGGTAGTTAATTACTGGCGGGTCCTTTATTACTAAGCTCAAGTGCTGATCTGAGTAAGCCAAACGTATCTGCTTCCCACTGGTTTGTGAGTTTTGTACTCTCCCAAGCAAATACCAACATGGTCACCCTTGTGTCTTGTCACATGAAATTCAAGGATGTGGAATGATGAGGGAGCTTACATCAAGTGGACAAGAGCCACTGTGCTCCCAAAAGCACAAGAGGTACAGAATTTGCTATGTGCTTCAGTACATCCCTTCAGGATGAAACAAGATGCAATAGGAATTTACTTGAAGCAACAAATGCCCGGAAAGTGGGAACAGGAAACCAGAAACCAATTCTTTGCAAATCCACATCCTACTACTTGACAATCTTTCCTGAGATATACGGCTTTGATGAAACTGACTTTTAAGCATAATAAGCATACATTCTTCTCAGACATTAAAGTCACAAGCATGCTGACTGGGGCTTGGCATTCCCCTACAATTACCGCTCTTCTCGCTTGCTTGGCATGGGGGAGAAAAATAAACTTGATTAGTACTTAACGAAAGCGAGACAATTGATGAATTGTCCTTAGTGTTTTTAAACTAGGCAACTACGCGAAGGTTGCCTAGAATTTATTTATTAACTGTATGGATACACTCATTTTTCTCAATCAGTCACAGAATCCACAATTTAAGGATGTGTTGGCTCTCTGGAAGTTTCTTTTTTACCTAGGATTAAGTATTCAGTCTAGCAAAGGTGCAGCTGAAGAGAAGGAGTGATAAATTGAAAAGAAATTCGTGAGTGGCAGAGGCAAAACTCACTAGGAAAGCCTTTTGTGTTGGAAATTTGGCTTGAAAAATTCAAGAAGGTGTTTAGTTCGTCATTCGGTCAACATCAATCGCAGGTCCTGCCAGATAGTAGGCAGACAAAGATACAGCCTTTGTCCTTTAAGAATTACTCGAGAAGACATTCCTTCCAGCAGGTGATAAATGAAAACACTAGGCTAGTAACCAATACGGTAGCCGACACAAAGTTGGAGAGCTTAAATAATGGCTGTAGAAAAGTTCTTGACTCCCTGAGTCGTACCTGTTAAATGCTTAGAGCCTAAGTTACTCTTGCTATCATTGTATTCTCAGGGAGAAAAAAACATCCACTTACTCTTAATGTTATGGGAACAGTGTGCACATTTTAAAACGGCCATTGTTGTCTTCATTGTAAACCGGGCAAAACTTTTCATCACTGCAGAGTTTCTACAAAGCTAGGATAACCTTCCCAAACCCCACAGTGACGATGTTTCCTCTTTAAGAACCCCTTTCAAGGAGTCCTTTATTTAGCAAGACAACCCTTTTGTTGTAGGGATAGTGTTACTGCATAAGCCTGATTTTCATACATTATATTTGATAGCAAAAACCATAGTAACAGTTCCCAGACAATATACATTGTCTCCATAGGTCCTGGCTACCTGTGCTCCCATGAATCAGTGGGGTGGGGCATTAAAAGCACTAATCCTTCTCCCTCCATCCCTAGAGAGAGATGACTGGAAGTGGGGGCCATTTCTAGAGGGAGGTCGAAACCTGGTGCAGTGGAAACTCCCTGGAACCTACCTGAGTGACCCTAGCGAAAACCTAGGAGAGTGACCCTAGAGGAGACTCCTAGTAATGGAGGACACAGAACCCGAACCAGCTATCTTTGCTAACCAGGCAAGGCTTCCAGTGGTTGGACTGAGACACCAACTCAGCAACAAAACCTACCTGCAAGATGTGCTGAGGCAAAGGTGGTGCAGATCTTGTGGGAGTGGCCAACCAATGACTGGTCCAACTTGGGACCCCTGACAGGAGAGAGGTGACAATGACACTGCATGGAGTTCAGGACCCAGAGGCAGGGTAGCACAGAGACCTGGAATAAAAACAAACAGAAATGGCAAAAAAAAAAAAATCAATGAAATGATTCCTAATAATATTCTGCCTATACTCATTCGCAGACCAGAGCCCAGCATAATCGTCATCAGAGAGGCATCATCCAGAAACTGATAGGAGGCAGATGTGGGGACCTACAGCTAAACATTAGGCAGAGCTATGAGAGTCCTGCAGAAGAGGGGGAGGAAGGGCTGTAGAAGCCAGAGGGGTCAAGGACACCACACGAATACAGCCCACAGAGTCAACCAACCTGGACTCATAGGGGCTCCCAGAGACTGGAGCCTGTATGGATCTGAGCTAGGTGCTCTGCATATATGCTATGGTTGTGTTGCTTGGTCTTCTTTCGGGGACTCCTAACAGCGGGAGCAGGGACTATATTGCTGACGCTTTTGCCTGCTCTTGGGATTCTATTCCTCCTACTGAAATGCCTCGCCCACCCTTGATATAAGGGTTTGTGCCTAGTCTCACTGAAACTTTTATGCCATGTTTAATTGAAATCCATAGGAGGCCTGCATTTTTCTGAAGAGAGACAGAGGAGGAGTGAATCTGGGGGAGCTGGGAGGTGCTGGGGGAGCTGGGAGGTGAGGAAATAGGGGAAACTGCAGTCCAGATGTAGTGTGTGAGAGACAACAGTTTAAGTCCCAGGTCCTGAACCTCTCCAGAGACTGGTCTCTCTCGAACTTCCCACCTCAGTTTGAATGACAAGATAGTAGAGCTTCAGTCTCCCAGCCCCTTGAGTGACTGACACAGAACAGACATCCTTCCCCATCACCCCCTCTGATCATGTGAGCCGGAAGCCATCGTTTTCCTTAGGCTGCTGTTTTCACAGCAGTCTAGTCTAGCCCTCCAGTCCTACATCAGTCATAGCGTTGTATGGGTACTGCAGTCACTGCTGCCTACGCTGAAGCGACCACATTCCTCACAATGCTCCCACTTTATCCGTTTACTTTTACCCAGTCGAATGCATATATTTTAAACACAGCCACTGATCACTACTGCGGATAGAAACCCAGCATCTTTTCCCGTAAGAAGAAAGTAACTAGGAAAGAGAACTCAATGTCAGATGATTATAGTGCATCACATTTGTCACTAAATCGCACAAGGACAGATCTAAATCATTTTAGGAATGCAGGTATAGAAAAGCTATGCACAGGTTTCCATGCCCAACAGATTTCAGCTTAGATTCTCCACACCACTGCGTGTCCTCAGCTAAGTTACCTGACCTCTCTGTATTTCAGAAAGCTGGTCTTATTTATTTACAGTAGAAAACTACCATGGAAGATTAGCTTTAGGACAAGAAGCGGATGTGAAATGCCCTGGCATTTAACACATTGTTAGGTAGCTTGGTGTACTGGTACATTTTAATGCTCAGAAATACCAGATGTTCTGAATTATGTCATCACTAGTTGTGAGGTGAAGTTCCTCTCTGTATCCATCCAGGAGTCATTATAATGGCCCACTGTTCATTGCACTACAGAGGTGCAATTCAGTGAAACTTTTCATATTCTCTGTGGTTTCCATCCCCACGTATGAACACTCAGCCGAAGAGTCAGTCGGTTCTCGGGGTCCCAGTGGAACCCCACTGTGGCCAAGCTTCTTCTGCATTCTGCTCAGAGGCTAGTGAGGATTCTCATCTTCACAAACTGCCATTGAGGCTAGACAGAAAGGCAGAAAATTAGGGGAAACAAGAAAGGAAAAGATTCCCAGCATAAGCCCAAGTCTGGTTTACATTTCTTACTGACTTGCAGTCAGGAATTTCACGTATGGGACAGCATGGTATGAGCACGTGTATATGTGCATGCTGGGAGGGATACGTTGTGCGCACGTCTGTATGTAGGGTACGGGGGTATCAGATGTCTTCCACCACTCCCCTACTCTTAAAGCTAAACCTAACCCAGATTCCTTCTCTTTATCTACACTGCAAACATTCCTAGTCCATGGTGTAGGCGTGCGTACAAGCACATACAGTGTGTTGAGCACATTCTTTTTTTCTCCCCTACCCTCCTCTTTCTTATCCCTCATTCTTCTTATCTTAATCATCCCTTTTATTCACACACACTGACCCTTTTTTTTAAATTTTTATTTATTTATTTATTTATTATGTATACAATATTCTGTCTGTGTGTATGTCTGCAGGCCAGAAGAGGGCACCAGACCTCATTCCAGCTGGTTGTGAGCCACCATGTGGTTGCCGGGAATTGAACTCAGGACCTTTGGAAGAGCAGGCAATGCTCTTAACCACTGAGCCATCTCTCCAGCCCCACACTGACCCTTTTTAGAAACAGGTTCTCCCACTGAGCCTGAAGACCAGTAATTTGGCAAGACTGCTGGCCTGCAAGCCCCAGGGATCCCGCTGCCTCTGCCTTCCCACAGCTGGGTAACATTAAATGTAGTGCTAAAAATCTGGACTTTGATTCTCGGGCTTGCATAGCTCCCACTGCACTGAGCCCTTGTTCCAGCCAGAGTCAAGAACTGCGATGCAACTGACAACACCACTGTCAAGACTGCCTGTAGAATGTGCCTTTGCTGGGATGTGCCTCCGACATGAACACAGAAGCAGCTAATAAAGAATGTGAGCAAAACGTTGTCAACACTCTTCTCTCCTCCAAAACCTAGACAGTCATCATTCACAGGCCAACTTCACTTACAAAACGTCATCTAAGATACAAGAAAGAAGTGACACCTCAGACATTTTCTACTTAATTTTTAGATCTTGTTTAATCTTTGAACCTAGTTGTGAGTTACAGCCTTTAAACAATGCCACTTCAACAGCCACCAAAGTCACAGTTATTGCTAAATAAGCAATCTCTCTTCTTATGCCCATTCTCTAAATCTGTCTTTGAATAGACACTCGTAGCCCTTGTCTTAATACGTCCTCATTTTGCTTTATGCTAACTCATTGTGAAAACCTTCTCTGCAGTGTAAGTCGAGAGCCCAGCTGTACATGAGTAGAGGTTCTGGGCTCCTTCGGCTGCATAGCAGGCACAGCTGGGTTCCACCCCTCACTGGGATATGTTCTTTCAAAAAATAAAACTTCTTGTTTGAAAATTCATTAATTCTACTGGAAGAAAATATCTCAAGTATGTAAGTTTGGTGAGTGTTGCTGTAGTTGTAAAATGTAACAGAAAGAAAAAGCTAGTCTTTACACTTGGAAATCAAAAGTTGTGGGCCCACAAGATGGCTCAGTGGGCAGAGTAGCTTGCTCCTCCTCATCCTCAGTTTTCTTATCTATAATATGATTCAGTAAAAGCAGCATCCTTTAATGTTCACACTGGAGTCAAATAAGAGAATAAACAGAGATAAATGCATGGGTGCTCAAAGTTTAGAAGGATCTGAGAGCCAGCAAGAGCGTAGTGTTAGTAGTTACTGTTAGCTGTAGATGTTAGCAGGAATGAGGAACACTGGGGCTGGACTCCTTTCTCATTATCTACAGCATGTTTCTACAAAATAACATAGCTGATATCATTTACAATATTGGGGTAGGCAAGAACTTTCTTAATAGAGCATCAACACTACAGAAACTAAGTCCCAGTATTAAAAGATGGAAATGAGGGGACCAGCTATCATGGGTCTTGGCAGTTATGGCTTCCCAAGAAGAAGCTGTCATTGTCTTAAAGAGATCCCAAGACCCAGTGGCCTGAAGAATGATTACTGTAGTCATTTGTAGCAGACACCCTCATGCTCCCATGATAGCTGGTCCCCTCCTATGGAAGATGGGTGAGCTGCTCCCTCAGCCTGATATCCCTAAGGATGACTGCCCAGCAGTATGTTCTGGCTAAGGGAGAGTAGGGTGTTGCATGTTAGTAATGACTCAGCATTCTGGCCTGCTCTTCCTACCCATGGCAATCAAGGACAATTCACTCTGCTAGTTGTTTCCTTTGCTCTACAGGGACTGTTTATTTTCATTTCCATCTTTTGTGGGGAAGAGGAGTGGAGATGAGCCTCTGGGGAGAGGAGCAGCAGAAGAGAAGAGAGGCAGGGGTGGGGAGACAGAAGGACAGGCAGAGAGAGAGAAAGAGGGAGGGAAGAAAGGAGAGAGAGAGATGAGGGAGGAACAGACAGAGGCAGGGGGAGGTAGGAAGTAGCCCTTGTTACCACCAAGGACCATGGGAGTGCTGGCCCCAGTGGCCTGGGCACAGAAGAGCTGGTCCTTGACAGCCCTGGGAAGTAATCCCCCTCCACAGTTGCCACAATGGCTCTGCACATGGGAGAGCTGGTCCCACCCCTCACCAAGTGTGTTAGTATTCAGGCATCTGTACTGGCCTGCCCTTGGGGTTCTGACAGGCTATGTCCTCAACTGTAGCCACTAAGAGTACCTCCTGTGCACATTCACTACATTCCTTTTGAAAGGGCCCTTCCTACTTCCTACCTTCCCCTGCCTGTGTCCGCTCCCCTTCTCCTTTTCTATTTTCCCTCCCCCCCCCCAAAAGACCCTCCACGTGACTCTGTCACAAAGCATTTTTTCCTTGCAAGTCCCCTTTTAGATTATAACAACGTGTGCAGGAGAGCTGGACCCAACGGCTTGGGCTCAGCAGAGTTGGCCCTGAGGGTAACTGTCCCAATGGAGGCTCGGAGTGATCAATTCAGCTATCATGCAGGCTCACATCCAGGGTTTTGAGTTGGCCTACCCCATCAATGACCTGATGGAGCACATGAAGGAACTAGTCCTGTGGAACCATAGCTGCAGGATCTCCATGACTCCGGACAGCAGCAGGTTATCTGAGAGGAGTTTCGGTGAGGGTCCAGTGATGATGATGTACTAGAAGCCAGAGGCCTTGAACCAGACTAACAACTCCTAGCAATGAACGTTTGCAAGTAAAGCTGTTTGGGCAAAAGCGCACAGGTGCGTGACACACTGCCGCTTTCAAGGTCACTACAACAATATATGATGGAGAGGTGGGAAAGATGAAAGAACAAAGAGATTTTTGGGGAGAGGCTACAAGGGTGGAGGGTGGACTCTAAAGGGCTTGTAAATGAATGGTACTGGCGTGCATGATGTGAAGTTCCCAAAGAACCAATAAAAAGCATGATGTTAATATAAAAGTGGGTCTTCCTATTTCAAATGATTTAATTAAGATAAATATACTTCACAGGTTTGCCCAGATGCTTGGGTTTTAGTTCATTATAGATATAGTCGAGTTGATTGACAACCAAGAAGAACCAAAACAATTGTTAACATTGTGTTTTTTTTTTCTGCTAAGCTAAATTTTTGATGTTTTGCTATGTTTTGAGATTGGTTCTTATTTTATAGCCCTACCTAGTCTATCTAAAATCACTATGCAGACCAGGCTAGTCTCAAATTCACAGATGTCTATCAGCCTCTGCTCCATAATATTGGAATCCCAACCACACACCACCAGGCCCGTCCTCATGCTCTCATGAACCATCTATATTTTGCTTCCCATTTTAGTTTGACCATCCTAGTCCAGGACACGTTGTTATAGCAGCATTGTCTGTAATTGTTGCCTATTATGTTTTACAAATACTTTTCCTAGCCTACCTGTAAGTTTCCTAAGATCAGAGAAAAGTTTTCTGTAATGAAAACTTTAAGCAGGGCAAGGGGAATTGAAGGTATTTGGTAAATGTAAGTAGCTACAAAGGGTGAAAACAATTTCTCTTGCCATATTTCCTGTGCAAAGACCATGAATATATGTTAGAGCAACTCAAGTGCAGAAATTGTTTTTCTCTGGGGGAAGATCCCATAAACAATTTCTTTTCACTTCCCCATCTCTTCTCCAAAGTAAGAACTCATATTTCCATATTAATTGATGGATTACTTCAGTATTTTACCACATTTTAAGCTAGATAGTTTTTAAAAAAATCTGTGTGTGTAAAAACAGTAATCTGAAATATCATAGTTACAAAGATGCTGTTGCTGAATAGGTAGGAATGGCAAAAAAAAATTATTGCCAAGAATAAAACATTAAATTCAGCAGAGGATGGACAGGGGAATCTCAGTCACTCATAATGGCTTACGGATTGTAGAGGAAGAGTATTTGTGAATAATATATCCCAATTTGCAATAATGAGAATGTCATGAAGACTGAAAGGGTAAGCTGCACTCAATGCTGGGTATGAGAGAACACTGCACAAGCCTGCCACAGGCGCCCTGCAACTGTCGCACAGCTGCTTTATCCAAAAAGGGGGGGGGGGCTGAGCTTCACAAGACCTAGTTGAGGGCACACAACTTTGTAAGCTTCATTGTCAGGGCTTGAACTTGACCTTTTAGAGTGGAAAGCCTGCTTACCTGGGACCAGGCCACACCATCTCCTAGCAGAGTAACAGAAAAACAGAACGACTTGGTAGATGACAAATGTTATAGTTCTTCAAATTATAAAAATTGTAACTTTATTTATAAAAATATAATCCATAGAAGAGTAATTCTAATGGTGCCATAAGATAAAGTCAAGGGAAGAAAGGGGTTGTTGGGCACGAACTGCAAGACCACAGCAGTAGTTCAGAGAATTCACACTGGACTCTCACTAGAGGTGATGAAGACACAGGCAGAGAATGCTGGAAAGACAACACTGGGTGGGCTGAGGTCATCACAGAGAGTGAATTGTGGTTCTGTCTTTAGGGACAATCATTTTGCAATATTACTATACAAATGGACTAAGTACATGTGGCATGGAAGCAAAATGGAGGAGGAACTATCTGGAACAAGAAACAGAACCATCAGAGTAGAGCAAGAAGGCCCGGGGGAGGATAAATTAGAACAAACTATAAAGACATAAGATTTTCTGACAGTAGCATCAGAAAATCCTTTAGTTTGTGCTAACTTTATAAACTTCCTGGGGCTGAACTCATGTTGTCAGGATTGGCAGCAACTTGCTTTATCCACTTAGCTATCTTACCAGTCACCTTCTACCTATTTAAAATTAGCTTATAAAAGGTGGGTTTGTTTCTAGCTAGCTTTTTTAACTTAAATTACCCTGTTTCTTTTCTTGTACATTATGTCTCTGGCTTTTTATCTTTATTCTATGTCTTCCTTTCTTACTTACTCTGTGGCTGGCTGTGTGGTTGTGTAGATGGTTCCTGGCATCCTCCTCTCTTTCTCCATTTCTCTCTCCTACTCTTCGATCCTAGATTTCCCCCTCCTATTTATTCTGTTTGCCTGGCAGCTCCACTTATTTCTCCCTCTTACCTATCTAGCTAACTATTGGCTGTTCGGGTCTTTATTAGACCAATCAGGTGTTTTAGGAAGACAATGTGGCACAGCTTCACAGAGTTAAACAAATGCAACATAAGAGAATGCAACACATCTTTAAACACACACACACACACAATTAAAAATATAAGTAATGGTATTCTATGAAGATTGCACCATTCCCTTCATTAAGTAAAGAAGACCACAGGGATGACGAAGGCCACACAGCTGCTGTCGATTGCGTTTGGTGGGTTACTCAGTCTAGGAGTTTGTAACCCACCGTGCAATCAGTTATTCCAGGGTCTCGGAGGGGCGCTACCTGGAAGGGAATGAGCTAGGACAGAAGAAGGAGGCCAAGCAGATTTGTCAAAGCCCCCTTTATTAGGATCATGGTTGCTGCTTATATAGCCCCTGAAAGGTAGGGAAACTGGACTCTTGCCGCGTGTTCCAGGTCACGTAGGCCAGGTTACATTTGGACAGGTAGGCCAAGAAGTTACGAGTTGCCACACCTAGGTCCCTGGATAGCTGGAATGTGAGGCGTGTTCCGCTAACAGATAAGTTAATTGGGTAAGGGGCAGGTTCTGTCAATAGAACATAATTATGGGTGTGAGGTTCCCTGCAGACTCCCCAGGATGATGGTTCCTGTAATGATTTTTAAGGGGGAAATGGCTCGTGACAAGCTGCTGTAAGCAGGACACAAGATTTAAACTATTACCCAAAGTGTGGATTCTGTCTCCATAGTTTTGCATAATTCATAATTAAAACAATGCAAAATCAAATCATGAATGAGAAACACAAAGTCTCACAGCAGAAAAAGAACACAACTTAAGCTAGAATAAAAGTAGAATAGTCTTAAGTTTACTCCTTTGTCTAAGGCTGTGCAGTGTTTTCATAAGCGACTTCTCTGATAAAAGGTTTTGTTCAATCTTCCTTAGCACAGCAAATTTTTTTGAGAGTTTTTCCCAAATACTTTGGTTAGACAAACCAAAAGGTAATCCTAGAAGTAACATTTGCCATAGCTGCTCCTTTATAGCCCTTTGAGTTTGTATGTAGAGACTCAGTGAGATTTTCATTCATAAGATTTTCATTCAGAAGCTATAATGATAAAAGGCAATGAAGAAAAAAAATGTTCCCCTTAGCTCTGTCAAAAGAGAATAAAAACTCAACTCCTAAGTCTGCCATCCATGTTTTAAGGTAGTAACATCCCATACATTACTCTAGCTCCTTTGATCTAAATTGAGATCAAACATTTCCGGATAATTGTGAATACCCAAATTTTCAGCATTCACAGAATTCTGGCAAAAAGTCCAGCATGTTATTTTCTTTGTGTTATTGAAAGTTTTGTACTATATATTCTTCATATGTATTTTTCCATTAATCCACTCCTCGTGGCCTACTTAAAAAAAATAAATTCCCAAAGGGATGGTACAATAAATGATGCCATATTCAAATTTTGCAGGCCAACTGTCACTACAATGTCACATTTCATTTTAACCCAATCTCAAGCTTACCGTCCTCCAATCCTCAAAGGCATTGAAAGGCATATTCAACCTTAAAACATTTCAGCTGGAGTTAATGCCATCTTGATGCTGCACTTACACATCTCAGACAATGGGAAAAAGTTGGCGCAGAAACCAAGGAGAGGAGGTGTTTTAAACAATAGGGACATTTTCCTGTGTGACTCTGGAAAATAAGTACTGACTACAGCCACACCACACATATTGCTTTAATGGGCATCAAGAAATTACCAGCCTAATGCCTGTAAAAAGAAAATAGCTCGGGCATCTTTATAACAAATGCTGAAACAGACTGTGCATATTACAAGTACAAATTTTCAAAACACTCATATTACGTACCATTTAAACACAGCTCCTGTGATTGAGTGTTGGCAGCAATGGAATTTTATCCATTGTTTCTAATACTATTTCAAATGGAATCATTTTAAACCTTGATTAAAAATGTATACCATTATGTCAGGTCAGGTATTAAGGAATAGGAATATGCTTTTTAGGACCCATTATACACTTTTTGTTATTTAAGGAACACAAAATAAGAAACAAAATAGCACATAAGTTTTAAAATTACATAAAGCTTTCGACAACACCCATCCTTAAATTTCTCCTACCAAAAGGTTGCATAAAGAAACATTTTGAAATGGAGGCACATAGAGACATTCACTAGCATTGTGGAAATCAATTTAAGAAGTGTAAGTGCAGTTGTCTTTCTTCCTTTTTTAATTATGTGTTTGCCATGGTGGCCTAATTTAGTCCAGAAGATGAGCCAACATTAAAAGCTAGTAGGAGAGGTAAGTAACCCCAAGGGTGGGCTGCTTGCACTCAAGAGTTTCAGAGCCATGCAGGCAGAGGCTGGAGCCAAGGTGCATTGGAGAAGGGGGTCCACATGACAAACAGGGAAAGGCGAGCAAATCAAATTTTTCACAATTAGTTGAACAACAACTGTGACAGGTTTAGCGCTTAGCATTTTCATTTGTGTGCTCAAATTTGGTTATCTGTCCTCTTTTATGCAAATGCGATGTGACAGGAGAAGCTGGGAGCACTGGAGCAGGCCAATCACTCACAACAGGGGCTAGGGCTGCTGGGCTCAGAGTCCGGGATTAAATGGACTGGATGCTGATGGATAAATGGCAGGAGCCGCGCTGAGAACCTCATGAACTGATTTAAAACTTCTAAGGGAGGATGCTAAGAATATAATTATGCTTTATGCCCCAGCCTAAACTGTCAAAAAGATAAAAGAAAAATATAAATTGTACCAAATTTATATTATCAGAATTCATAATTTAGCTAAACCCAATATGTTTATCCTGCACTGGAAGTACCTCAGATTGTAAAGCTGAGCTCTGAGGACTTTGGAATGGAGGAAAGCTGGAAATCTGGAAGTCAAGAACAATAGAAAGGAACTCAAGGCATCTTAAATCTCTAGCAGGACAGGGTCCCTGTGAAGCTGGCATAGCTAGTTATCTTTTAGTGCATCCTTCCTGCATTGTGCAAGAGACCGCAGAGAGAAGAGGGGGGGCTTCCTTTCTTCACAGGGCCCTGACACATGATGACCAGCACCTAGCTAACCTGAATTTGCAGGTGCTTATGTCCAGTATCACCACGCTCTAATGTTCAATGCCTGTCAAGTAAAATGACTGAAAGACACAGAGCCTGTTCTTTTTGCTTCCCCAATATCATGTAATTGTGCTGTTCCTGTTAATTCTTAGTAGGCTGGTTTGTGATGCTCAGTCTCTTACTGAGTCAGCTCTAACCTGAAACAGTTACCTGAACCATTATTCTTAGTTCTTTGTAACACATCTTTATATTCTTTTTTCTCCCTCCCTGTCTCTTCCCCGCCTCTGCTGTGTGTGTGTCACCTTCACGACTGTGCAGCAAGTGCTCTCACCACTGAGCCATCTCATCAGACTGACTTCACCCCTGAATCACCTTCCTGAGAAAACCTCAATGATATCAGTCAAAAACAGAGACAATACTCACATTTATGTATTTTATGGCTATATTCATAAAGAGAGAGCATAAGCTTAAATTCTTTTATTTAAAAAAAAAACATCTAATGCAACATGAAGCTAAGCAGACAGCAGAGACAAAGGCAAATTGTGTTTGAATAAGTTGTGGAATCCTGAATGTTATATTTTCCTGTGTAAAATTCTACCAGCTAACACAAGGTTTCTTATTATATAAGAAACCTGGATATAATTTATTAGCACGGTCCAACAACTAAATGTATCATTGTTGCTGAACATGGTAGCACACACTTGCAGTCCATCACTCCAGAAGTTGAGGCAGGAGAATATCGAGTTTGAGGCCGGGCTGGGCTATACAGTGGAACAGAGGACAGTCTGGGCTACATGGTGATATTCCATTTCAAAATAAGCACAAAAAGGGAAAGGGTACAAATGTCAACCTTCTGCAAAAGTCTTTAATATATCGGATTATGATAATAATTATTAAACTCTCTGGGCAGTGGTGGTGCACCACTTGGGAGGTAGAGACAGGTAGATCTCTGCGAGTTCAAGGCCAGCCTGGTCGATAAATTGAGTTCCCTCCAAGTAAATAAATGAGAATTATTAAATTCATTTTTACAGGCCTACAATAGTATATTTGCTACTAAAACCTTGTAAGAAAACAGGTATATAAATTTTAAAAATAGGGTGGGGGATGTGGCTGGGTAGTAGAGCGCTTACCCAGCATGTATGAGGCCTCAGAGACAATCTCCATAACCATAAAAAGAGAAAAAAAGCACAAACATTTACAAGCTGCACAATCATTTTATATGTGAAGCATATAAAACAAACAGCTGTGTCCCCACCACCCATATCAAGACAGGATATAACCATGGAAGCCCTAAGCAGCTCTCTCCACCCAACCCCACAAAGAAGCATTCTTCAACTTCCCATGTGCACCCCTTGACTGAGCCTTTTAAGTTCATACAAACTAAGTCACGGAAAATCTGCACATTGTTGTCTGCGGTCTTTTTTCTTGGTGAAAGGTGACTTTTAGCTCAATATTTTATTTGTTTTATTTTATTAATTTATTCATATTATTGTATAAAGATGGCTTGCTCTTTTTCATTATATGGCAATTTATATATCAAGCATACATACCATTAATGAGTATAGAAATTATTTTTCTGCTTTGAGCTACTATTCTACTTATTTGTTTGTCCTGGTATATATTCTCTTTGTATATTACTTGGGTAAGTGCATATTTTATTTCTGTGAAGTATTACATACCTAGGAGTTGAACTGCTGGCCATTTAAATTTACACATATTTTATAACGTGAATTTAAAGCTTCGGTTTCTAACCTTTTTTTCTAGAGTAAAATAAAGCATATTTTATATAGTAAAAAGGATTTTTTAATTTTTAGGCTTAATTTAATTTCATATTAAAAGCTTAATATAACTGCATCTAGTCCTGCCTAACGGTAATGATTCACTGAAATGAAAGAAATGAGCTTGGCTTTCCACTCGATGCCATCCACAGAGGAGTTCATGAACAGGATCAGAAAATGATCACTCACTGAGCAGCTTCCAAAGTGTGCTCAGTTTAAAAGCCAAGTATAGACCCATATGCCTCATGAGGCAGACACAGCACCCATGCTATGCCATCTGGAATATGTGTCATCCCATTAACACAGCTGGTTTTACCTTTTCAGAAAACAAAACAACCTGTTTTATTTCCAGTGCTTTCACAAGTGGGCTAAATTAACTGGCGGCTCAGACAAGACAGGGACGGGACAACCACAAAAAAGCCATCATAGTCCTGTGCAGGCTCACCTGTTGCCAAAATGGACATAGGCCATGTATGAAGTAAATCCAGCTGTTAAGTATCATCTACGGGCTTGTTAACACATGCAACTCAGAGCCTTGGTGAGGAACAATGTATGTGTGAATTATAATATTACTTTCTTACTGAAATATATTTTCTTAATAAAAATTAAAAATCATGTCATGAAAATATCTCCAAATTGGCGACTGTCTACATAATATAGTTAGCCATTCACAATAGATATCATCTTTTAGTCATATAAGTCTAATCATATGATACTCTAGAGCAGACAAACCTGGCACATGAAGATTAAAGCAGTGGTTTCTTCTGGTCTCTGTGGCTTCCACTATCTCGCAGGGAGGAGGGGCCGCTTAGAAGGTCCCCTGGTCTGAGAATTTCTCCACATCTCTGAAGATCACAGTACACTCTACATAAAGACAGTGTTCTATTCTTTATGTCATCTTTTTCACACACATTAATTTGGAAGTATTCAGCTGCTGGTACTCCATGGTGATCACATGACCACTCCTCTGAAGATGGACTCCTGGTAGTGTCAATGTCATGCTCAGAATATGATGCTGTTTTTAATCTTGATATCCCTGAAGGAGCTGAGTGTTCCGAGAGGCCCTTTGTTTTGGCTACCATTTCCCTTCTCAGCCAGCCCAGATTCCTCCCTTCCCTCTGAACCTCCAGTTTTGGTTCATACCTGTCACCTCTCTTGTGAATGCTCTCCCAAAATCTGAAATCCCTCATCCTTTATCTTCCAGAAAGTCAAATCTCTTTTTCGGGCCTCTATCATCTGGCCATAGCTTCTTCAACAATTACCAAAATAATTACTAACAACAATGCTTCAATCTTTTAGACTCCATCTTTACCAAAAGTAACCCTCCAAAATACAAATATTTGTAGGGAGAAATTCTATTTTCATTAGTGTCAAAACACATAAGGTATCCTCTGAACGGTGCCTCGTTATTCGTTGAGCTCAGATGTCACTGCCTCTGAGGAATCTGAAGCAAATTCCTTGAGACAAGTTACTCGCTTCCTTGTCTAAGCTTCACAAGACTATTATAGCATTTAATACCTTGTATTATAATTATCTTCCAGGATGTCTTGCGTTCCCCACTGGGCCATGAACTCCACAAGAGCAAGACTGCATCTTATTCACCTTTCAATCCCCATTTCAATTCAATTCAGCAAATATTCAATACCCAGCGCTGTGTCAATTTCAAAGTTAGCACTTAATAAATATTTCATGAGAGAATGAAAGGGTGAAGGAAGATAAATTTACATTATTTTAAAATACTTCCCAAAAAGTTTTGGCAGAAACTACTTTTTAAATTCTTACTTCTAAGAAGAAACGCATTTTTCCAAAATCCATACTCAGATCAAGGAACTCCAAAAATTTTTTCTTTCAGTTTGTTGTTTATAAATTTAAATTTAGAAGATAAATATGTAGCACAAATTCTAATTGGTCTTAATTTTAAAAAAAAGAACAAAGTCAGATATCAAGGGGTGAAAGATGAACAGAACGATCAGAGAAGCAGAACAGCCAGCACTATTCTTACCTTTACAAAATCCTCAGACCAAATTGGGTGTTCCGTCTCTACAAGTCCTCAGACTGGATGCCCTCTCTACGAAACCTAAGACTGAATCCTGAGCTCCTGTCTCCTCCCACCTTATATTCCTCTCTCTGCTCAGCCATATCACTTTCTGTCTCCATCTCCCTAGTGCTGGGGTTAAAATTGTGAGCCACTACCGCTTGGCTCTGTTTCTCTTTTAGACTATTCAGTCTAGTGTAGCCCAGGGTAGTATTGCTCACAGAGATCCATCTGCCTCTGTCTCCTGAGTGCTAGGGTTAAAGGTGTGTGCCACCACTGTCTAGCCTCTATGGTTAACTAATGGCTTAGCTCCACACTCTGATCTTCAGGCAAGCTTTATTTGTTAGATTACAAAGTATCACTACACAAATGAATTGAATTATATAGCAGAGTACAAGCATCCTTGAAGGCAATGTAGTCTACAGACAGCTAATATATGGCACATATGGCCAGTTCTTCTCCTCCTGAACCCAAAGCAGATAGCATTGACTCACCATGGTGCTCTTTCTCACTAAGTTATGACTCCACCTTAGACTTTACTGGTTAGCACTCAGCAGACCACTGTTAAGAGTTGGTTCTCAAGATGAATCCTATGTGAGCAACATGGATCTAGTTCCTTTTCTCTTGTTGCAAAAAGCCAAAGAAGTCTCTCGGAAACTAAATTACTGTTTTAAGTCGCAGAGACAGTTTTCAGAGCCTGAACCAGAAACCAACTAGCCTAAGTCTCTTTTTACACTATACCCATTAGAATATACTTTATTTTATTTAATTTTTTTGTTGAAAAAATTTCCGCCCCCTCCCCGCCTCCCATTTCTCTCCCCCTCCCCCCACTCCTCTCCCCCTCCCCTCCCCCATCCCCCCTCCCTCTCAAGTCTGAAGAGCAGTCCAGATTCCCTGCTCTGTGGGAAGTCCAAGGTCATCCCTGCTCCATCCAGGTCCAGGAAGACATGCAAATGGATGGAAATAGAATATACTTTAATTCAAAATAGCTAGTCAATAATGTGCATCTATGTATATATACATATAAATGTACATATACAAGAAAGTAATATTCTCAATGACTATTTGCCCATTTAAACCAGATAACAGATATCAATATATGTGAGTGTATGCTATTTAACTATATAGTATATCTGTGTAGTTTTATATATTCAGTACTTTCTGAAAGCATACTATTAAAAACAGTAAAGTATGGACTGAAGAGAATGCTCAGTAGTTACGGGTATTTGCTCTTCTTACAGAGGACCCATGTTCAGTTCTTATCACCCACATGGAGGTTCATACAACAGCCTGTAACTCTAAAGGATCCAAAGCCCTTTTGATCACCACAGGAACCGGCATGGATGCATCTGATACACTTGCATACATTCAGATAAAACATTCATATGCATAAGATAAAAAGAAATCTTTTAAAAATAGTGAAAGACATAATAGAGTACTACTCAGCAGTAAAAAACAAGGACTTCTTGAATTTTGCATACAAATGGATGGAAATAGAAACCACTATCCTAAGTGAAGTAAGCCAGACTCAAAAAGAGGAACATGGGATGTACTCACTCATATTTGGTTTCTAGCCATAAATAAAGGACATTGAGCCTATAATTCGGGTTCTTAGAGAAGCTAAATAAGGAGAACCCAAAGAAAAACATATAGGCATCCTCCGGAATATTAACCTTCATCAGGTGATGAAAGGAGACAGAGACAGAGACCCACATTGGAGCACCGGACAGAAATCTCAAGGTCCAAATCAGGAGCAGGAGAGAGAGCACGAGCAAGGAACTCAGGACCGCGAGGGGTGCACCCACACACTGAGACAATGGGGATGTTCTATTGGGAACTCACCAAGGCCAGCTGGCCTGGGTCTGAAAAAGCCTGGGTTAAAACCGGTCTCGCTGAACATAGCGGACAATGAGGACTACTGAGACCTCAAGAACAATGGCAATGGGTTTTTGATCCTACTGCACGTATTGGTTTTGTGGGAGCCTAGGCAGTTTGGATGCTCACCTTACTAGACCTGGATGGAGGTGGGTGGTCCTTGGACTTCCCACAGGGCAGGGAACCCTGATTGCTCATTGAGCTGATGAGGGAGGGGGACTTAATTAGGGGAGGGGGAAAGAAATGGGAGGCGGTGGCAGGGAAGAGACAGAAATCTTTAATAAGTAAATAAATTAAAAAATAGTGAAAGACAAAAGAAATCAAATAAACTGATTAGTATAATCATTTGCATCTTAGTTTCTTAACATGTCTAAGATACAGCTGAGAAAAAGGGTATAAAAGTAAAATAAGTCAGTCTTGTAAAGTGTGTTTTATCCATTGCTATGGAAAGAATATTTTATTAAATTTTTACTTTTCACTGAGCAAACACTGATTCCTAGTACAAAGAGGAACTGGGAGCTCAGAAAAGCTGTAGTAGTATTTCAATCTGTTCAATTCCTATAGACTCCTATCTTACCATGCAAAAATGTACACATGTCAAAGAATGTATACCAAAGAAAATGAGGTTACCTAAAAGTAATCATAAGCTACTGTTTTCTGCTTCAGTACAAGCTTAAATTCTCAAGAGGAATAGACGTGTTTCTTCCAAGTCAGTCAACAGGGGATGTGAAAAAAAACCCACAAGGGGTCAAAATAAAATATCATATTCTTTAACCTCCTTTGCTTTGAGAAGAGAAACAGAAAAATACTTTCTAAGAATTAACACCCAGGATACCTCATTATCAGAAATAAAAAGGCAAATAAGACAGAAAGTAAGGAAAAACAACCCCACTGCCTGCAAACAGACAAAAAAGGACAAGAGAAAAATCTCGGACACAAAACTACACAGATATCATATGAAAAAAAGAAATGAAATAAACTATTAGAAAATAGCAATGATAGCTTTGGAGGAAAAAAAAGCTGACCTTGTGAAAAAAATAGTTGTCACTGATGTCTGATTAACACTTGGGCTCCATGTGTCCATCTGTATCACTGTGTCTTGCATGTGTGCTGGCAGTTGTCTTATGACAGTAGCCTTGGAGATGTGCCTCTCAGGCATGTGTTTCAAAGTGAGGTTCCAAATGCTGGTACCAACTGTCTCTCAGACTCTGGACAAGCTCCCCAGCTTTTCTTCTGTAACAAGATCTAGTGTCTGAAAATTCCTACACTGCCTTGACAACTGATTTCCATGTAGGTCTCTCTTAGGATCCTCATTGTTATCTACGTTGGGATTGTGAATTATAAGCTGATTTTCTTTGCTTTATGTCTAAAAGCTACTTAGGAGTGAGTACACATGATATTTGTCTTTCTGGGTCTGGGTTACCACACTCAATATGATGTTTTCTAGACCTATTAATTTGCCTGCAAATTTCAAGATGTCATTTTTTTCTGCTGTGTAGTACTCCATTGTGTAAATGTATCACATGAATGTGGGAAGAACTTTGAGGGAGATCAACAGAGATGAGATTAGAGAAGGGAGCTTATAATAACCACAATGCATGTTACACATACATGAAATTGTCAAAGAACCTAATTTTTCATTAAAAGATTTCCCCTCTGCAGTCCTTCCAGATCATTCCCACCCACTCACCCCTTTCTTCCTCTCACTTCAAAAATCAAACAATAACCAAGCCCAATAAGCAGAAACACACACACACAGTCCTACAGAAACACAGAGTCAGAAACCATAATACAAACCGAAGACCAGTAAGGCAAAATGTCCAGAGTGATATGAGACAAAGTCTACAAAAGCATCGTTGAGTTCATTTTTGGCCATTTGCTACTGGGCATGAGTCCTACCCTTATGAGTAGCTAATGAGACTCCGGTGAAGAATGTTAATTTTTCCTCTGCAAGCAGGTGTCTTAGGTTTACTACTGCTATGACTGAAACACAATGACCAAAAGCAAGTTGGGGAGGAAAGGATTTATTGGCTCACACTTCGATATGGCTGTTCATCATGGAAAGAAGTCTGGACAGGAAATAAAACAAGGCAGGAACCTGGAGGCAGAAGCTGATTAGATACCATGCAGGGGAGGAAGTGATCCTGCTAACTGATCTGCTTTCTCATAGAATCCAGGATCACAAGCTCAGAGATGGCGCCACCCACAATAGGTGGGTCTTCACTCAACAGTAACTAAGAAAGTGCCTTACAAACTTTCAAACAACACTCCATCTTATGGGGGCATTTTCTTAATTAAGGCTCCTTCCTCCTAAATGACTCCAGCATATGTAAGTTGACATATCTAGGAGGGTGGGTGTCAATTGCAGACAGCTTCTTGGTCAAGAATACAATCTGTCTACTCCCCCCTCTCATTGCTGGCACCATCTGGTTTGTACCTGTGCAGGCACTGTGTATGCTGCCTGTGATGGTTTAAAAGGAAATAGACCCCAAAGGGAGTGGCACTATTAGGAGTTGTGGCTTCGTTGGAGCAGGTTCAGCCTCACTGGAGGAAGTGTGCCACTGTGGAGGATGGCTTTGAGGTCTCATATATGTCCAGCATCTTGTCTCCCAAAGAGAACACAGCAAGTTTGAGATTAGCCTGGGATACCATGTGACCATGCCTCTATCCTACCCAAACTGCTAAGAATCATGATTTTCAGAGCTCTGAATAAAAGACATATTACATTAACTCAATAATGTACATTTTAGGCATTCAGTGAATCAGTAACCTCAAGTGTAAAACTCTGCAATGAGTTATTTAAACCACAGTCATACTAAATTATACCCAAGTTTTCCTATTTCTAGTTAAATAAAAACTTTGCCATCAGGTAGATATAAAAAAGCATAAATTTATAAAAAGTATAAATTATATAGTCCAATATAAAAATTTCTAGTTTTGGCACCAATCACAGAGCCTGTGCACTGGTCTGCAGGAGGCCCTCTGTATACATGCTGTGGTTGTTTAGCTTGGAGTTTTTGTGGGACTCCTAAAAGTGGGAATGGGGGTGTCTCCAACTTTTTGCCTATTCTTAGGACCTTTTTCCTGCTACTGGATTACCTCATTCAGACTATATGAGGGTATGTGCCTAGTCTTATTGTCATGCTGTGGTCAGCTATCACTGGAAGTCCTCTTTTCTAAAGGGAAATGGAGGAGCAGTGAATCTGGGGAAGAAGGGAGGCGGAAGGAAAGGGAGGAGAGGAAGGGGAAACTGCAATCGGATATATTGTATGAGAATAGAGTGAAAAACTAAAAGAAAAAATTCAAGTTTCCTTAAAATACACAACTCTATGTAATTAAAAAAAGACTAAAAAAGAAAAAAAATCATTCTTCTGAAGAAACACTTTTGGGTAAAGAAGAAACTGACAACATAATCTAAACACCAACAGGTGGCTGTGTATTTGTGTGAATGTGTACGTATGTGAGTGTTTACTTCTAAGTAAATATAAATTTTAATAATTTCACCAAGCACCATTTTTATTAAGAAATTTTACTGTTTAAAAACTAAACACACACACACACATAAATCAAGATTTACATCCTTTAAAGATGTATTTTTAATCCCCAGACTGTCACAAGTAGACTGACTACCATCAAGCTTTTTATGCCTGTGAGATGTATTCCTACAATGACACACAAAAGAATATGTAATATTTGTAATAACATTAACTATGAAAGAAACATGCTGAACATGAGAAAAGAAAGCCAAGTCTGACCAGGTGAGGAAAGGGGTCTATATCACCATCAGGTTACAAGGGGAACTTGTGAAAACATTTTTATGAGTCTACGGATCACCACTGTAAGCATTTTATACACAATTTCACTTTCAGACTCCATAGCAGCCACTCTTAGTCATGAGTGCAGTATTTTTGTATTCATCATTCAACATAGGAAGACCTTTTTGGCCACCAAATGGAAGAGGAAATTCAGCAGTAGAGAAGCAGAAACTAAGGACAAATGGTAATTAAGGGTTGTGCATGTATGGGAAGAGGCACTGGGGCTAATAACACACTTGAATCATGGCTGACCTTAACTTCAAGTGAGAACAGAGGGTAGACAGCGAAAGAAGAAACGTGGTTGCTTCTTCACTAACAGTTTCACAAGTCTCAACTGTGTATGCATGGTGGATAAATATCTTATTTATATAAATATAACTGTTACAAGATGTAGGATAATTTTAAAACATTAACAACTGTTTTTATTAAGACTATTTTATTTTTAAAATTTTCAAAATATAAAAATAATAAACATGGATATTTAATAAACAAAACATAATTCAACTATAAATAATAGAAGTGTTGACAACCCACATAAACACAGTCACTATAAACATTCTGTGCATACAAGAGTAATTTTCAAGTTCAAGTTTTACCTTTTCAGTTCAAGTTTTATCATCACTTTTAAAAATAGACAAGGAAGCTGCTACAGCTTAACCAATTACTTTTGCTCCACTCAAAGAGCAGGGAATTTCCCCCATGCCAACACGCATTCATGAAATGGGATAATTATGGGCACAGGTACTAACCACTGGAACAACCCAGTCTTCAGACAAGAAAAAGACTCCTTTGGTGTTTTCAGATTCAACAACAGTCCATAGAAACTGAGTTAAAACAAATCACTTATTAAAGGCAGTCTTGTGCCAGACAGCATGTGCAGAAGAAGTATGGTCAGAGTTGGGATTCTGAGAATCAGAAGTAAACATGTCGGAGTGCTCTGCTGATACATCACTGTGTCTCAGGAACACTCACTAAGGTGCTAGAATAAAGTCTTGGGGGCAAAACGGAAAATGCACATCAAGGGAAAACTTTTACAATGTAGTAACTCATCACATACTCTGTAAGTGTCTGTAGGAAACACGCTGCCTTCCGCTGAGCAAAGGACAGACGAGAGTTTAAAGCAGAGTATAATGACATAATTATTTTATGACTATAAAAGTTTTCCATTTCAAATGAGGGGAAAGCCATGCTTGAATATATCACCTTAAAATTCTAATCAAATTAATAGCCTTCGTCTTATCAAAATAAACTATTTTCTTTTGGGAGAAGCTGGGCAAAAATAAGGGCACAGTCATTCTGCATCATTTTCTTAAATTATTAGGTGTTCTCTAATGGGGCTGGACTCTTACCCGACTTAACACATACCATTTTATAGTTTTGCAGCTAGCAGGATTATTGTAAGCGATAATACAGTAAAGCCTAGCAAAGACTAGACAACAGATTCAATGACACGGAAAGGTTTTATAGCACCAATGACTGTTTCCTAAGACACTTGAGGGGACTGTATCACTTTAAAGTATTATCTTGTAAACAAGACCAAAAATATTGAATTGATCTGGATTTTGAGCATAAATATTTATAAATTCTATTAAAAAAACAAATATAGCATGACTAGAGCGACAATAGTGTAAAATCTAAGTATATTGAAAAATATAAAGATATATAAAAGGCTTCCATAATGCAGTCATGCAGAGGTAAACTGCTCCATTCAACTACACAAAAAAATGATTCTATACAGTTATGTACACATCACTCCATGACGAATTTATTCAAAAAAAAATGTTAAAAGCGAATCTCTAGTAACTAATGTTTAAGGATTTAAGTATAACTGACCAACTGACTCTCACAACAATTTTCAAAAAAAAGAAAAAAGAAAAAAAAATCACTGATCTTAAGGAGATGTCAACTTGACTTTTCATTCCCAAGGGCACATTCCACTTTGTTTTGCTTGTTGATTCAATAGCAAAAAGAAAAAGTAATAACAAAATAAATTTAAGGTGACAGTATGTAGCACTCACTAATGAAACCATCAAGAGTTACTGGCAGGTATAGTCTGTTCGGACCATGTTCTTTGGCTCTAACTTAAGCAACCACAATACTACCACTATAAAGACTTCTTTGAAAATAAAAAATGTCAATTATTCTGGTATGAATTCCCCATGGCTATCTAATAATTTGTGAAAAAGGGTAACAAAAAAAAAGTGTGGGGGGGGGAGGGGTAACGAAAAAAATGCCTTGTAGGCTATTATGTAATAATTACCTAAAATACATGCTTTACCTTTAACCATGCATGTATAATCAATGTGGATCAAGACAGACAATTTATAACATGACTAATGAGTTTGTTACATTTTATTATTCATGAAGACAATCACAATACATACTCAAGAGGGAAAAAGTGTTTGTAGGGTATCAGCTTTGTATAATAAAGTATGACTGAATAGAACTTAAAAAAAAATCAGAATCAATATAATTTGGTTTTTCTGAAGAGTAGCTATGATACTAGATTTCTCAAATACCTCTAAGGATCTTATAATGAATACTCAAATCAATTAGTAAAAAAAAAACTGGTGTGCTATAAAAAGGGTTTTGTTAATATTTATGATGAGAACTTTCTAAGTTTAAGCTATAGTGCTTATTATTAGTACATACACTTTTAAAGCAGCTGAAAACTAGCCATTAAAAATAAATACAACACTATTTCCCCTTGCTTGTAAGATTGTCTTTGATGTCTTGATTATAAGTGATGAAAATTGTATAAATTAGACAAATTTAGTAGATATATAATTTTAAAACACATAGGTCATTATTTATTACTTGAAAAGAAATAAAATTATTTTCCTTGTTTTTGAAGAATAGAACAACAACAAAAGTTCACTGAAGTAAGTGGTCCTAGCAATCACATCAATTTATACACTCACAATAACAAATTAATTACAATGTGTAAAAAGTACTTTATAGTTGTCTCAAAATTATTTTAGTGGCAATTCTAATTCAATAAATACATCTCAAAAATAAGAAAAATTAAAGCCAAACTTATGTTTAACATTTTAATTCATTTTCTTCATTCTAAACTGTTCAGTTAATGCTTTCATGGCTTTATATTTACCAGACACAATTCTCAGTTTGGCTGAGATGTACTATATTTCATAAGGAAACTAAAAGGCCTCGTTCCTTCCTAAGGTCTTTTACAAATTA
The DNA here is from genome assembly GCF_014885135.2 of Alexandromys fortis. Classification (NCBI taxonomy): domain Eukaryota; kingdom Metazoa; phylum Chordata; class Mammalia; order Rodentia; family Cricetidae; genus Alexandromys; species Alexandromys fortis. The sequence continues at coordinate 7,682,408 of NW_026067928.1, forward strand.
AGCTGCTATAAAATAAGGAAAGAAAACATTTATGAATAAAGTCAGAAATATCACATATTTGATACACCTCTGGACCGAGATGTGCTCGTACAGAACTGTAAAGGTAAAGTGGTCATCACAGTACATGTAAACATAAACATCTATTCAGATTGGAAAGGGCAAACCCAAATGACATGACGATGGTATGAACAGTCATCTCCAACAGGACGGGACAGGACAGGGCTTGCTCATGTCGTCACAAAGCTAAAGTCAGGCAGTGATGTTCTCTCTCTGCTGGAAAAAGAGAACACTTATTAAAAAATAAAGAAATAAATAACAGAAAAACTCCAAAATTGAATTGCAGTATGAACTAACTCTAACTTACTAAGACATTTTTAAAAGTCTACTTGAGAAGGATCAAAAGTTACAAATTGTATCCAAGATTACCTTTGACTTAAGTGATTTTTTAACAAAATCTCTTGATATTATGCTTTCTAAAAATATTAGGTGTCAATATCACAGCACTACAAAACAGCTGTCATGGAAACTGGGGGAGGGGGCTAGAACATCTACTAAGGTCAGGTGGTATTTTTACACAGAGCTGTGAGCAGGCAAAGAGATTTTTAAAAATCACGTACAAGCCTCAAGTCACTGTAAATAAACCAAAAACAAAAACAAATTTCTTACAGTTTCCCAAGGATTTTCAAAAATAATCATAAGGATACCTTATTTCCTTAAGCTCCATACACTTATCATTTCTTTAATTATCCTATATGACACAAAATTCTAAACCAAGCACCAAGTGCAATAACAAAAATTTAAAAGGAACACATAGTGAGACAGTACCTGGGATGAGTGGATGAAATAAAGAAATAGAGGGGAGGTTTAGATCAAATATAAGAAGATATATAATACATGAGATCAAATATAAAAAGTTGATACAAAAAAGCTTTAAAATGTTCTCACTTAAGTAATGAACACAGAGTACTAATAAACTTTATCAAGTTAGATGCTTTTTACTAAGCATATCTGCTTTCATTAGAAATTACTGATAATGGCAATCATGGCCAGTATTTTTTTTTCCTTTCATAGAACTGGGTAGCTATTTACAAGATTACAATTCTGAGTGATAAAGAGACAAAAAATAATAATACCACTCTGTTTTAAAGCAACACATGCACACGGTGGAGCAGCCGTTTTTAGTTCAGAGAACTGACAACAGTGAGCTCCTTATATCTAATGTAAAAGAAGGGTGTATTCTTTTTGGTTTATAAATATTTTATACTTGTGGCTTAAAATCTGTTATTAAGTGTCCAATTTTAGTTCATAGAATTTTAGAAGAAAAAAAAAAGTCCTAAGAAAAAACCCAGAGTGAGTAATACAAAACTTCTTTTAGGACAACCTTGTTTTGAAGGCCTATTGAGATTTTAAGGGGGATAGGGCTACAGATATTTATACAAATGCTAGAACTAAGACTAGTTTTCTGTAATTAGCCTATATTCATTGTAGGAGGGGAGAAAACATATTTTGATAAGACCTGCACAGTACTCTGAGACAGTCACTGATATTTCAACAAATCCAATAAGCAAACGTTTGATTTCTTTTTGAGCCATTACACCCAATGGTCAGTGTTGCAAGTAAAATTTGAATACAGCCCCTCTTCCCTCTCCCCAGAAAACAGTCCTGGTTACAAAATACCTTCTTCAATGAGACTTAGCCATACTTGCTATACGTAATCAGCTAAAATAGTAGTATCTTTTCTTCATAGTAAACTACTGGTTTGTTACATTTGATCTTATAACAATAGAACAGAACCTATGGAATAGTCTTCCATTTCTTGCAACATGTTTTCATTAAGTGTCGGGGCATCCGTTACTTGTTAAAAAATAAAATTACAATTTTCTAATAACATATAAAACATTGTTTAGAGATTAAAAATATTCAAAGTGACAACCATCCCTTGAAGTAATCCTAATCAATCTTTTAACCAGAAATACATAATTTTCCCTATAGTTGCCTACCTTGTCTCTAATCTTTTCCCCACTCCCAATTCTACCTGCACAGACAGATAACCAGATGCGTACAACAAAGCAGCAAACTTATCAGGAGAGCTGTAGAATTAAAAAGGTTTCTCCTTTTAGGTGACATATTGTAGAAGGAAAAATGGAGATGAAAAAGATATAAATCTGCATTTGTTGAAAACTGGTATAATAGGCAAATAGTTTTATTTTTAAACCAAGTTTAGAACCAAAGAGTAAAGTTTTAAGTGGGAATGAGTAGAACTTGTAAAGACAGACGTTTACTTGTACTTTATAGGCTAAATGGCAAACTTGTGTTGGCAAATGCAAGCATTTGGAAACATACATACAAAACTTTAGCAAGAGGTATATGTAAATTATTAGAATCAAAGCTAAGTGGTTTTCACTGATGAGAAAAAGAATGTCAGGTAGGAATAACTGGCTTACAGATAGACGTATTTTGAACACTAATGTATCATCAGGGACAGTGGAGAGATAAAAGAGACATTAGAGATAATTTAGTCCAACCCTTTTCATTTTATATATAAGGAACAAACTCTGGGAAAGGCAAGAGACCTGGCCACAGAGTTACCTACAACAGTTGAGAACAAAAAATGAATCTCTTGATACTTGTTCAGTTCTCTAAACTAGGTCATCTATGGACCAAGAGAAATTTAGTGAGATGGTCTAGATTGGTGGCTTTCAGCATTTCTAACCACACATTTTAATAAAAAACCCAAAGATAAATTAACCCCTAGAAATGACTACAGTCTTTAATATTACACCATCTAGATGCCTTAACTGGGGACATGTCACAATTGGTTCTAAGTGTTTACCTCAATCACTACTTTTAACCCCTGTGATGAGACACATAGCTCTATCACTTTGTAAAATGGCCCCAGTGACTGAGGAGGCTATCCAGAGAGATTTTAGAAAATTGATAAGAATTAACAAGGGAGGTAATTGTCAACCTCATTACTATAAATTTAAATATGCATCCATTCATTATTTCATCCAACAAACATCTAAGTGCTCACATGAGCCAGGCTTTACTATAAGCACTAGAGATAAAAAGATGAATAAGACATGGTCCCCTTCCTAGAGGAGCTTGCAATCAATCTAGTGGGGGAAGACAAACATATAAACCAGATAAATTATGTTACAACATTAAATATTATAACAGAGATAGGAACAAAGCACTTTTTAAAAGGGTAAACATATGAACTGTCTAATGACCAAAGAGTCTACTAATTCTGTGTAGTATTCTGAGGTAAAGACTATCATGGTTACTATAAACACAATCTCATGGTCGATCAGTAAGAAGGGAAAAGACAGCAGCGGAGTTCTATAGTTTTTTCTTGTTCTGTAAAGTTGGTAACGAAATCACAAAGCTTATCTAGTTCTCCCACTGGCTCACAGGACTTTAGGTAAGCCACTCCATTTCTAGCAGCGTGTTTTCTTATTAGTAAAATGAGAACTACCATCTACTTAAAAGAGGTATCTTAGGTTTTAAATAAAAAATATAAATGTGGACAGAGAGTACTAGTATTTATAAACATATTCATGAATTAAAAACCTAGTAGCAATGCATCAGTAAATATTATTTATAATAAAAGCCAGACTAATTCTTATAAAAGTACAACTATAAATCTAATGAATACTGTGAATATGTAACCCTCATGCTAGGGAATGATAACGAGCCACAGTTGGTCTTCTGATTCATCCAAAGCACCATGCCTTAAAATTAAGTTATTAGGCAATTTCAGGCTAGGGAAGTTGATGAGCTATTTCTGAGCTTAAAAGAAAACTGGAATTTCAGTGACATTTCTAGGGAAATTTACAATAAAATTTGAAACTATAATCAAATCATAAAGCCAAAAATAGAATGGAGATTTAACTGGCCTTGGAAAGATTTACTTTCTTTATAATACCTGTTTGGTGTAAAGAGAAGAAACGTGAGCCTCTGCCAATTTGGCATCTTTCACGACTACTAAAAAGAAAAGAAAACAAACTTACCTAATGAATGAGAATAGCACAAAGTAAACACACAAGAGACTACATAAAAATATACCACAGTCTAAGCAAACGTTAGAGTCATTATTGTAGCAAATGGAATCTGAGTTTGAAATTTTATATATAAATGTGTACTAACTGCAAGTCAAACATTCCTATAAAATAGTACTGTCATAAAAACATACAACTATAAGCCCAGTAGGGAAAAAGACAAAACACCATCTGAGTTGTACTACTGCAAAAGATTGGTACTGGTGGGATTAGGTTTTGATTGTGTTGGCCCCAAAGTGGAAGAAAGTAGTTTAGTTTTGTTAAAGAGGTGTTTAAAAAAAAATCATAATCTTGAGAAGCAAAAATACTTGAAATAAATATAAAGACTTTAAAAAGTATATACAGTAATCTCCTACCCTCATTCTACAAAGAATATATTTCCTGAAAATGGTTTAACTAACTTTCAATAATTATATTTACGTGCCAGAGAATTCCACTTAAAAAAAAATCACAGTATTGTTGCAAATGTGAAAGATTTTTATATAAGTATAGTAAATGCACACTTAAAATATCAGACTGGAACACTTACCAAACAGTGTTTTCCTAAAGTGGTATCTATAGTACATTCTTTATTCATACATCTTCAAATGGTCAAGTTCTCTTTCATACATCCAAAATGTAATATGAAGTTGTCTTAGTCACCAAATGTTAGCGCTACTTGAAGTCTGGTTCCAAACTAATCAGCCTGCTTTTAAATTTTAAGACATCTGTTGAAAATGTATATGATCAAACCAAACTGAAGTGGTATCAATTTTAGACATTGGATTGTACATCATTATAAAGGTACCAGTACCCATTATTATTGAATGATTATAGCTCCTTTTGATAGTCAGGGGAAGGCAGATCATCATCTGGAATGGTCTGTTTCATTTTCTCTTTTTTTTTTCTTTTTTTTTCTTTTTTCTTTTTTTTTAACTTTTTTTTTAAATCAAGGAACATTGTCATGGATTTTTTTCATTGCTTTTTTTTTCTTTTCTTTTTTCTTTAAAAGACCATTCCACTTTATTTTTAGCATCCAGATGCATAAGGACTCATGTAAAGCAGTCATACACCATTATCATTAACACCCATGTGATAAAATACATACACAAATCCAACAAACGGCTAATACATAGTAAAGCCTAAGCATACTACTATGTAATATTATGAATACATAACTTGGAGACATTAGTTAGAGTACTATGTCATCTATTCATTTTTGAAAACATTCATTAAGGTTTTAAATGCAAACTCATTCCTTATTTGGAGTAAAACAAAATCCTCTATGTTATGACAAGAACTGGGTCATAAGTATTCAGATCTATTCATTAATTTACAAATAACCCAAAGAATTCTGTAATAAAAACATTGCATATGTTCTATTGTGATGTCTTTAGCAATTGTTTACTGAAATAAAATGCAAACATCAATCTTTTAAAATACAAGATCAGAAGGTAGTTTTCTTCTCTTTTATCTATTTGTGAAATCCATCTTCATCATATTTTACCAAAAATTGTTTTTACAAACATGTAAAAGTACATTAGATAATACTAATGAAACACAGGTAGAGTCCTAGCATATGCAGATCAGTGATCAGTCAAATCATCTTCTCCAAGAACGAGATTCATTGTCCTCTTCTTCTTCATCATCATCTTGAAGTAATGAGTCATCCACCAAAGACTCTTCCTGAAACTTTAGGTTAAGATGTATTTAGGAATTTACCCAAAATAAAAAAAGAAAAAGAAAAAAAAAAAAAAAGAAAGAAAAAAAAGAAAAGAAAAAAAAGGAAAAGAAAGAAAGAAAAAAAAAAGTAACACTTTTAAATACTTTCTCGCTCAAGAGTTGAATACAAACGGTTATTTCTATAGCTAAAACATGTCCTTATCCACTCAGTCTCTCTACAGTATGTTTTACTGCTTACATGAAGCAAGCAATAAAGATCAAGTTAAAATTTTGTACATGCCACTTCTACTCTGACAAATCATGCCATCTGCTGTACTTTAAAATACTGCTCAATCCTTCTTTAAAATGGGAATACATCAATTTTCACTGACTTACCCTAACTCTCAACACTCAAACAACCAATGACTTATAAAAATTCTACCACAACTTCAATTTGTTTTTTTGCTATCTGTAAAATATTTTTAAGGAAAACCAAACACCTCTTTCTTTTCCCCATTCCCTCCATAAAAACTTCTCACACTGCTTTCCCAAACTTCAAAATACCTAATACCAGGAGCTCTCCTGCTTTTCTCCCCATTCAATTCAAACTCAGGGAAGGACAAAGGTATAATCTAAAATATAAAATGACAAATCATGTACATGAGTTTCAAATACACATTTATTCTTGCATTTGACTATGGATATGCATAACAGACTTGAAATGCTCTTCAAACAAAGTGAAGCACCATTATGGAACTCTAACAAATATAAAACAGAATCTTTTACTTTCTTACCTTTATTTTTTAACTTCTTCAAAATTTTCCTATAGCTTTTTGCATGATTAAGCAAAACACAATTGCTTTATTTTAAATTCTTTTGTCTTAAAGGCTTTTATCATTCACTGTCTTACCTGCCAAACCTTTATTCCACTGAATAGCTGGTGTTACCTGAGAAAAATGCAATCTCCCATTCTTATCCTGAAGCTCAAATTCTGCTGAAAATGCCTTCCTCAACTACATTCCCAGTGGCAGCACATAGTTACGGAATACTACTATATTCAGGACTCGGCTCCATTAGCAATAAGCCTTTAAGAGTGTTCTGGACAGACACAATTAGTCTTTCCTGAGAGCTTCCCCAGCATGTTGTCCAAGTCTGCATTTGGCACATCAATATGCCTGCTATTGCAATTAGTTCCTTCTGTCTCTGTCACCACCCGCTTTTCCAGATTATAAGCTCCTTGATGATAGGGACCGTGTCTTATTCATTTTTGAGCCTATCACAAAATCTACCACATAGCAGGTAGTCATTCTAATGTACTAAAGCAATATGAATTTAAAAAGGCTAAAATGTTGATACAGCAATTGAGTAAATTAAATACCCTAAAACATAACATATTATAAGATTTCCTGTGAACAAAAATCTAATGAAGAATTATTATCTTCTAGAGGAATTAAAAACTGATATATCACATATTCTTTTTAGGTTAGCCATCAGCAACTCTTCTCATTAATCCATAAAATATAAAGTTGTCTGAATTTATCTGATCTCTCCTGGTTGGAATATGGCTTAGGAATAAAAGTATTATGTTAAAATCACAGCCATAAAAATACCTTTTATAAAAGAATTATGAATAATGATGGGAAAACAAGTAAAAAAAAAATAACATACTTCCTCTTCATCGGGTTCAACTTCTTCCGTTTCCACAGCTGAAATATTGGTTATTGGTTTATTCCACGCCAGTTTTAAATCCTGCCCTTTGAAACGAGCTCCATGAATTGCAGCCTAAAACAAGTAAGAATATGGGAATGAAGAATATTCTCATAAGCAAGTACTATTTCACTCTTGGTCAAATTTTAGTAAAAATAAGTATGTTTGCCAACTTACAGCCCAATGACAACTACTACTTAGACAACAATCCCATTATCCATCAAGATTTCAGCTCTAGTTTCTAACGTCTATTTTAAGATCAACATACTAAATGAATTTTGCTTCATTAACTGTCAATTTACATCTGATACATATAGTAACTATTAACTAGAAACCTTTAACAAATGAATGATCAAAACCATTGTAAAACGATGCATAACTAACATGAACTATAAACACCTTAAGAAAAGGGAAAGGTCACAGCTCTGAACTTATCTACAAAAAAGCAGTTTCCTATGAAAACATTTCGAAAATGATGGTGATGACAGCTGAAAAAAATGTTCAGGTCTAAGGTTAGTGCTATAGTCAGTAGCGGGTATGGAAGCACCATTTTTTAAAATAACAAGAATGAACAAAAATCAATGCTAGCAACATTTTAAAGTAACTCATGGTCACAAAAGATTTATACTACAGACTCAAAGTACAGAATAATAAGAAGCATAGAAACAATTATATATACAATAACACCTGAAAATCTGTTGTATGTAGTATTAATGGCCCAACATACAAATTTTAAATACATACATACATATGGATGTTTTAGTTCAGAAAAAAACTGAAAACTGAAGCTGAAATCATTTCATAAGTATATCAGATTACTTTTAGGAATAATAAACAGCACATGCAAAATACCTATAAATTTTTTTTCTATTTAGCCAAAAACATAAATATAAAAAGTACAAACTATGATCAGCAACCTATACAGTAAATTTTAGGTAAGCAGTTTATTTTGTTTCTGGGGGAAAAGGTCTTTGCTGTGTATCTCTACCTGGACTTGAACTCACACTCCTCCTGCTTCAGAGTCTCCTACTAAGGTACAATACAGTTGTACAATACTACACCTTGCAACAACAGGTTACTGACAAATTTTTATAACAAATGAATTTTGTCCTTTTCTATAGTTAACACATATTTCAAATTTGTAAGGTAAACTTTTGTTTTTCCCAAGACAGGGTTTCTCTATGTAATAATAGCCCTGGCTGTACTGGAACTTGACCAGGCTGGCCTCAAACTTTCAGAGAATCGCCTGACACTGCTTCCCAAGTGCTGGGATTAAAGGCATGCACTACCGCTGCCTGGCATAGGGTGAACTTTTAACTTTATATCATTTTAATTTTTTAAAAACTGGATGGAGGGCCAAGTAGTCTCCAAAATACTACTATTACCGTTGCTCTTGGATACTGGGGGGTTTTTAAAAACTAGGTGTTTTCAATTTTAATGAATTTTGTTCTTTAGAAACTTTTAACAATCTAGGCTATATAAACCTGTGAAACAACTTTGAATTTTTGTTCCCTGAAGATGAAAATTTAATTCAAGAAACCTAAGCTTTTCTTATAAGAAACATTAAGTTCCATGATTATTTTCATTATAGTAAAATCTATTTATAATAAGCCTTTCAGAAATTAGAATGTAATTCAGGTAATTTAAAACATAATTATTTCTGTAACTCACCCATTTTATCTATCTGTCTGTCTATTTACCTATCTATCTAACTTTTCAAGACAGGGTTTCTATTTGTTTACTTATTTTTTCTGTTTTGTTGGTTTCCAAGGCAGGGCTTCTCTGCATAACCCTGTCTGTCCTAGAACTTGCTCTGCGAACCAGGCTGGCGATACACTCAGATCTGCCTTCCTCTGCGTCCCTAGTACTGAGATTAAAGGAGTACACCATTACACCCAGGTTCATTTTATATTTTTTAAAATTCAAATTTAAGTAATATAGTATAAAAAATTATTATTCATAATTATCATGACTATAAGGCTAAGAGATAGCCACCACTATATAATTTGGGACAGAGGGCAGTGCTAGTGGAAGTCAGAAGAGGACACAGGATCCCTAGGGGCTGGAGTTACAGGTGTTGTGAGCTGTCAGATACTATCCAGAAAAGTAATTCACAAAATAGGTGAAAGTGTGTAAGGTTTAGAGACATAAAAAGGTGGTTTTGGGTTGATAATACAAGTTAAAATAGAAAGTGAATTAGTACAACACTTGAACATACCAAGGCAGGGCAGATAATGGAGTATTTTCTCTGAATTTGTCAACTGCAAATGGACTAGACATTGTTAATGTAATTATTATCTGTATACATTTGTATGTAGTTACTGTATATAGTTTTACTATATTAGCTAAAACCATTGTTTTTTTTTATTTAGACAAAAAGGGAGAAATGTGTAATATTATTTGTGTTCTTACATATAAAGCTTGCTTGGAATCAGAGGGTGGAGCTAGCCACTGGTTTTAGCCATAGAGAGGAAACAGGAAGCAATAAGGCTGGGGCAGAGAGAAGACCCTTCGGGAGGAACCCCAGGCAGAGGTAAGAAGTCACTGGTGAATACTCTGCTGCTTCTCTGATCTTTCAGGTTTGTACCCTGGTATCTGACTCCTGGTTTTTATTGATAAGGATTAATTAGATTAACACTTCACCTGATGCTAGAAACTGAACTGGGGTCCTCTACAAACAGCAATAGTCATGTTTAACCACCAAGTCACCTTTCCAGCTCCTCATTAACTTTTTAAACAATGACTCCTGCTTGGATTTTTCTAATAGAAAAGAATTTTATCATAATTATGGGAATGTAATTTTGCAAGATAATTTATTATATTTTTAAGAAGTAGTTATTCTTTGATTTTAACAGAAAGTTTTAAATTTTTATGTAAAAGAATTTATCAGACTTTTCCTTTGTAGATATGTCATAACTTAAAAAGCACTCACTAAATTAAGGTAATTTAAAAACAATTTTTATGTATGTTTGTCTGAATGCCTGAGCGCATATATATATATATATATATATATGCATGTGTATACAGAACAGCAGGTAACACAGGATGTCTTCCTTAGTTACTCTCCACCTTAACTTTTTTGAGACAAAATCTCCCATTAAACATAAATCTGGCTAGAATAGTTGGCTTGCTAGGAAGCCCCAAATTTCTAGCTGTATCTACCTCCCCAATGCTGAGATTACAGACTAACACTTTCCATGGCTAGCTTTTTGGAGTGCTGGAGATGACTTAGATCCTCGTGTTTCACACAAGTACTATATTACATCACCTCCACAGGTACTACGGCTGTAGATTTGTCGGTGTGTGTGTGTGTGTGTGTGTGTGTGTGTGTGTGTGTAAAACTGTATGCTATGCGTGTGCAGGTGCTCCAGAGGCCAGAAGAGAGTGTCAGAATCCCTGAAGCTGGAGTTACATGTGATTATATATTCAGTTCCATGGTACTTTGAATCAACCGTGGGTCATCTGAATAGCAGAAGGTTCTCTGAACTGCTGACACATCTCTCCAGCCCTGTTTTGGGTTTTTTTGAGGCAGGATCCTCTGGGTTTTAAGTCAGGCTGTCCTCAGATTTCCCATAGACTTTAGCTAACAAATATTTTTGTTGTTTTCCAGTTTGAACTTGAACTATAAAAAGCAATAAAATGTCTTGTTTTTTGTCCATCCCCTCCCCAAGATATTGTCCAAATATATTTACTAAATGTTTTATTTGGTACTTTTAAACAGCTCTTTTGTGAGCCTTTAAAATCCATAAATATGTATAATACATGGACATCTATTTCTGAATTCTACTTTGTCTTATTTTCTATATCTATTCTAATTCATAACTTATTATAAATTAAATACCGTTCTTTGTTCATTTATATTTGTCACTAATTGATGTTTTTCCTACTTGTGGCCAAATACAGTACCACATGATCTTTAACAGGTGTTAGTTAATGTTTTTATACTAATGAGCTTTAGTATTGTTTTTATATAGTATACTAAGAACAACAAGAGTTCTGCAAGCATCTCACGGAAATTTAAGAAGGAACTTCATAGATATTTCTAAAAATGTTAACAAATATCACACAAGTACTTTTACATGTACTTTCTGTAAGACACTTAAGGAAAGTAGTGTGGTGATATTTTGTTTGTGCTCTAACAAGTTTTCCTGAAGATCACAGTGTGGAGCTAAGTCACTACTAGTCAGCCATAGAGGCCAAGCAGTAGTGGCATACACCTTTAATCCCAGCACTCGAGACAGGTGGACCCTCTGAATTCAAGGCCACTCTAAACTAGACTCGATTTAATCTGCCTAAAAGAGAAAACATAGCCAGGCGGTGGTGGTTCACACGTTTAATCCCAGGACTTGGGAGTCTTTAACTCAACACCAGGGAGGTGAAGACAGATATGGGATATGGCTTGATGGAAAGAAAAATATACGGTGGAGAGAGACAGGAGCTCAAGCATTTGGTCTGAGGACTTGGAGAGAGAGGATGCCCTATTCAGTCTGAGGATTTTGTGGAGGTAATAACTAGTGCTGACTGCTTTCTCTGAACTTTCAGCTTTCACCCCCTAATATCTGACTCTGGGTTTTTATTATTAAGACCAATTAGAATTTGCACTACAGTGCAGTAATGTTAATGGAAATAGGACTATATATAAAAATGCACAAAACAAGAAGAATAGAAAATAGTCCCATGTCAGTGTAAACACAGTTAAAAATCCACTATATTTTCAAAATCCTCCAAGTTATCAAGATTCATCCAGAAAGGTTTCATTTGGTTTGCTTTTTGTTATTATTGTTGCTTTGAGACAGTTCTGTTATACAGTCCTGGCTAGTTTCAAATTAACTATGACGACCCTGAATAATGAGATTACATGTCATGAAGCCCAGCCATTAAAGGGAAAAAAAATTCTTAAAAAAATTTTTTTAGTAAAAAAAAGTATTATTTCAAAATACTAAAAAAGATGGAAATTTTATCATCATGTTTTGTAGAAGCAAGTATCATTAATATGTAGAGGGAAATTCTTCATGTAAAACTAAAACCTCTCAGAGAAAATTTAATAAAGTTCTACCTAACACACATAAACTATTGTTTTTAAATAATTACTCTTTTTTTTTTTTTTTTTTTGGGGTTTTCGAGACAGGGTTTCTCTGTAGCTTTGGTGCCCGTCCCGGAACTAGCTCTTGAAGACCAGGCTGGCCTCGAACTCCGAGAGATCCGCCTGCCTCTGCCTCCTGAATGCTGGGATTAAAGGCATGCGCCACCACCACCCAGCAATCACAATTTTTTTTTAAAAAATGTGTTGGTTTTTTTTTTTTTCGATTTTTTCAAAACAGGGTTCCTCTTTGTAGCCCTGGCTACCCCAGAACTTGCTCTACAAGCCAAGGTGGGTAATTAAAAGGTTAAGTACTTCCCACATAAGCATGAGAAGAATTCAGATCTCTACTAGCCAAGTAAGTGCCAGGAAGGCATGACAGTCCAGAAGTAATCCTAGAATTCAGGGGATCCTTACATCAAGGTGAGCTCATCAAGAGGCACAACCTCAATATAAAATGAGAGTAACTAAGAAAGAGACATTGAACATCAATCTCTGGTCTCTACAGGCACATGGATACACATGCACACACACCCACAAACATGCAATTACACAATGTAAACATGCACGCACACACACACACATAAACTTAAGATATTTCTGGGTTGTCTTTTGAAAGACAATTCAAGCGCAAGGCAGGGGCATGGTGATGCGTACCTTTAATCCCAGTACTAGGGACACAGAGATAGGCACATCTCTGTGAGTTCAAGGCTAGCCTGGTCTACATAGTGCACTCAATGATAACCAGAGATACACTGCCATAAAGATCCCATTTCAAAAATACAAAACAGACAATTCAAAGTATATCGATTAAGATAACTATATAACAAGGACTCTAAAAGCTAGAGTGACATATCTTCTCTTGGACAAATAACAGCAGCCTATTCAGGCATAGACTAAACAAGAGATGCTTCTGTAGAACTCAACCTGCAGGGACCCAGAACTCATAGGTGAAGGATAAATAAAAAGGGCAGGCAAAAATCACACTTTCTCTACATCTACCCTAGATAACTCTTACCATTATTCTACTAATGCAGACTATGTCCAGATAAAACAGTAAACAGTGGAAAGAGTGGCCCTAATTTCTATAAAAAGAGCTTATATCGAGTTAAAGCAATATTAAATTCTACTTGGTGTCTAACTTATACATGCTATATGATGTAGTAACGTTTCATTTGCATTTTAATAAAAAAAGTTTGCCTGAAGATCAGAGAGTAAAACAGCCTCATAGGTCAGCCTTACCCACCAGGCAGTGGTAACACACACCTTTAATCCCAGTAGCCACACTAGTTGCCACAGAAACCAGGAGGTTCACGCCTTTAATCTCAGGGGTGCACACCTTTAATTCCAGCCCTAGAGAAGATTTTAAGATGGGAGGAGAGAGCTCTCAGACAGAGTCTCATTCTGAGATTTCTGGAGGCAGGATTGTCATTTCAGACTGAGGTAGAGGTAAGAGCCACTAGCTGGCTGTTTTAGTTTTCTGACCTTCAGGTTAAACCCCAATATCTGACTCTGAGTTTTTATTATTCATGCTTCAATATCATATTGTATTAGCATTATATTTATTATATTAAAATGTTACATACAGATTCCCTAAGAAAATAAAGACATTTCTTTCATAAACACAAACTTGCACTTCAAATAGTCTACCTTCTGTCAAAGTACAATTAATCAGTAAACTTGAAATTTATATTAAAACTTAAGGAAATAATAATCATCTAAATTGGAAGTTTTAATTATTTTAACACTTACAGCTTCTGCTTCTGCTCTTGTCTTGAATGTAATTATCGCATGAAGTGATGAGTCGTCAATCTGACAATCCTCAATTTCCCCATATTGCTGTAAATTAACAAATTATTTCCTCAAAATAAATGTTTTAAAATATCTAAAACCCCAACTGCATTAGAAAAGTAATAAGCATAACCCAAAATATATAACTTATACAGCTTAAAAGACAAATAGTAATTTCATCTAATCCTATCATCTTCCAATCTCAGTTCTAATTCTATACTTCCCAGAATTAGTGACATTATGCTCTATTTGAGAAATAATGGATAAAATAATAATGGTCAAAGCCTGAGGTTGCTTACCAACCTTCCTTATTACGCCAACCTAGGACAAGGTAAATTTGTTCTTAAACAGTATACTGAATAATCAAAACTAGGAAATTCTAGTATCATTTTCAGTAAAAGGGAGGAAAGATTCAGAGAATTCAAGCAATTTTTCCAAGCAGTCAAGCAAATTATCAAGATGAAGATCCAGGCCTTCTGATTGTAAATTCAACATTAACTGAGCATGGGTTCCCTTACTATGCATCCTATTATGGCATACACAATTTACAATACTTAAATACTAACCCAATTATACTATGCCTGATTGGAGTTTGCTGTATTTTCCCCAAATTAAGGAAGATTTTTCTAAACAGCAATTTTACTACCTGAAGATTAGTTCTTTGTATATTACTAATATTTTCCTTTTGTTCCAAAATAAAAGTACAGCCATAAATTCATTAAACACAAATTTTTGTGAACTAATTTATACTTGTACAAGTTATTTAATCTCTTCAGGTTTCATGTCCTCACCTTAAAAAAAAAATGGGCAAAATAGCAGCCAATCTTAGTGTCAACTTGACTATGTGGAATTAACTAAAACCCAAAGATGGGGCACACCTTTGAGAGTTGTTTTGCTTTGTTTTTAATTAAATTATTTGAAATGGGAAGACCCATTTATGGATCTTTGAGGTGTGAAAATACACCTTTAATCCAGGTAGTATGATGTAGAAAGATCCATCTTCAATTTGGATCACACCTTCGGCTGGCAGCCTACATAAAGGACATGGAAGAAGGAAGCTGGCTCTCTCTGCCTGCTGATAGCACTCTCAACAGCAAGTCCATTCCTTCTCTGGCAAGAATGGTCTATTTTGGGGGGATTTCGGTGTAATACTGAAGCTGAGACAGTGAGTCTTGTGAACTGGACAACTACTAGATTCCTGGAACTTCCATTGGTACAGACAATCACTCTTGGACTAGCTGGACCATAGTCTTTAAGTCATTCTAATAAATCCCCCCTCACTCTTTATGAGACTCCTCTAGAGAATCCTGACTAAATCAAGTGGTCATTCAAGTAATTCTTAATATCCCCAATAAATTTCAACTGTTTTTATTACCATTGTTACTGGTTTAACTAAATAAATTTTAAAAAGCATTTGTTAAACGCAATTTTTCTGTCAACGGTCCTTAATCTCTATACCCTGTCTCTTATGCTCAGAGATAAAAAAGTTAAACTTTGATATGTGTACTCTTGTTTAACACTAGTATTCTTCATGAGCAAATAACCACTTCTAACTTAGAGCTAAAAATCTCCAAGTTTATGGAACAATTTCTATTCTTAAGTTTCTGAATATTTATTTCTCAAACATCTTAGTCTCAGCAAAACACGATTATAACAAACGATTATTTTAGCATATTGATTGCTAGTCCCCTAATTAGCTCAATAACTATATACAAGACAGGTAGATTATCTGGATCTCCTTTCCTTTGTAGAGTGGGACACAGAGGAGGGAAGAGCTGAGTTGCATCGCCAAGCACATTTCTAGTTCTCAGTCTTTATGCTTCTGAATCCAACAAGCACAGGACTCTCCAGACTCCTCAGCCTTAAATATTAATCACTTTAGTTACTTCATAAACATCAATTATTTCTTTCAAAACTTCCTTATATTTGGATAAATATTAACTAAAAGCTTGAAATATGAATGCCAAAAACCGAAATATAAATTTCTAAATGATGAAGACAGCTAATACCTATTCTTCTAGTTCTCAGTTTCAATTTTATTAATTGCTAAACTTTCCTCCACTAATCTTTTCACCACACGTCAGGGTCAAACTAGTCATTGGGGTCTTTAAGTGTTTACTAAAATGAAGTTTGGTTCAACTGACCTGCGTCAAAGCAATGTATCTTAAAAGCTCTGTAAGTAAAGAACTGATGGCTCTTCCTCTCTCTGATGTAATTACCAGAATACCTAGGTTAATACTGACGTCTAGTAACTTATGTTCTGGATAACACTAAACACTGAAATAACTATAATGAAAGGGTAAGGTAGATATAGTCTCCATTCTGCACATTAGCCTATGAATCCCAGGAAGGAATCTCCTTCTCTTAGCCACTCTACCATTAGATAAACTTTCTTAAATTTTACCCTTGATCTAAGTAAGACAACTTTTAGATTATACATCAAAAGTATATCTTCCTTCAATTTTACTAGGCTCTATGAAAATCTTGTAATTTATTTTCATATTTAAAAATCGAAATGGTCTAGATAACATGCCTATTTTTCTTTAAGTTATCAACATAAACCTACTCATAAGGTCCCTCTCTGAAACAATGACGCTTAAATAATTAGCCTTATAGTATTTAAAGGCCTATCTAGTTTTGAGAATTATAAAATTTTAGCTGGTTCGTGGTAAACCACACCTTTAATCCCAGCAATTGAGAGGTAGAGACAGGAGAATCTCTGAATCTGAGGCCAGACTGGTCTACAAGCGAGTTTCAGGACATCCAGGGCTACAAAGTGAAACCCTGTCTTGAAAAAAAAAAAAAAATATTTCTCACAAATAATCAAAGAGACCCTGTTTCTGTTTTATAAAAACTAACAAAAAAGACTACTATACATTTTCCTAACCTTTCCTTTAGTTATATCTACTAACCCAACAAACAATTATTTGTATTATTTTTGCTAGAGGTTAAGAAAGTACCGCAAAGTGAGGAAGAAGATCTTCTCTGTCACTCTCTGTAAATGCGGAAATCTCCAAGGCTCTGGGCCGGTGATCCACCACAGCATGTCCAGGAACACCTCTTCCTCGACCTCTGCCCCTGCCCCGGCCATGAGCTGCACCGCGACCTCTTGGATGAATTCCTCTACCTCGGCCAGATGAAAGAATTCCTCTTTTAGCAGCCTAGAAAAGAAAAAGTGCATAGGTTACACATGTAGTAAGTAGGCACTTAGACCTCTAATTTGAAAAGCCTAACTCTGTGTTTCTGAGCTTTCAGATTTTAAAATATTTCCATTGATTTTCTTTACTTGTTGAACATAACAAGTAAATTCAATACTATACCTGTGTTAACTAAAGCCATGTGTTACAATTTCAAAAATGATTCATATACTTATACAATCTGAGAAAGTATTTAGATAACTACAAAACATGAAAAATATAAAATTACTGAATGTGCTTTTTCTAAAAGTATTTAAAATATAAAAATTTAAAAACATTTACAATTTTATTACATTATTTTCAGTCTCTTTCCACCAAATAGGTCCCCAGAGAACTAATTCGAGTCATCAAACCTGTCAGCTAGCCAATTTCACACACTTAGCCATCTTGCCACCTCATCCTTCTTCTTCCCTCCCAAACTAAATTCATACTCAAAGCCATCAAGGACACAGGACAAGAAGACTGGTAACTCTGGATCTCCTAGTTCCTTCAAAAGTCTAGTTAATACAGACTACAGCATGACCTACATAAATAATAAACACATTTTACATTGAATATACTCCAACCCTTCAAGCTTTATATAATTTTTAAATGAATGCTATTTCATTTTTGTTGACTAAACTGGTCTAGTAAGTTTTCTCAAATGCAGTATTTTGCTCTTACCATAGAATACAGAATATCAATATTCTACCATACCATTTCTTTCACATGGAGCACCATTCCCTGATTATACCAATATTTCATCAACACCTATGTTAGCAGTCATTAACCCTAAGTAAAATTTCAGGCTGTGCAGTTGCCACAGTCATTAAAATGCTTACCATGTAAGCACCCTACACAACAAGGGCATCAGTAGTGGTTTGAAAGAAAATTGCTCTCATAGGTTCAAAGGAGCAGCACTATTAGGAGGTGGGGCCTTGTTGGAGCAGGGGTAGATTGTTAGAGGAAATGTGTCATTGGGGGTGGGCTTTGAGGTCTAAAATGCTCAAGCCAGGTCCAGTATGTCATTGTGTCTTCCTGCTGTGTGCTGATCCTGATGCAGAACTCTCAGCTACCCCTCCAGCACCATGTCTGCCTGTTATGTCCCTATGCTTCCTTCCACAATAACAATGAACTAAATCCCTCAACTGTGAGCTAGCCCCATTTAAATCCTTTCCCTTGCAAAAGTTGCAGTGGTCATGGTATCTCTTCACAAAAATAGAAACCCTGATTAAGACAACACCATAATGTACATCTGTAATCTCATCATCAGAGAGACACAGATAGGCAGACCCCTGGGCCCTCTTGGCCAGTCATATCGTTGAGCAACGAATGAACAGTGAAGCTTGGGTAAGACACTCAACATTAACTTTTGGCATCTAGCCTCCACACATGCATTAGCACCTGTGCACACATGCAACATAAATACAAATACACATAAATCACATACACAAGCTCAATTTCTAGACAGGTAAATTACTGACATGGGTTCTTATACAAGACTTAGGTTCAACTTCAAACACCCACACGGTGCTTGACAGTTCCAAGAGATCCTTTTCTGACTTCCATGGTCATTATCCATACATGTGGTACATATACACACATATATGCAAGCAAACACTCATTCAAAAGAATAAAATAAAACTTAGGAGCAACTCACCTAAAATTTGGTAATTAACTGAATATATAGAGGCTGAACAAAGAAAGGGTGTGATCAAGACTCCCTCCTTATTTCTAATTTGAGTAACCATATATACAAACTTTGTAAGCAAGATAAACAATGATGAACATGCTGATAAGGGTTATTTGACATCCAAGCAATAACATCAAATTATGAGCACCAAAAAATAAACACATAAAATCAAATAATAATGCTTAATGAAATAAATAAGACAACTACTGTAAGATTTCATTTACACACAGAATCTGAAACAGCAATCTCATAGAAACAGAAGAATGGCTATTACCAAGGGTTGAGTTGGTGTGGAAAATAAGGGAAATGTTGGTCAAAATGTACAATGGAATAAATTCTATCATCAGTTGTATAGTACAGTGAGTACAACTGATGATAGTAGATGATATATGAGAACAGCTAGGGAAGAAATTTTTGATATATTTTCATAAGAATTTGAATATGTATGAATTACTTTGATAACTCATTTCATGATGTATACATATACTAAAACATCATGCTACATACCATACACATATACAACTCTTAACTGGTCAATTAAAAAATGCTGAAATAAAATAATATAGTTTAAAGGGGCAAGGTTATTAAAATTAAACGTATGAAAAGTATGCCCTTCAGAATATTAATGACACACAGATAATCCCTGAAAATTAAGCTACAGCAAGCCTATAATTTGAAGATTCAATCTAAAGGTCTCTAAAAAATCCTATAGTCAAGCAGCATATTCAGTATGACCTTTTTAAATTATACTTAATCATAGAATATGTGCCAACGAGTCTCTATTAATGATAACAGAATTACTATAATGTTTATATTCTGGAATCTACTACATTACTGCATATATGAGTATTATTGAAAACCAAAGCTGAGTCACCATAAAAGAACAGAAAATACCATTTTACCTTTGGCTGAATTACAACAAGTAAAACACAGAACAATAAATTTTTGTGTTATTTTTATCTATTGTTATTTACTTACTAAAATCATATGTCAGAAATTTTACAATACTAATGGTACTAATGGTACAAAATATTCATAAGGAGAAAATAATTTTAAAATTAATGGAAGAAACCTATTGTTTTGGGTAGAATATGTAGGCAAACCAGATCATGTTTCAAGGGAATGCAAGTGTATACATGTTTAGGACAAAATTTCATAGCTTTCTCTAACTTTCAGATAAGACCTAGCCCAGGACATGGCCAGTAGGTTCTAAAAGTTAAATCTTTAAAACTTATACAGCACTAAACAGATTTCTACTGCATTGTAAGGTGAGGGGGAAAAAATCAGTGTCAACATACTCTGTAAGGAAAGTTTAATTAAGCAAAATGATCTAAAATGTTAAAAAAATATATAAAAATAAAAAACCTTAGATTGTATCAAGCAACAGTAAACAGACATTAATATAGTTTCCTATTGTTATATAATTTTATTTCTATACATTTTAATAAATGTTAAGCATCATGTTTTTTAATAAGAGATCAATTGCATGAGGAGTTTCTTATATAACCATTAACTGAATTATAATGTAGCTTATCTTCTCTTTTAAAACAGCCACAGCACCATCTATAGGCCAAACTTAAACAAGCATGTGTTTAAAAAGGTTTACAGCTGAGTCTATTCTTTAGCCACTCAACAATACAATATGCCTACATAACTTTACACATATAAAGACTGTTTTCATACAATTACCTGAAAAGCCTTTAACTGTATTTAATCCAAAGAAGAAAAAGAGAACAAAAACAAAGAAGAAATAAAATTAACTATAAATGGACACCAGTAAGCAGTAAGATGTCTCAGAGGGTAAATACACTGCAGTCAATGCTCAAGAGCCACATGGTAAAAGGAGAGAACACACCCCACAAACGGCCCTCATATTCCTATGCAAATGAATAAATTAATAAGCAAAATAAAGTTTGTTTTTTTTTAAATATTTTCTCTAGTCATTCTGTAAAAATCCACCCCCCACAAATACACGGTGGTCAGCAATTGTTAACTAGACCCCAAACCCACATTTTCATGTTAACCATAACTGTAACCACTTCTTCCAAGTCAACTGTGTGATTGTGATAAACATACCTCCAACTGTAATTCTGTATACTTCCTCCTTAGTTCTGTGACTTCTTCTCCAGCCTGCATCTTCTTATATAAATCCAATTCTGTGTCAAGCAATTCTTTCTGCATCTGAAAAAGTTATTATTGTTTCAAATAACAATTAATATTCTGAATTTTACAAGATCCTTTTGCTCATATTTCTTTTCTCCCCCTTTCTTTTGGCATGGGCTAGTTATTCTCCTGTGTTGACTTCATGAATGACAAGATTAAATGTATGTGTCACTATGAAAACTGACATTCCTATTTCATGTGATATCATTCTAGCAAAAGTATCCTAATCCTTATTCTCATTGATTTCCCTAAAATTCATTGTCTATACCACAGCCAGAGTATGATTTCTATGAGTTAATAATGTAATAACTTCTGGGAGGAAAAGGGCTAACAAGCAATATATGTCTTTACATAGGTAAATACACAAAGTAATGACAAAAGGTACCAATAGGAGTTGTGTTAGGGATACTGTTATCAGGGGCTGGGGAAAGGAGTCTCTTATGTATATCTTTTTATGTATTTTGAACCATGTTATTATTAGTTACTTTAAAAAAATTTTAAACCAGTAAAAACTGGAGCCAGAAGAAAGAATTCAAAACTGAAAACAGGCACAGACCTAACTTTATCTAATTAAGAGTATTTACAAAAAGGACTCAAAGTAAAGCAACATCATAGTCTGATCTAATCTTTTTTTTAAAAAAATATGTATTTATTATGTAAACAATATTCTGTCTGCGTGTATGCCTGCAGGCCAGAAGAGGGCAAAGATGGTTGTGAGCCACCATGTGGTTGCTGGGAATTGAACTCAGGACCTTTGGAAGAACAGGCAATGCTCTTAACTCGAGCCATCTCTCCAGCCCCGTCTGATCTAATCTTTATTGGAATACAATTAGTTTGTAAAGAATATAAATAAAATGGATTGCAGGTCAACTTGAACGATAAATATCAACTGATGTTATAAAACCGAGTCATCATTATGGAAACTGACAGTAGAGCATAATTTTTAAAAAAGAGTAAGGATGTGATTTAGATTGAAATTAGAAATGTCAGTGTGGCTTTATACACACACAAAGAATAAATACTGTACCACCTATATTTTATCACTTGTTGCCATCTAAAAACATCTTGCTCATTTGTTTAGATCATCCAGAGTAATACATCTGAATTTTTTCCCTTTGCAAATTCTTCTGGACAGTGATAATAGGTTACTTCCTATCATGAGCCTTTTATATTACTAACTAGTAACAATACATAGTTCAAACTTCTTGACCATACAATCAAGTACCCATATCAGTTTGTCCCAAACTACCTTTCCAAAATTATCCATAATAATTTTATAATAGCAGGTTTCACACTGTAAGAAGTAGAGTTATGATTAATCCAATTCTGGGCAAAGGATACATCCTAAAAAAAAAAAAAACCTTTAAAAAATCATGTTTGATATTTTTATTTTAAAGCTCTTTTTAAAAAACTTATTTGTATTTATTATATATGGATGTTTCGCCTGCATATGTATCTGTGCACTATGTTCATTCAGTGCACTTGGGGGCCAAAAGAAGGCATGAGATCCTTTGGAACTGGAGTTACAGACAGTTGTTAGCTGCCAAGTAAGTTGAACCTAGGTCCTCTGAAAGAGCAACAAGAGCACTTAACCACTAGGCCATCTCGCCAGACCCATACTTGATATTCTTAATAAGCAGTCATATGGAAAACAAAACAGAATACCTGAGTCTTCGTTTTTATACTTTTTGGAAGACAGCGTCCAGGAGATGTAGCTTTGACTTCATCTTTCAACTTGGTAATATTTTTTGTCAAAACCTCTAATGTTTTCATTATTTCTGCTTTATCTTCAGACTTCATTGTTTTGTTTTTCTCTAGTTTTGAAATTAGCATCTGGCAAGTTTTAAAACAGAAATCTTAAGAGACCTACTCCTACTACTGATAACAAAACAAATAAAGTAAAACAATTAAAACAAATGCTATTTTTAGTTTATTGTTCTCAACAAAGCTGACATATCTAAGTATATAAAGATAGAAGAGCAGGCTTGGGAGCTAACAGCATAATTACAACCAGTTTACTTTGGGAAGAACTTTACTATTATTTGCTCTCTTAGAACATAAGATCTGAACAGGAGAAGTGAGATAGGAGATATCACATGGAATTGTGTTCTCGGAGTTAAGATAGCTTCAGTTTTGTATGAAGCACTATGATTTCACCTTAATGAAGTACATCCAAAATAAGAAAAGACCATATTTATAATCTTATATAAGTTTTTCAACAAGCTTAACATGTAGCCTACACTACAAATTACTAAGTAATTTGACAGCCTTAGTCTCCTCAGGTGCTGAGATTGTATTAATGCACCACTGTACTCCAACAAAACATTTTTTCTAAATTTTTACATTTCTACTACATTATAAAACATATCAAAACTAATCTCTAAGCCAGATGATGGTGGTGCACACCTTTAATTCCAGCACTCAGTAGGCAGAGGCAGGCAGATCTCTCTGAGTTCAAGTCCAACCTGCTCTACAAGAGCTAGTTCCACAACAGCTAGGACTGTTACACAGAGAAACCCTCTCTCGTAAAAAAAAAAAAAAAAAGCTAATTTCTAATTAAAATGTCATAAATTAGAGAGCAATCTGCCCCAAAAATGTCAGCCAAGAAATGCCAGCCACATTAAGTAAGTTTTAAAGATTTAGTTTATAATTGATGTGTTTGTGCTTGTGCCGTGTGCATGCAGATGGCCATGGAAGCCAGAAAACAGGGTCTGGTACCTTGCAGTTAGGGTTACATGCAATTGTGAAGCACCTGATATTGGTGTAGAAACCCAAACTTGGGTCCTCTGAAATAGTAGTATCAAATACTCTTAACCATTGAGCCATCTCTCCATGTCCACAAATAATTTGATTGTTTTATCAATCACATTAAAAAGATAAAAAAGGAAAAATAAGATTATGTTGGCAGAAGCTGTTCATTCATTTCCCGGCTGCCCAGATCTGAGATAACAACACAGAAACTATATTTATTAAAACACTGCTTGGCCTATTAGCCTATGCATATTTCTAGCTAACTCTTACATCTTAAATTAACCCATTTCTAGTAATCTATGTATTGCCACATAGTTGTGGCCTATCCATAAGTTTCTGTCCGGCATCTGTCTCCTGTGGCAGCTACATGGCTTGTTTGACTCTGCCTACTCTCTCCACCTCTATCTGCTTGGAATTCCCACCTTGCCCTATTCTGCGCTGCAACAGGCCCAAAGCAGATTCTTTATTAGATAGTATTCACAACATACAGAGGAGAATCCCACATCAAAATTAATTAATTTAGCCTAGTGTACCAAAATGCACATTTCAACAACAAAAAATTTCTAAGATGTTTTTCTTCATACAATAGCTTTAAAGTCTGGCATATAATTATAATTTTCCTCACAATTTTGACTAGACACAGGGCAAACGGATCAGTCAGGTGTGGCTTTTGATTACTCTTGTATAACCCCGGAGTAGAGAATCCCAATTAGTGAAAAGCATGTCAATAATAGTAAAAAGATTTCATTTCATTATTCACTGACCAGACTATAGTAACAGAGCTAAATAAACTTATTTTTAATTTGCATTGATAGCCATTTCCATATAAACTATACATATACTTCATAAATTTTTCAACTACAATGCTAATAAATTAATACACATGATACACTAAGTTTTTATTTTTACGACTACCAATTACAATAAATCTGCTTCTCACTATGAATTAAAAAGATTAAATTCAATAGAAATAAGAACGCCAGTATTTTGCCAAATACTTTTATTATTTTACCTTCTGTGTTTCAATGTGCTTTTCTAAAATTTCTTGCTTCCTTTTTCTTACATCCTGCTGAAGTTTCAGTGCCTCCTAAAAGAATCAAAATATCATTTGAGCAATATCTAACGATATCTAAAGATAGATAAAGCAATACAAGAAAGGCAGTTTTAGTTGAAGAAGCGTGGCAACAAAAGCTAAGTTTCTATCCGTGAAGCTTAGAAAATGCATGCAAGTGTCAAAGATCAAAAAGAAGAAACTTCCCTTTACAGTAAATGGAAAGGGAAGGGCTACTTGGGGGGGGGGGGGGGCTACTTATTTCTACACACAGATCTATCTATCTAGTCTCACTTTGTGCCTTATACACACACTGACTGGAGGAGTCTTCCTAAGTGCAGATTTTATGTCATGCTATTTATGCTTACCTGTTTCTTTTTCTGTGCTTCATTACTATCAACTGCAGGGGTAGAAACTAGTAAAGTTTTCTGTGCAGCCTTCAAAGCAGCTGGATTATACACCGTTTTTGTAAGGCCAGTAGATGTAGACAACACCTACCAACACAAATTCAATTTTTTCAGAGTGTTATCATTCATAATTTCTTAAGTTTTGCTTCTAAGAAACTCAAACTTTAAAGCATTCCTGCCTAAAATTAGCATGCTGAACTAAATGTATTATATACTTAAAATAACTAAATCACATTTTATGACTTGAAATGAATGGTTTGAGTGAATAAGCCCTAAACCAAACAAAAATTTCCTAGTGACTTAATATCTGTTACAAAAATTCAAAGCCAAACATGTAAATCTTGAAATCAAAGAAGAAAAAGGACTGCCATTACTGTATTTCTCAGAAAATACTTGTGAATACATCTCTACCTATCTCTACTGAAGCAAAAAAAAGCACAAGAGAAAAACTGACTCATCCTACAAACAATTTAGTCTGACCACTATAATTTGAAGTTCCAAAATAAACGCAGCCATCACTCTACATTCCCTGCAGGCCATATTCTTCCTGTCTGAATGATCTTAACCTCCTAAGCCAAAGCTCTAACCATTTCTCTTTTCTGCCCAATATTTAACAAACAACTTTTTATTCCTTAAGCCATGATATAAAATACCATTAAATGTTGTTAGGTAATATAAACTAATAAATTTTAAAAATTCTGATAGTGATGTCTTCCTTCCTATCTATACTGCAAGAGCCTTGAAACAAAAAAATAGTCTTTCTCTTCTTTGTGGTTCTAAATCTTACTGACACAGAATTACGAGACTTTGGTTAAAGTAAACTTGAGAGGTGGGGTAACTTCTTATCTATAAACTGAAGAGGTGGGGTGTGCTTATCTATAAACTGAAGGTTCACTCCAAAACACAAACTCAAAGCTCTTGCTCTCCTTGAACACAAATTACTGTTTCACTTTTATCACTATGCTGTTAGCACCTAAAACAGTACAGTCACACATGATAAATATTTCCACACTAAATTAAACAAATGCTTATAGATTAAAGTGGAATATCCTTTAAAACACAAGGTTTATTTTTAAAAAGAACAGCTCTGACAATCTACTTATTTCCTTTCCTAAGCTCCATGAGCTTACAGTAGAAAAGTTTTCCACACTCAAATAACTTGGAAATATTGAGTATCACAACCATGTTTTCAAATATCAAATATACATAAAACAATCTGTTTAACCACTACAGTGGTTATGGAATATAGCTTTTAAAGCCATCTTAGCATTTTATATCAGACTACGGTATGCTGGCTCAAAGTTTGTATCTGATGAGAATAGAACACTTCTTTGTTTCTACAAGCTGTCTCATAAGCACATCCATAATCCTATCCACTGATTTCCTTCTGTAATGATAGGATATATGATAAACTATTCCACAAAGCCTCAATATCTCAAGGACTCCTTAAAATTCAAAGATAAAGAAACAAGAGCACAGAGGTTACACTTATAACTTTATTTTCAAAAATGGTGAAACATAGCCCAAAAGTGCCAAGATGTAAAATTAAAACGTGTAGAACTACAAGCATTGTTTTTTATTTGAATCTATTTAGTGTTAGAGATTAGGTACTAAAATAGTAAAGACTATCCACATTTTTCAAGATGTAAATTTATCCAGGCCTGGCGGCATGTGCCTGCAAAGCCAGCACTGGGAACTGGAAGCACTGGCAGCACACTAAGGGCTACATCTGAGACTGGAGGCTGGCAGCACAGACATCTACATCTGAGACTGGAGGCTGGCAGCACAGTCATGGGTCCAACCTCTAGCACTGTCAATAAATAAGTACATTTAAAATGAAAACAGTGGAGGAAGCAAAACAATCCCAACAGACAAGATTAAGTTACAATTCCTAATACAAAGCATGACCTTTGCAAGTAAACACAGCATGTTTATTTTCCAATTTTTTCACATAATGTAACTTAACGTGGTGACATAATACTAGCTTAACTTCTGAAGATCTAATTGTATTCACCATCTCGACTGCTTCTAAGTTTATTTTGGATTTTCTATACATATAATAATTGTGTCACCCAAATACAAACAGTTTTATTTCCTCCTTTAGAATCTTTATAATGGTTTATTTCATTTTACTACTTTACTGTATTGGTTAGGCCCTACAGAAAAATCTGCAAGTGTTTACAGTGGACATCTCTGTCTCATTTCCTGAACTTGACAGATGGGAGACATTCAATATGTTTCACCATTAAGTTCAATGTTAATTCTGGTGGGTAAGGATGCAAACATTCTTTATCAATGTAGAGAACCTGCCTATTCCTATTTTGTAGATTGTTAAATATTTCACCAAATGTTTTTCTACCAAGTTATTCATGTGAGGTTTTTCCTCTCCCTTCCAATACTAATGTGGTTAGTTAAATAGATTTCTTGATGCTAAATCATCTTGAGTTTCTAGACTAAATCTTTTTTAGCCACAATGTATTATGCATTTGACATACACTGGAAATTACTAATATTTTATTTGGAATATCTGTGTTTATGTTCATAATTGGTGTTAGTCTATAATTTTCCTTTCTTATGATATCCTTTGTCAAGTTTTGGTAGCAAATATAAACCCAGAAGATGGGTTAAGAGGTCTATCATGTGGTAAGCTTTCATTAATATCTCCTATAACCAAGACATGTCAATTCTCTAAAGAGGTTACACTTCACTAACACATTTTCTTTCTTTTTCATTTAGATTTATTTTATATGTATTTGCGTTTTGCCAGTATGTTACATATATGCATTATGTGCGTGTCTGGGGTCCAAGGAGTTCAAAAGAGGGCACAAGATCTCCTAAACCTTCTGAAGTTACAAGGGTTCTGGGAAACAAGCCTGGGTCCTCTACAAGACCAACAAGTACTCTCAACTGCTGAGCCGTTTATCTAGTTCTCACATCTCTGTCTCTTACAAACAACATTATCATCCATACTAGTACTAGTTCGTGGAAAAACCAAACATTTTCTTGCTAAGGATAGGAGGGAAAGACTATTCTGCAAAAAAACAAAATTATTTACCATTTAGGATTACTATGAAGTCATCTAAGCTTCATTTTTAAAATGTTCAAACTGAAATTTAATATAAAAGAATGTAAACATGTTAAAGAAAAGTTCTAGCAGGTATTTAAAGCAGAAAAGAGAAACTCAGTTAACTTTAAAAGTATCTGAGGTATTATATATACAGGAAAATTAATATGCTTAATGTTTTTGATTAAGTATGCATCTATTCAATAAAGTGGAATGTTTATTTACAATATTACTTAACAGCATAGATATGCAGTCTACAGCACTGGCCAGTGGAGATCTGTGAGAAGAACAAGATCTAAAGGTTCATTTATAAAGTATTCTGAAGATTCTTCTCAACAATATTAGGTACTTTTTAAAAGCTTAATTTAACCAACAGTAAAACATTACAACTGCCATAAATACATTGTGTGTATATGGATGTGTATGTGTGAATCTCTTGTATATGGCTAAACTGAATACTTGCAATGCGTCACATTTTGGTTGTGAGGACACTTAACATCATGGCTATTCACTGAAGTTATCATGTTGTACTTATGTTCTGAAATTATTTTACAACCTTCAACTATTATCTTCATAATTTCCTCACCCTGGAGCCCTAACATTACTCTGCTACATGAATTCAACTTTTTAATTTTCCATATATGATAAAGGAATAAATGACCTTACAGAGAAACATTTTAAACAAAGAAAAACTATTTGCAATCCATAATCAATCTTGCTACAAACTCTAGCTCCCAGAAAGTGCAGCCAATCTTTTAAATAAGTCAAATTTTCCAGTAATAAAAAATAATCCAAGAAGTCGGGAGGTGGTGGCGCACACCTTTAATCCCAGCACTCGGGAGGCAGAGGCAGGTGGATCTCTGTGAGTTTGAGGCCAGCCTGGTCTACAAGAGCTAGTTCCAGGACAGGCTCCAAAACTATAGAGAAATCCTGTCTCAAAAAAAAAACAGGGAAAAAAGTCTTTGGAGGACAATGTACTACAAATGAAAATAACAAATAATGGGAGAGAAAAGCTTCTTTTATTCTACCAATCTTTGGATTTATATTAGCAAAACTCTACATCAAATCAAAATTTAAGATAACTTGCTCAATGTCATTTCCAATGGCTAAATGAAAAACGAAAGTGTCTATATGAAATGTAGCTCAGTTATACCACACAATCTCCAATTTTAAAAAATTCCAAATACAAATGTTAACTTTCATTATAAAAACAGGATAATATATACCTCGGAGTAAAAAAAAAAAATACATTAAGTCGGGCAGTGGTGGTTCATGCCTCTAATCCCAGCACTCAGGAGAAAAAGGCAGGTGGATCTCTGAGTTTGAGGCCAGCCAGGTCTACAGAGTGAGTTCCAGGACGGCCAGAACTACAGAGAAACCCTGTCTTAAAAATATCCAAAATAATAATTAAAAAAAAAAAAACATTTTTTTTAGTTCAAAAATGAACATTCTATGATAAGTTTAATATCTAAGACTGGCATATTAGACACCAGGGCAGGACATTTGATTGGCAAGGTAAATGCACTCCAGGAGAAGCACTACAAAGAAGCTAAAACTAGACCAGGATAGAACAAAAACAAAAGAGAAGAGTGAGCTAGAAAAGAAACTGGAAGAGAACAAGACTGAAACCTTGGGTTGAAGGACACAGACAGTACACAAGTTATTCCTAATGTAGATAACATAGATTGCACAGCAAAAGTGAGACAAACTACCAAGGGCAGAGGTGTCTATGAACTGTTTATGAAACAAAGTAACTGTAGCCAATAAATTCACATTTTCAATAATAAACAGGCACTGGAATGGTATTGACACATTGGCAACAAAGTAAAATTTAAAGAGGAGAATGGCAAGACACCTGCTAATAGGCACCCAAAAGCCAGGAAACTTAAGTAGAGAAAAAGTGGTAGACTATAAATACAGGCATCGTGCCCATGAGGTTTTAAGACAACCACTTCTAGAGGTGAGGACTAGAAATTAAAATTAACTTCTATATGGAAAATAATTCATTTTAGGCACTGAGATGCCCAAGAGGAAGGCCTGATGCAAACTGAGTTTCAAATTTCTAGAAATGTCAAAGACCACAAAGATAAATAATAATAATTAAAAAAAAAAAACAGTACTCTAAAGAACAAATGGAGGGCAGTTCAGGAGATGCTTGACTCATTTTCATCATGAATTTCCACTATAACCTTCAGACTAGAAAGAACATGGACTAAAAATCAGAGAAACACAAATCTTTCGGGGCTTGGTTATACTTGGTCTTTAGATCATTCAGTTCTAATATCCTATAGTTTCATGTATTTCGAACAAAACAATGTTATCAGGGAAGTCCCTAATACCGCAACATGAAAACAAAATACCCTATGTCTGTCTATTCAGAAGACAGAACCATAAACAGCTGTAACAATCTGTATTTACCTTCTTTTTTAAAAAGTGTATTGTAAAGCCTTATAGAGATAACTGACAGCAATAACTTTAAACTGCCAAAAATGAAATAATTAGATCATCCTTCCCATTTACGGACTACTTTTAAGTAAACAAAGACATGTTACCATCACCAGCCTACCAATACGTTAAAAGACTGAGAAACGTTAAATGCACTGCCAATTATCATGCAGTTAGTAAACAGAAAGCTGGGGATCAAATTCTGATAATATTCCTAGCTCATGACCCTTTCTATTACGCTACCAGAGTTTTGAAACTAAAATGCATGTCTCTTTAGAAAATAAACATAAAAGAAGACAAAGAATGGAGCACACAGAAATAAGAGAAGCAAGTATTACAATGTTGATGTAAAAAAGAAAGTAGCTAGGCTTTTCTTTTTCAGCAAATAGGAGTAAGAGCTACCAATACTATTAAGAAGCAGGAGTTTGGAGCCATGAAAAAAAAATTAAAAATGAAGATGCCACCTGGAAAACATTTATGAAGCCAAGACAAACACATCATGCTATTCTTACCTTTTCAGTTGCTGAAACAGATGGCTTTGATACAAAACCCAACCTGTCCTTCACAGATAACTTAGTTACATTCTAAAAAGATTAAAACGGACATATTCAGTGTTTCCCCAAACATATATTAAGTCTGTTGGGATTTTGAACATCCTGATTCTACTATATATACTGAGTTTGTGCATAACAATACTAGCCACAGAAACTTGGGCCTTTAAAAAAAAATGGGAGAGAAACAAGGAGAAAGAAGAGAAGGGAAAAGAATAAGAAGATAAAAAGGAAACAGATGTTGAAAAACAAAAAGTCCTTAATATTAACCATAAAAAAATTACAATGTAAACATCTGTCCAAATAGTTGGTTCCTAATGTCCCTTCCTGGAATTGTACATTAATAAGTAGAAAGTCTGCACATTTAAAAATAGATGTGAACATTTAAAGTATAAACCTGCTTCATAAGCTTAAAAACGAGAGTCATTTATTCCCAAAATATGCTTATATTTAAATACACTATACTTAGTGATTACTTACATAAAATTTAAAAGTAACTGCTTATCAATTTGCATTCTGAACCTTCATATAGAATCTTATTATCTTACTCTATGCATGAGGAATTATCGAAAAGAGCACCTACCATGGCATCTATTAGCTAAGTAGGATACTACATCCTAACCCAATTATGTACAGCAAGTCTTAAAACATCTAGAGAAAAAGAAAAGCTAAATTTCTGAGACCGAGAGTGTAGAGACAAAAAACTGTCACTCAAGTACAGAATTTGGAAAGCAACAACATATATAAAGAGAATCCAGGCAGTAGTAAGTGGTGCAAAGTTCTAAGCAGGGCAAGTGAGTTCCTAAAACAATGTATCATCATCCATCAAGCACATGTAGACTGATGGTGTAAGTCTTCCTTTCTCAAATGTTTTCTGATCACCCTACTGCATAATTATCAGGAGATAAAACACTAAGCAAAAGGATAATAGAAAAAATAAGATTTAGTATACTGAAATTCACTCTCAGGCAAATTTGTTTAAATACATCTCCACAAAGTAAAAAAGAGACCTTTCTCCTAAGTATTTTCTAGCAGAAGACAATGCAAATGTTACAGTAAAACTAACTTACAGGAGAAGTTCAAAGACATAAATACCATATTTCTGTGTAGAATATACATCATCAAAATTCTAGTTACCAAGGAAAATGAATGGTAAATGAATAAGAACCTATTTGACAGACCTCTTGATAAAACCTTCTATTTACCTGGGGAAGGTCTGAAGTAGCACTCTGAGCTTCTGCTGGTTCAACAGTAACTGATGGTACAGGACCCAACCGCTCTTTGACAGATTGTTTCACAACAGGTAAAATGGGCTGCTGAACTAACGGCTGTATTACCTCGGAACAAGTGAAAAGATTAAAAACAAGCTAGTTAGTAAAGGAAGATAAAAATCCAACCAGGGTGATTTTGTACTCATTACCATATAAAGAATGTTTAAATTATAATCAAACTCAACTATCTTTCAATTCTTTTCAGTGTATAAATCTTCTTTGTAAGAAATAAATTATAAAAGTACAGAAAAATAATTAAATCATCATTGTTTGCTTTAACAATGCAAAAACAGACTATTCTATAACCTTTAAAAAAGAGAAAGAGAAAGGGAGAAAAGTGAAAGGAAGAAAAAGAATTCCAAAGATACTGTGTAGTATAAACTTATAAGATATATAGTCATCTCTTAATGAGTGATAATGTTCCAGCAAATGTTCCAGATGCTTTACACATACCATATTATAATTCTCTAAACTAGGATTAACCTCACAAGCTAATGAAAGAATAGTCTGGATAAGTAACTTTGTCAAGTCTCTATAGTAGGAAAGCCAGGCACCTCATAGCTCAAAAGCCTCTGTTTAAGAACTGTTAAAAGACCCCAAGAAACATTAGACTTCACACAAATTTCTCTTACCTTTGGTGAAGTGGTCTGTAACTGCTGAGTAGTTCCTTCTCTGTGCCAATAAACCTTAATAAAGCGGTTATTTAATACTGCTTCTGTACTTGAGATTGCTTTCTTTGCCTCTTCATATGTTGCAAATTGGATAAGGGCACCTTCAGGATCACCATTGTAGGCAACCTAAGATTTAACATATTGAGGACAGTTTACTTCTAAAGGAATACACAGCTTTAGACAGTCAATTTCTCAAGATATGAAATGCTGGTCCTTCCAAGTAAGTAAGGAGCTTATCATCACAGTTTCTTAGACCTAGTCTATCAATACAACGTGCCAACGCAGAGTTATTTCTAAAGAGCATGAGAAAGTTCTTTGCTTTTTGTTTATTTACTTATTTGTTTATGGCAGTAAGAGAAAAGTTTATTTGGGGGCCAGATCTGAGTGACCATAACCTGGATAAACATTTAGATTTCAATGTGGAAGCAGTTTCATGACATTTTTTAGTTTCCCAGAACAAAGACAGGTCAAAACAAGCCATTAGTGCCAGCAGTGCTGGTAAGTGGTGAGAATCTTTGAAGAAGTGAGGCTAGTGGTAGGTTATCAGATCATTTAGAGGAGCTGTCCTTACAAACTATGCTGGATAGTTTTAAGTCAGCTTCACACACACTAAAAGTCATTTCAGAGGAAGGAACCTCAATTAAGACAAATGCCTCCATAGGCCATGCACAAGTCTGTGGGGCATTTTCTTTACAAGTGACTGATGTGGAAGGGCCTAGTCCACTGCGAGTAAGGGACCTCCCTGGGCTGGTGGTCCTGGCTTTTGTAAGAACGCAGGCTGAGCAAGCCAGTAACCTGCACTCCCCCATGGCCTCTGCAACTGTTCCTGCCTACAGGTTCCTGCCCTGCTTGAGTTCTTATCCTGATCTCCTTTGATGATGAAGGCTGATAAGGAAGCATATGGTGAATAAACCATTTCCTCTCCAAATTGCTTTGGTCAATGTGTTTCATCACAGCAACAGTAATCCTAATTAAGCCACAAGATCTCAGGGATCCCTGGGCTCTCACAAGAGAAAGGTGTATGGGAGTGAGTCTGACCACTGAATCCCCCTAGCCCAACCATCTCTCATCAGAGACCAAACTAACAGCATTACTTCATCTTACAAAATATCTCTTTTCTTTATTAAATGAGCCCTCTTCAGGTATTTCATTCTAGTAACAGATAAGATAATCTGAACAAATTTTCTAGATCTCTATAAACAAAGTTTTCTTAAGTTCTTTAAATAATTACTGACAATAGTATCATTCCACACCTCTTACCTGTAAGTTAACCAATGTTCCAAATCTACTAAAATGTTCATTAAGTTTGCTGATATTATTTAATTCCGGAGGAACTTTCCTAAGTTCAAGTTTAGTATTTTCATTTCCAAACTGAACCTTCTTCTGGAAACCTGGGCTGTTTGTCCTATTAAAATTAGGTCTGTAAACAAAAATCAAGTCGATCAATATATTTATAAATGCTGACTCCAACTACTACAAAGAAAGAAGTTTTACAAGTAAAATGTAAATCTTAATTTAATCAATTTTTCTCCAAAACTGGAGGTACTAGTTGATAAGGAAATTTTAAGTTTTCTTTCAACAAGTTTCCAAATTTGTAACGTTACTATCTTTTATGGACACCATATCCCTCTTTACTTACACTTTTCATCTTCTGCTAACTATTTTCATCAAAAAGGTACTACTATTGCATTTAGTCAAAATGTACACACAAATCTTTTTCTATTCTGCAAGTTAGCTTACTGAAAAGCATTTCATTTTAGGAACTCTTTACTTTTTGATATAAAGATGACACCTCAACCTGTCTCCAGTTTAAGAAACAAAATTATTGGAAATATACATGATACTTTGGCACATAAATAAAATAGTATCTGTGATATATGAAGCTACCTTTTCCCTTAAATAGCAAAATCAGACATAAAAACTATTGAACTATTAGGTGTGGCCCTAATCTCCCTTTATGTGTGAAATTGTTTAAATGCAATGCCAAACTCTCCAGTATTCTGACTTTCTTCCTTTCTTCAAAGTTCTTCCTGATCTATTCAGTGCCTCTTCAGCCTCTCCGCCACCCCCCACCCCCAGAGCCCTTTTCAGTTCCTAAGAGGAAGTGTCTACATGCTGCAGTCGCCACCCAGACCGTCTACATTCTTCTCCCACGCCACTGGGCTCCTAACTATCCTGTGCACAGCGTCTACTCAATAATACAGCTAACATGTAGAAGGGGTCGCTTCTTTCTGAGGTGGAAGAAGAAAGCGTAAAATTGTGTTCTCCACTATTTTCTAAGAAAATAGCTTTGTACTGTCAAACCAATTTGTATAAATTTCTAGAAAACAAAAATTGTAGCTGAGGACAGCCTACATATCAGTATCTTTTAAGAGAAAAGATTACATAGTCATAATAATACAGTAATAATCAATGTAAAACAAAATTTATTAATATAATTAATTCTAATTTAAATAATAAGTTTAATATTTAATTACTTATCAAACCACGTCTTCTTTGTAGAAACTCCAGGTTCTCCAGACCCAATGGTTCTTTTCCTTGATTCTGAATCCACTACTATCCTCATACTGCTTTTATTAGGAGGCTTTTCTGTGTCAAAACAAAAGTAGACATTAATATTTTTTTGTTTATCTCAGCTACGTCACCAATGAAAGAGTTCATTTCTCTCCAAATGAATATATTTTGTAATCAAAAGGGTCAATATACATTCAAGTACATTATTTCAAGAGAATTTTAGTCTCCTCGGAAATTTTAAAATTCAGATGCAGTTTTTTAAATTCACACTTAGCTCTAAGACTCAATAAAGTTCACATGGCAAATATGATTCTAAAGGCAAAATCCATGCCACTCCTCCAATTTGCATCTTTTATCATAAACCAAAACATATAGAAATAAGTCACTTGAGACTTTAAATTCATAGTTTTGAAATCAAAGGCACAATTATAAGCTCAAACACATCAAACCGCCTTTGCAAACTAGCAAATTGCAACTATACTGCTTAAATTGCAACATTAACATAACTGAAAATATGTTTTAAAAGAAATATTCAAGACTGAATATAGCGCTAGAGAATTAGAAACATCTATTAACCAATATTTTATAAACATTCTGCTAAAGCAATCTTATAAGCTTGTCTTTTTACATAGCTTGTTGTCTCTCCTGGGCTTCTAAATTCCCAATTTCTCTAGCATAAAGACAGAGCCTCCAATCTATGTCTCGGAGCCCCGCTGCTTGGTTCCATTTTCTAGCTCTCCTATGACACTGGAACATCAGCAGCACCTGATATTACAGTTCATATTCCTCCATATTTACAAAGGGGCTTCTCCTTTTACTCCTCTAGTTTCTCTCTACATATCCTACATCTAGTCCCTAAGAGATATTTACATTTGACTATCTCTTCTTCCTTACCACACCCAATCAGTCACTAGTCCTCTGGAAATTGGTAGCTGTTCACATTACTAGACTTATCTTGTTCATGAAAGAAAAATAAATAACTGATGTCACAATTTGATACTTAGGAGTATGAATATTCAGTGTCTTTTCCCAGTTGTGTATGTGTACTTTGCCTGTACACTGTACACGGTGTATATGCCTGGTGACTGCAGAGATGGAGGCGTCAGACATGAGCCACCATGTGGATGCTGGGACTGGAATCAAACCCTGGTCTTCTAAAACAGCAGTAAGTGCTTTTAACATCTTAACCACTTGTCCAGTCCTACTTCTCAGTTTTTAACTGGCCTCCAAGAGACATTTGCTGTTGCTGATTACTTCCCCTCTTAGGTATCACCAGTTCTGATTTTAAGGAATCCTTTTTGTTTGTGGCCTTTTGTTTCCAGTCCCTAGTAAGCCTGGCTCCCTCATCTCACTCCATTATCTCCCTGGTGCCCTTCTTTTATGTACTATCATTCATCTTTCCCGGTGTTTCTCAGGAGTTCCGGTGTGTGGAGAGCGGGGCAGAAATATAGGGGAGGGATGTGAAAATAAACAGAAAGACTCTTTGTTCCATGTGAGTCAACCGTGCAAGACTCAGTGTGGCGCATTCTATTATTCTTTACCTCCATATTTATGATTCCAAAGTAATTTCCAGTCAGCTGTCTTCAGGAAGCTGAGACTTAAGTATTCTAATCAGATGACTTAACAGGCATAATACCTAAACACTAACAAAATTTATCTACCAATCCATTCTTTTTGTAGCAAATGTTATTATCACTTCCTAATTATCAAAACAAAAACTGGTATTTGATTTCAGCCTTTACATTACTCTTCCAATCACATTTAGTAAATCATGCTGTCAAAATCTCAGTTCCCACGACTGCTAACCTAGACCAGTTCTATCACCTATTTTAAAACTCTTCAAATGTCTTCACTGTCCTGTGAACTTCTACACCTCTTTCCTTTTTGAGACAAAGTTGAGTTTCTCAGAAGTGTAAACTGTATATACTTTAAACTGTTCGCTTTCTCTCGCTGACCAACTTCTCAGTGTACTGTATGAATTGCTGGTACAAATGTCATGTCATATTGATCTCAATGGGAAAGGGTGGCATTGGAGTTAGTGGTGATCAAAGTGCAGTTGTGGTTTCTGTCGGTAGGAATGCACTCACATGACCAGTTCTCCAAGAGGACTTAGTCCCCTAGTGTAGGCACTTAGCTCACTGGCTCGTTTGGAGAAGCTTTAAGCTATTCAATACCCTTTTCCACTAAAACAAACCTCAATTATCTGAAAACTAAGAAACACAGTAAAGTGTTTTTCACCCAGTAATTGGCACATTTGCTACACCTCTATTTTCTCTTTCAGATTCACTTTCACTAAGGTTTACTTGAAAATAAGCATTAAAAACAAAGAATAAGTATTTCATGATATGCAATTAGCAAATGCATCTAATCATCTATATATAACATTTCCAAACAATATTATCAGTTCTATAGTATTTCTGGTTAAAACTAACAGCACCAGATAGTTGCCTTAAGCTATTAAATTCTTCTTCCTGCCTATATCTACCTGTGGGAGCATCTATCCAGTTCTTGTCCTTAGAAATATAAAAATAATTTTAAGGACAAAGAAGTCATTTTTATATTAAAATTCCATATCATAAAAAGTGTCCAAGATGTTTTATTTAATGATTACCTCATATCAAGATTTAAAGTATGAAACCTAAGTCAAATTATCAAATAATACCCCCCACGACAAACTAATGCCATGGTTCAGGCTACCAGAAATGCATAGTAATCAAGTAATTCATATCACTACAAGCTGTTCACACAACTGTCACAGTCCAGAACAAGAAATTTGAAATCTAAAATGGGGATTGAAAAGAACATAATGGGATGAAAAGAAAGGACTGAAAGACATGAAATTCATATAAACAATTCTCAATTTAAACAGTTTGCTAAATCAGTTGACAAATTAAAAGTAATTAATGCATTTCTAAAAGTAAAAAATGCATTTCTAAATTATCACACAAAAAACATGATGTATCTAATATTAAAATAATCATTATACTATGAGAAAAGGCAGTGTACATTCATCTCTCAATAAGAGCACTTCATGTATCCTGCAACAGTATTCAAAGAGCTGAAATTACCACAATGCCAATGGCTAAGTCATAAAATTTACATGCAAAGGATTTGATTTCTCTTCCTTCTCTCAATCAAAACTAAAAATCAGTCTGGCACTGAACAGTGTTTAAAATATTATTACCCAGTAGCAGCATACATTTATGCCAAACAAAAGAAGCAAAACATGAGTGAAGTAGTAGTTACCAGTAACAGCAAGGACTATTGATATGACTTTTAATGAAAATATAGGGCCAGACAAAGAGCTCAGCAGTTAAAAGGGAGTACTACTCTTGCAGATGACCTGAGTTCAGTACCCAGCACCCACATCAGGCAGTTCATAACACCAGAGGAAATAACACCCTCTGTTGGACTGCTTGGGCACCTGCATTCACATATAAACCCACAGACAAAAATACATAATTAAAAATTATTGTTTTTCTTTCTAAGTGCTAAACTGACCCAAGGAAAGAAAGAAGACTCCTGTAAACTAACCAGGGTGGGAGAGAAATTCAGAGGATAAGTAAACATTATTAACAACTATAATCTCAAGGGTCTACTTTCCCATTATGTGCAATGTATATGTCTCATTTATAGAAGCAACTAAAAAAAGAAAACTTGCTTTCCTGCTATCACTGATGATAAATTATTGAATATCCTAGAGAGAATTTAATGGTGTATTGGAGAGAAACATGCACATGAAGGTTCTCAAAGAGGGCAAATATGAACTGATGCTGTGATACTTCAGAGGATATAAATTTGAGTTAGATTGTTCTTCATATCCTGCCACACGTGCTTTTCAAATAGACAAAGTAGATATTCAGAATCTGACAAATTCCAATAAATAATAAAAACCTCAAATTATAAGCAATCCTAAATTTACTACTCTACATAAGTACTATTATGTAAGTTGGGCATTTATATGCAACTGAAGTCTTAATACTTTTACTCTACATAAGCCAGAAAGAAAAAAAAACTAGAATGCAAATTTCAAATGATATGATTAAGATAAAACACCTCTTTCTGCCACCATAATTTTTTGTCTAACAATCTTTCAACTCCTTTATCATGTTATCTGTAACTGCTATACTGTTTCACACTGAACCACTGTCACAGCTTGATGCTAGTAAAGAACTTTTGTGGCCTGGCTCAGGCTAAACACTAGTTTTTAATAATTTACTGTCTCTCCTAGAATTTGAAAGATGAATTAACTGCTAGCCCATATTTCCTTTTGCTAAAGTATCAAATTTTAACATGTCAAGTATACAAAGAGATCTGCATATGGAGTACAAGTTTTAGATAATTTCGCTATCTAAACTAGGACAGACATCAAGACTTAACGAATTCTATCTTAC
This sequence comes from Alexandromys fortis, assembly GCF_014885135.2. Classification (NCBI taxonomy): domain Eukaryota; kingdom Metazoa; phylum Chordata; class Mammalia; order Rodentia; family Cricetidae; genus Alexandromys; species Alexandromys fortis. The sequence continues at coordinate 7,722,839 of NW_026067928.1, forward strand.
TCTCATCCATGTTCTCAATGCTGCGACTCTTTAATACAGTTCCTCGTGTTAAGATGACCTCAACAACCATAAAATTATTTAATTGCCACTTCATAGCTGTAATTTTGCTACTGTTATAAGTTGTCATGTAAATACTTTTGGAGATATAGGTTTGTCAAAGGGTCACAATCCACTGGTTTAAGTGAATCAGAAAGACCACACATGAAACAAAACAATAAGTTTCCTAAAACATACGTACTTTGGGGGAATTTCATAAATATGGAATTCATGACAGACAAGAAAACCAAGTGAGCAAACCACCACCATCCCTTCCTTAAGCTTTCCTCCTTTCTCTGTCAGTTGTTTGTTTTGTTAGAGATCAACGCAGGGCCCTGTGCTTGATAAGCAAGCTTCCTGCTACTAAGCTACACCCCATCCTGCTGTCCCATCATTAATGCTGTGAAATAAGAAAAGATTGATCGTAATACCTCTGGGTGGCAAATCCATATCCCCTGATGTTAGTCCTATCAAGTTAGGCCTTTGCGCATGCACTCTGTGCCTATACATAGGTCTGGAAGTGTTTGTTATGCTTGGTGCTTCAGGATTGTAGCCATCTGTATCATATGTATCTGGTAACACAAAAACTGTAATTAAACAACAATTATAAAAAAAAACATTTGGTAACTTTCAAACAGTGATAATAGAAAAAACAAAAAGCATAACTTATAATTAGTTTAAAAAAACATAAAACTAATGTGTTTGAAATATATGACAGAGTTGTATTAAAAAAGTTACTAATAGAAGTCCTCCAAAAGATCTTAATTGAGTGATTTAATGTTAATTCATCAAGTCCACTTCACACTATATAATTTTAGTGAGAAATTTCTTCCCATATTTTGAACTGACTAGGTAGTTTTAAAGCAGAGCTTTACATTACGAATTTAGAGGGGACCAAAACTGCACCTGCAGTAAAGAGAGAGGGCGGAGCAGGAGGCGGCTGGTGATGAATGCCGGTTGTTACTACAGTGGGGACAGAGCTGGTTGCAGAGTTGGGTGGAGCATCCATGCCAGATGGCTGTAAAGGAGGGAGTGGAGGAGGTGGTCCTGTCAAAACCAAAGAATAAGAAATATCATCTGAAAGCAAACAAATGAAATAAATTATTATACATTCAAACCTAAAATGCTCTTTTATCAACTAAAATGTTTTCTATAAAGAATAAGCTCCTAAAAGTAAGTTAATTTTTTTACAGTAAATATTCTTTTTAATTTATTCCAAAAGTTTGCTGTAAACTATAAAGACCTACTAGCAAGGAAACATTATCCTAATGTATGCAAGCCACAGGCTGTTACAAATCACAGTAAGTAGTTTATAGGAAAGGTGACTTGTGCATCCAAGTAGGGGGAGAATACTTCGTTTCTACCAGGTTTACTTTAGAAATTATTAACAAAAACAAGTATGAAATTACTAATTTCATCAAAGACTATAAGTAAGCAATAAATACTAGGAAACAACTTAATCTACTGACCTGTGACAGGTGGCAGACTGGGTGGTAATGGACCTGGTGGTGGCACTGGGGGTCTGAGATTCACAGGTGGGGGTGTAAGAATTGGAGGAGGTGGAGGCAGTCCAGGAGGAGGTGGTCCTTCAACAACAGGTGGCTGCGCTGGAAAAGGCAGCATCCCAGGTAGGTTCACATCTTCTACCACTACTGGATCACTTCCATGATCAAAAGGGCACATATCTCCTCTCATACAAAACCCCTTTTCTGCAAGTAAAGGATTATTAAAAATAAATGTGAAAAGCTCTGGAAATACAAATTATCTCTGAGTTACCAAACAGCAAATAAGAGTATTTTTAGTACTGGGCAAAATTATAATTTACACTTGCACAAGAGCTCTATTCATTCCTAGTAATATAAGCAATTATCAACTAATAATATGCCTAACATACAAAATGAAAAAGAAAATTTAAATAAGCATAATAATAAAATAATATAAACTTACATGCAACTTCCTATTTATCATTAGATAACACACTTAATACTTAAGTCTCTCATTTTACACCAAAAACATATTGCAACTCTGCTTTCAATACTAAACATAATCTTTCATATTAAATCCATACATCTGATTCTTTTGAAAAATCTTACACAGGATGTGTTTACTTCATAGGTCCTACATATACTTCAATAATCACTGATGTCATAAAAATGATTTCATCAAAAATGTTCAAGTGAGCAGATTCCTTGAAACGAATGGTACTTACTTGAGTTAATGGTAACTCAAATGGTATTTACTCTTTTTTGGTAACTCCAACATTATAAACACAATCTAAAGTGTTAATAGCAGTGACCTAATGGAAAATGACATTATGGAATTCATAAAGTGATAAAAAGCTAATCTGTCCTTTCTAATATCATAAATTCCTTTTGAATTATTATACAATCTAAACAAATAAAATATATAAACACAAAATAAATTAGACAAAAATAGAAAAAATCCACTCGAGCGACTTACCATCATAATCTCTACACCGTTTCTTTGGCATTGGTGGCCTCACATAAGAGTTGTGATCTACCTGGTCTTCATGAAATTCAGACCAGCTTTCGGTGGTGTTATTACCATGATGAGTGGGAGCAATCACAGTAATGGTGCTGCTCAAAGTAGGCACAGGATAGTGGCCAGATGAAATATTAGATACTGAAGAGACTGGTGTATAATTATTTTCTAATGGATCTGTTCTGTCCAGGTCATATTTAGGTTTCACCAGATCCCTTTCTGAAATAAAACATAAATAACTTGCAAAACTATATTTAAAAAAATACAGATCTTAAAAAAACAATGTCAGTTTTTGCTAAATACATAAAACAGTTCAAACTTTCACAGATGTTCTCCTTTATAAGTTACTTAATAACTCGCTGATCAAAGTGTAGACGTAAGGGACTGGAGCGCTCAGTCCTACACAGACAGCTAGGTCCCAGCCTTTCCCAAATAACTGAGGAGGAGACAGAAAGGCTGTAGAGACACAGTTCAGAAGACCAGTGTAAAATAGTGTCTTCTGGATTCTGCATTCATGAACACACAGCCAATATGGCTGCCTGCAGATCACACTGACTCCAGCATAGAGAGAAGAGACTCAGGAGGCCCCACTCTTAGTCAGGAGCTATCAGCTGCTGCTGGCTGCAGGGGCAGGAGTCAGTATATTTCAGTAGCACAGCCTACGGTAAGCTGGCTGTGCTACAGTGGATGGTAATCTAGACTCATGCACATCTTGGCAGCACTAATTTGATTTGATGTGATATTTAAAATATTTAAAAAACCTCAAATTGGAAAAGTGAGGGGAATAGATCTGGATGGATTTGGGAGTATAATAGTAATAATATGTTGTATGGAGCAGCGGAGCTTTGTCCTGCCACCCGGCTAGCTTTACACCCAAATAACAACACACAAATTGTATTCTTTTAAACACTGCTTGGCCCATTAGTTTTAGCCTCTTACTGGCTAACTCTCACATCTTGCTTTAACCCATTATTAATAATGTGTGTAGCACCACGAGGTGGCTTATCAGGGAAGATCTTAACCTGCGTCTGTGTCGGGTGGGAGAATCATGGCGACTGCCTGACTCGGCTTCTTTTTCCCAGCATTCTGTTCTGTCTACTCCACCTATCTAAGCTGCTGTCCTATCAAAGGCCAAGCAGGTTCTTTATTAATTATCTGGGTGGATTTGGGAGTATAATAGTAACAATATATTGTATTCACATATAAAATAACCAAGAAATATTTTAGACTTTAAAAATAAAGCTGTCCAATAAATACACATTGTGCCAAGCTCAGTCAATATACACGAAATAAAAGTATTTAGTAGAAAGTCTTTAGTATTCACAAGCCAGACTTGGTGGCACACACCTTTACTCCTAGCTCCTGGGAGGCAGAGGTAGGTGGACCTCTGTGAATTCAAAGTGGTCCACGATGGCCAGAACTACATAGTTAGGCATTATCTTGAATGAAAACAATAAATAAATATGTAACTTTTTTTAGGAAAACAATCCTAGAAGCCATCCATGGAGATGCATGCCTTTTATCCCATTACAAGCATGCAGATCTCTGGGTGTTTAAGGACAGCCCGGTGTACATAACCAGTTCTAAGTCAGTCAGATACAGTGAGAACTTGTATTCAAAAGAAAAGAAAAAGAGAAGGCATTCTCAAAAACCATAGTAGGAGACTGAACAGAGGAGGTGCACACCTTTAATCCCAGAACTTGGGAGGCAGAGGCAGGCAAATAGGAAAGATAAAAGACAACACACTGAGCAGCATGGAAGGATTTTCAAAGTGAAGAACTATAACCAAACCACGAACACATGGATTACTAACCCCGGCTTCGTGTCCGGCTTCTGCTCCTCGTCCTGCTTCTATCTCTATCCCGGTCACGAAGCCGCTCTTTACTCCAACTTCGGCTGCGACTCCTGCTGTAACTGCGACTTCTCCCTCGCCTTCTGTTATACCGGTCTCTATATGAATCTCTTCGAGGAGGATTTCGATCATAATCTCTTTTGCGAGAACGATCGTCTTTTTTCCTCTCATCGCGGCTTCTAAAAAATGTATCATCACTTTTATGTGAATCATGCTGAAGTACATGTAAGGAGAAAAAAACCTTTCAAATATCTAAGTTGTGTCATTATCATAATACAAACAAGGGCAACTTCAAAAATTGAAAATTCTGAGACTGCTTATTCTAAAAGTTTTTAAAAAGAAAAATCAAATCTCTTAATTCTTAGTCTTATGTACAATATCTATTCAATTATGTATCTACACAGAAGGCATCTACATGCATCTTATATTACAAATAGTCTATACATACAATCACATTTACAAGTACCACTTACATAATACTCCAAACACTTTTGAAATCATAATAGGAAAAATAATTTAAACACACTAAAGGGAACCTTCAATCCCCAACCCCACTGTTGCCCAAAAGAGCGCCAAATCAAATCTCTCACTAAGAGCCACTGGATCTGAAGTTAGGGAAAGCAACATCAATACCAACCAATATACAAAGCACTATTCCGAATCTCACGCTCAGCACATGGACCTAGATATTCTCGGTAGGAAAGGACCCAATTATCCTTTCCTGAACAAGAGAGCACGAGTGCTGGGAGTGATGCTGGCACATGTCTGCAATACAATCCTAACACTCGAAAGGCAGAGGCAGGACTGCCATGAGTTATATACCACCTAACTGGCAAGATCCTAGATAAAATATATCCAAAAGAACAACGAAAATATAAATGCTACTTATCCCTATATAAAATATAACCTAAATAATAAAAAATGAAAGCTAAACAAATCACCTGTTGTCTCTGTAGCGGGAGCTTGACTGGGGAGGACTATGATTCAGCCTTCTGGAAAACTTCTTCTCTCGTTCTTCCTCCTTTGTGAGCTAATATAAAAAAAAAATGGACAACTTTACCAATAGCAATTCTTTGCCACATTATTATTTAAAAGACTTAATATTAAGCTTAATTTATGTACTAGAAATATAAAACTATTATCACAATTTCAAGCAAAATTAATTTCTCTACCAAATTTCTTTAATTTCTTTAACCTGTAACCTGTAATTGTCTAAAGTTAAACTGAATAATAGTCATAGACCCTTACTTTAGATAATAGTGGAAAAAAAAGAAATGTAAACAAATGTCTTCAATTCAACATTTGAAAGCCAATTACTTCAAAAGTCTAGCATACATCCATACTTCTGTTTCATGGACTTGGTCTGACATCATAGAACAGAGAAGACATTAGTACTAATCAAGTCATAAAGAAAAAAGACTACATGAGACTATACAAAATGAAAGTTTATTTAGTATAATATACATATAATAATACAAAACTGTCATTTTAGAGCATCGTGTCAGCTCTAAAATGTATATATTACTGTTTCCTACAGGCTCTATTTATATTTTATATTATAAAGCTATTACAGGAATATGCCTTTAGTCATTACTACACTATCTGAATTATACTTCTCACAACACTATTCCGTAGGACATTAGTATGGGATTAGAAAGAATTTAAAAGTTAGACAAATCCAGGATATTGACAATAGATTCTGTAAATATGCCAAGGCTTTGAAACTTGTGTATTTTAAATAAGGACATAAAGAAATTCTGATGCAGACAATTTATTAATATACATATCCAAATTTATGTCAGCCTTCCCAGAAACCCTCTAGGATACACACACACACACACACACACACACACACACACACACACACACGTGAAGCCCACTGGTATGAAATGTACACCACATGAATTAATTAATTAGAAACATATCAAAAGTCTAACTTGAAGAAATGCTTCTTTCAATAATTTGCTCCTCCATCAATTGTTTTTCTCTTCCTACCCACTATAAATTCTCTTGCCAATCCATAAAAAAACAAGTACTAACAAAATCCACCTGGGTAGTTTTATTTCCGACTTAGACTCACTATGTAGCCAAGGCTGGCCTGAAACTTTTTTTTTTTTTTTTTGGATTTTCGAGACAGGGTTTCTCTGTAGTTTTTGGTGCCTGTCCTGGAACTAGCTCTTGTAGACCAGGCTAGCCTCGAACTCACAGAGATCCTCCTGCCTCTGCCTCCCGAGTGCTGGGATTAAATAAAGGCCTGCACCAACATCGCCCGGCTGGCCTGAAACTTAAAACCATTCTATCTCAACCTCAAGTGCAGGTACAAGCCTAAAGATATCTAGGTCTCCTGGAGCACTTTCCCCCTTCTACTTGCCACAATGTATTCTTCCAAGCACAACAAGTAACATTCCATCCTACAAACATACACAGCAATATAGTAACATATTTTACACACACAGCAACACCCCATAATACGTGTGCAACCAGAATTTTTTAAAATATTTATTTGTTTGTTTGTTTATTTATTTATTTATTTATTTATTTATTTATTTATTTATTTATTATGTATGCAGTATTCTGTCTGTGGTGCAGGCCAGAAGAGGGCACCAGACCTCATTACAGATGGTTGTGAGCCACCATGTGGTTGCTGGGAATTGAACTCAGGACCTTTGGAAGAGCAGGCAATGCTCTTAACCTCTGAGCCATCTCTCCAGCCCCCAGAAATTTTTTAGTGTTCCCACACTATGTGGTATTTTGATAATTCTGAAAGCTCATCTACAAAAACCTTCCACAACTAATCAATAAAAATATTAAAAATAACAACTTTAGCAACAGATAGAATAATAAGCCTTTGCCATCATCATGCACTGGGACAAGGGTCCAGAGTTACTCAAGAGCTCTTGAGAATAAAATATAATTTAAAGCTAGATACAGCAACATGCACTTATACTTCCAGTTATTTCAGAAGCTGACACAGAATGTCACTGCTGCTAGGTGTTGCTTCATCTCACCCACACACGCGCTCTCCCTTCCCATATGTATATGCGTATGTAAATATGGACATTTAAGTACATACACACAAAATTAACTGCAAGTAATCCAAACTTCTACCAGCAGGCTAAGTTTAATCATTTTTCCATGCAGGCAAAGTGATGATCAGTAAAATGGTGGCCTCCTTACATTGTATCTACTATATTGTCAGGATTACAAAACAGTCGCAAAAGTATATTATAATCCTCTCCTTCAGAAAACTGACTCAGATAATGTGTGTGTGTGTATATGTGTGTGTGTGTGTATTCATATTCAGGTACAGAGATTAAAAATAGTTTTGAGAATTATTACATATTTATTATGTATCTACCATTATACAATAAGATGTGTTACTTATATAATCTTAGAACGGATTAGGAAGAAGGAAAAAAACAAAAGCCATACCCACTTCTCCCATAGTACAAGAATCTTCCAACAGCAATGGACAATACTATCAAGTTTAGCAATTGCTATATATACATTATTTTATTTGTTCATCACTATAACCCTGCAACAATTCCATTTTACAGCTAAATAAAACAAAACTTGGGAAATTACATTTTCAACATCATGCCAAAATTTTAGTAAGATTGGTATGTAGGGCCTACAGAGGTAGGATAATGGCATATACTGCTCTTGTAGAAGACCTGAGTCTGCCTCCCAGCACCCATGTCAGGCAACTCAGAGATACCTATAACTTCAGGACATCTGATCGTGGGCATTGGCACTCATGCCCACACAGACACACAAGCAAACATCATTAAAAATAAGATTTTTAAAAGTATAGGCTGGGGTCAAGTATGGTGACATACAACTGCAGCAGGAGGCAGAGCTAAGAGAATTATCAAAGAACTGGAAAATATCTTAATGTATACTTCGAGTTTCAGCCAAGCTAGGAATACATAGTCCCTGTTCCAACACTTTTTAAAGTAAAACTAGCTGAATACAAAAAAGTAGAGTATGAATGCCAGATACTGTTTTCTCTGGCACAATTGTCCTCGGTCATCTTGATTTTTACCAAATTGAGAAAATCTTAATTATTAAGGTTATTAAGCAAATGGAAACACAAATTATAAAATGTAATTTAAAACTTCCAAAAAATTTTAAATATAAAGTAATTTCTATTGCTTTGTGAAAGTTCTGTTTGACTATGTTGAAAATATTCTGACTAAACATATGAAGGGCAGACAGTACATTTCCTATTATCCTGATGAGTTTCACAGAACTATAGGATTCCATGACCAATAGAGTTCAAAGCAGACTTAGAATGCTAAGCTTTAAAAAGGCCTACATACATATAAGACTGGTTGATCTTCAGCTACCTTCTGAAATTTTGGTATCTATACCGTCCCCACCGTTTCTTGATAAGGATGGCTCACTGTACTGTCTTTGCAAAACACAATGGTTTATGCCAATACTTGCTTTTCTCTTGGGAGTGTGGAATTCTGTTACATGTTATATAGTAAGTGCCTACTCCAAATAAAATTAAGCACTGCTGCTCTTCCAGAGGACTCAGGTTCAATTCCCAGCATCTACATGGTCGCTCACAACCATCTATAACTAACTCCAGTTCCAGGTGATCTGAGACCCTCTTTTGTCTTTTATGTATGTACACATGTCTTTTTTTTGTTTTTGTTTTTTCGAGACAGGGTTTCTCTGTGGCTTTGGAGCCTGTCCTGGAACTAGCTCTTGTAGACCAGGCTGGTCTCGAACTCCCAGAGATCCGCCTGCCTCTGCCTCCCCAGTGCTGGGATTAAAGGCGTGCGCCACCATCACCCGGCTATAGGCACACACATGATACATAAACACCTAGGCAAAACATCCATAAACAGGATAAGATAATTTTTTTAATTCAAAATACGTCTTGCTGCTATAACTAGTCTCGAGGAAAATTAAGCATATCCCATGTGACCCCAGTGAATCTTGATACTTGCACTAATTTTCCACCAGATTTCCTCGCAAACCATTTTTCTTTGGTAACTTTTAACTCTTTTGTATTAACTAAATCATTGCCATGATTACAACTAAATTCCTAGTTCATTAATTACTCCTATAGAAGTCCCTAAACATAGGAACAAGTATTTAGGACACACAATAGAAAATGCAGAAAACTTGACTAATAATGCCTTCAAAGAACTCAAGGAGCCAACACAATATAACGAATTCTCACCTCTTCTTTTTTTATATCTTTTTCTTGGTGCTGAAGAAAATCTACCTTCAGGCTTCCTGATGATGGTTGCTCTGGAGGAGGTAGGTAACTCTTTGTATTCACAGCATCAAAAAGCTTCTCCACAAATATCTGTGTCTCTAAAAATAAAACCAAAAAGTTCACAGAATAAAATATATCCAGTAAGACTTTAATGGGTTCTACACAGCAAGTTCCTCAACACCCTGATCAATAGCTTGCCAAGCAGTGTATAATGGAACAAGTTCCATGACAACAATTCATTCATGTTTCAAGACTAGAATGACAAGTTTCTTGGCCAGCTGCTTCCATCCATGACTATTCTTTGACATGTAGCACAACTAATATATAAATACAAGAACTAGTCATTATCTAGATGTGGGAAATGTATAACAAAGTTGAAAAGATGCCCTATACAAAAGTCCAAGATATTTTCTTAGTATTGTCTAAAATAGGCAGCCATTTCCTGAATATGTTAGTCTATGTTACAAAACAACTATAAAAGATACTGAGGAAACCAGTCATATATATAATCAGTAATATGTGTATTCAATATTGTTACAGCTAAAAGCTTTGTTACAAGGGGCTAAATTCCTTTAATATTCAGTCCATAATCTTATTTTATATAACTTACTCAAAAAGTGTTTTTAAAACTAAGGGTGTTACCTTTCTGAAGAAAGACATCAAGCTGATCAATACATAACGCCTTTAATTCCTTCTCACTTTTGTCTTTCTTTACCAGAGCCAAGACATATTTTGCTAGGGCTGATGGATCGGCATCACAGCTAAAAGGGAAAAGAAAAATTTGAATGAAACTTAACCATAAATGATTTCACAGTCTATAACTGAGTTAAAACTTGCAAAATATGACATATAATTGAGTTAATATATGTAAAAAACACTAGGCTCATGAAAGGCCCTGAATGAATATGTTTTCCTTATGTTAATATATTTTACATGCTGCATCACTTCTTAAAAACATAATTTCTTAAAAGAATGTTACTGGGATTGGAGAGATGGATGAGTAATTAGGAGCACTTGCTTTTGCAGTTCCTAGTTCAGTTTCCAGAATTCAAATGGAGGCTCATAACCATCTGTAACTCCAGCTCATGAGGATCAAATACCCTCTTCTGATCTCCAAGGGTAGCAGGTATGCATGTGGTACACACATATATACACAAAAACAGACAAAACACTCTACACATAAAAAAGAAAATAAACCCACACAAATAAATAAATAAATAGGTGGATGAGTGAATGAATGAGTAGATAAATAGGTAAGTAAGTATATCACCCCCCCCCCTCGATACATAAAAGGGCAGAAAAGCTAGAAAGCAAATCAAATGCATTAGGAATTTATATTTTATAAAAATAGAATTCAAGCAGTATGAAATTTGGTTAACTATCTTTAAAAACCAAGTTGGGGGGGGGGGGGATAGAGATGGCTCTGAGGTTAAGAGCACTGGCTCTTCTTCCAGAGATCCTGAGTTTAGTTCCCAGCAAGCACATGCCCTCTTCTGGCCTGCAGGCACAAATGCAGGTAGAACTCTATACACATAATAAATAAGTAAATCTAAAATAAAGGTAGGTTAGATTTTAAAAAATCTCATTAAATTGAAAGTAGAAACATGAACCCACTATAGAAAATTACTAGCATTAGAGAAAAACCTGAGTCATATTGTAATACAAAATTCTTGTCAGCAAAATACCGTTGTATAAAAAACAGTCTTCAGAATAAAGACTCAAAAAATAGGACTAAAAGCTCTAAAACAGAGGTTTTCAATCTTCCTAATGTTCCAATACAGTTCATGCTGCTCCCCAACCATATAATTTTTGCTGCCACTTCATAACTGTAATTTTGCTATTGCTATGAATCATAATGTAAATACCTATGTTTTCCAATGGTCTTGGGCGACCCCATGAAAAGGGTCCTTCAACCCCCAAAGGGGTCACAACCCACAAGTTGAGAACCGTTGAGTTAAAAAAAAAGACAGATTCCTCAAGCACTAAGTTTCTATAATTAAGATTAACTCAGTACCACAGGCAGGGAGTTGGGGAGGGATGGCCATTTAAAGAGAACTAGAAAAATTAATTATATTAAATTCACATTGGGGAACGACAGGCAACAAAATACTCAAAAATAATATACTTAGGAAAAGGAACTTCTTTAATATGAAAAGCAACATATAGAAAAGTGTAAACAATATGCTACTATTTGTAAGGAAGAGATTATATACGTGGACTGTTACAAATAAATAATACCTATGCATAAGTATAAACTAATAATTATGGTTACTTGTATGACGAAGTGTTGGTTGCTTCAATAAAGGAGAGACTGGGTCAGAAAGGAATGCTCTAATGCTGAAATCATGTTTGTCCAACTCAAAAACTAAATAAAATGTGTTATTTAACTAAGGATCACTTAACAAACAACAAAATAACAGCAATAGCTAGCTTTACTGAACTCGTTCTGTTCCATAAACTAGGCTAGCTCTGCTATTATATGGAAAGCTCTCACTTTACTGAGAAAAAACTGAGGTGAGTAGGAAAACGTTAGGCAGGTCCCCTAAGACTATTAAATAAGTAATGAGTGAGCCAATATTTAAAACCAAACTATTCAACTCTAATGCTCACACTTTTTAACCACTGTGGAGGACTCCCTCTTTACAATGAAATGCCCAGAAACTAGATAAACAATTCATCATCTCTCTACATGATGAGTGTTACAACCACCAACTCCTATGCACCTCCCATATTATTTTCTGTAAAAATCCTCCTGGGCTTTACCTCTCAGCAGCCTCAGTTGCAGCCCAAGTCAGTTCCCTTAGCTCACATCCTGCACTCTATCCTTATTATTTCCTTATTTCTTCCTTATTTCTCAAAGACCACTATTTCACAATCCTCTGAATTCCTCAAACTCCCACACCCATGCCTTAAAAGCCTCCAGGATCCTTACTATCCACTCAATGAAATCCTAACTCAGAAACAGATACCTAGCTTGAATTTAATGTAAAGGCTTAGCACAAAAAACAACTACTTAATTCACACCAACAATGTAAGTAAGAAAGATTCTCTTTAAAGTTACTGATGATACAAAATTTAACAGTAACTTTTAAATATATATGATATTAAAGGATCAAAGCAACAAACCAAACAAAGCTAGATACAAGCCTTTAGTCCTAGCACTCAGGAGGCAGAAGCAGTTGGATCTCTGAATTCAAGGTTAGGCTACCAACAGCAAGTTCCAGGACAGAAAAGATTACAGAGAGACCCCTGTCTCAAAACAAAACAAAAATACAAAAGCTGGGGAGATGGCTCAGTCCATAAAAAGTGTGTTGAGCAAGCAATGAAGACCTGAGTTCAGATATTTAGCATCCACATAACAATAAATACAAAAATAAAAACCAAAAAATACTGTCATGGCATACTTAGAACTGCAGCACTGTGGGGACAGACACAGGCAGATCTGTAGCTATGGCCAGCTAGTCAACCTAACCAAATCAATGAGCTCCAGGTTTGGGAAGAGATCCTGTTTTTAAAAAAAATAAAAAAGCTGGAGGCAATCAACATAGACCTACAGCCTCCACACGCAATGTACACACACTCACATAAACACATACATACACATTCAAAAAAAATACAACACTTACTATCTATAGTGCAAGGAATTTTCAGTCTACATCACTGGTAATTTTAAAATAATATCCAAAAGGTCTTCAATCCTCCCTTCCAAGAGTTGCCACCTAATTCTCTCCTCACTTGAGTAATAGGTCAGTATGCTTATGCATGGCAGATTTTATGGCATGTCTTACTTATGGGCTGGGGTAAAAATGGCATTATGGCATCTCCCTTGCTTTTTTTTTTCTGTCACCTTTTTAATCATACTCAATATCCTAGAGCATTCAAGCAGTATCATGGAGACTATCCTAGGGCAATAAATGAAATTAGGGCACAAAACAAAATGCAAACAGTACATGTAAATAAGCCTCAGAGCAGATTCTGAAGTTCCAAGGAAACCTAAGTTTTACTTCCAACAGTCTGACCACAATCCCATGAGAGACGGAAATATCCAACTAGCCTAGTCCTAAATTCCTGACTATAAAAACTTTGAGATCATAAATGCCTGCTTTGTTGCTAGGTGCCCTGATATCTTGTTACTCAATAACTATAAATCAATTTTCTCATAATTCTACTTCCATTTTCAAGACTTGAAGTTAGTTATACTAGAAATGGAAGAACATTTTTAATGGTACATGAGAAATTTTATGAAAACTTATTTTCAAAACTTCCTTTGTACTAGATGACTTGATGGTTAAGAGCACTGAACATTCTTGCAGAGGTAACAAACTCGATTCCTACCACCCATGTGGTGCCTTAACTCTTGTAAGGATCAGAACTGAGTGCAAGCGTACTTTATGACTGTTTAGAAAAGACAGCCCAGGCCAACAGAACCCAATAGAAAGAACCCAAGGTTTGGAAAGAGTTAACACCAAAGAAAGATTCCAGCAAAATAGAATAAAATGAACATAAAACATCTGAATTACCCACCAGATTAACAGTTTCAGTGACTCTGGACGAATTATTCAGATTATTATGGTCAGTCACAAAATTACTTAAAAGCCTAAGAATAAAACTTCATCACTATATGAACAAACCTTAATAAAACTACTAAGAAAACACTTTTAGTTTTAAAATGGAGTTGCAGAGGTCCAGCTTCATACCACTCATTAAAAGCACAGGGATGGAGGCAGTGAAAGGGCTCAGTGTGTCAAAGTAACCTAGCAAGCTGCCACAGGCACGCAATGACAAACATGCCCATACACATATACACAGAAGATAAACATTTTGAAAAATATAAAGAAAGCATATAGCTATTAAGAACATTAGTCTCTTCTAGATAGTAAGAAGGAAATTATACTAAATGATGGAATTAAAAGAAATGGAGAAAACCAGTAAAATTCTTGAAAATAATTAAACTGTTTTAATAATTTAAGCTAGAATCAGACTAAGCCTAAAAAGAAAAGCTGCAAGCAATTCTCTAACACGATCATCACATTTGTATTTTAACTTAATGATGTCAGATTGGTAAGAACAGTACAGAAAACACTGGCATTCCACCATATGTATATGGCTGTACTTCAAGACAGGGTTTCTCTGTGTATCCCTGGCTGTCCAGAAACTCAGGCTGTAGACCAGGCTGTCCTTGAACTCAGAGATCTCCCTCCCTCTGCTGGATGAAAGGCGTGTGCCACAACCACCCAGCTTCTACTATAGTATTTTTAAGATTTGCCCTGTTCAACTATCCTAAACTTTTTAGAATTTCAGTGGAAGATAACCGGTGGAATTTAACCCAAGTTTCCATTTGTGAGGAGCTGGAGTTTACTTGGGGTGGAAATTAAAACAAATAATCTCAATAGCTTTAGAACATAGTTACAAACCCACATCTGCTCTGATCAATTTTTTATTTTATATTCATGAAAACCATTTAATTTGCAAGTCATAATTCTATATTCTATGCTTAGGATTAGTCTTTCAAAAAACCCAAATTTCAAATTGGGCAGTGGCGGCTCACACCTTTAATCTAGCTCTTATGGATCTCTCTGAGTTCAAAGCTGGCTGGTCTACAGAGCAGTTCCAGGTGTAGCTAGAGCTACACCAAGAAACTCACATCTCAAAAAAAAAAAATCAAAAACAAAGAAGAAACAAATTTCATGGCAAAAGACATAATACATAGAATATGAAATTTAATTACGATAGCTTCATTACTATACTGTTTTATTCAAACAAACCAAAAACACTTGCATATAATTTACTTACAATAAAGGCTATTAAGAATTATGAAGCATCTACATTACAAAATAAGATTATGAAACATACATTTTTTACATAACCA
The DNA here is from genome assembly GCF_014885135.2 of Alexandromys fortis. Taxonomy (NCBI): domain Eukaryota; kingdom Metazoa; phylum Chordata; class Mammalia; order Rodentia; family Cricetidae; genus Alexandromys; species Alexandromys fortis. Next base: position 7,738,334 of record NW_026067928.1, read on the forward strand.
TCAAAATCCATTTTTAGATTATTAATTGTAGACTTCACTGGCAATTTCATATGTGTAATGTTGTCGACTCAGATTCACTCCATTTCCTCCCTCTATATACTTTCTGGTTTCCTTCCTTTTCCCAGATACTTTCAGGCTTGGTTTTTAAATTCAAGTTCTGAATAAGACAGGAAAACTGTAGTAATTTTTCTCTGAGTCCAGTTTACTTCACTTAACATACAACCTTCAGTTCCACCATTTTCCTGTAAATTATATAATTTTGTTCAACCTTACTGCTGAATAACTTACTACTTTATATAAAAACCCATTCACTCATCCACTGATAAAACACACAGGCTGATCCTGTAATTTGGCTACAGTGAATATTCCCAATAACAGGGCATTGCAAGTATCACTGTTGATTTTGATGATATAAGCAGTTGTATGGGAAGATCATATTAGTACTATTTTAGTTTCTTGAAGATCTTCCATACTGAATTCCATAATGACAAGACCAATAATACATATTCCTTCTTTTCATTTTCCCAATCATCAGAGCCAGCAATGTTTTATGTGTGTGGTATAAGTTTATATATATGTGTGCAGGTATGTGGAGGCATGTGGTCATCTCTGATTACTCTCTACCATATTTTTTATTAAAATAAAATTATAGCCGGGCGATGGTGGCGCACGCCTTTAATCCCAGCACTCGGGAGGCAGAGGCAGGCGGATCTCTGTGAGTTCGAGACCAGCCTGGTCTACAGAGCTAGTTCCAGGACAGGCTCCAAAGCCACAGAGAAACCCTGTCTCGAAAAACCAAAAAAAAAAAAAAATAATAAAATAAAATAAAATAAAATTATATCATTCCCCCTTCTCTTTCCTCCTTCCAATTCCTCCAAGTGCCCCCTCAAATTAGAACCTTTTCCTTTACTGCCACATACATAAACACATTAATATACAAACCTGATGAGTCCATTTAATAATACTTGAATGTATATGATTTCAGTACTGACAACCTGATACTGAATAACTAAGAATTCACCCCCCAGGTAGCCTAATTCTCCTGCTCTAATCATTCCTCTCTTGTTCTTTATCTACGGTAGAGTCCCATGAGATTTTTCCTTTGGCCTATCTAATTAGTGTTGTTTCTAGTTCAGGCCCTGTTTAGGCCAGTCAAACTGTTGAGGTTATCATGGTCAAGGTTTTGCTATCATTACTAGGAGACACAATCTCACAGCGGCTTTTGGTCAGGGTCCTCTGTCTCTTACAATCCTTCCATCCCCCTTCCAAGATGTTCCCTGAGCCTTAGGTGCAGGAGGTGTGTTGTAGATGTATCCACAGGGGGTAGGCATCCCACAATTAGCTGTTCTTTGCATTATGACAAGCTGCAGTTTACTGAAATGGTCTCTGTTGCAACAAAAAAAAAAAAAAAAAAAAAAAAAAAAAAAAAAA
>NW_026067928.1:7742919-7760257 GCF_014885135.2 Alexandromys fortis
TAGCTCTTACATATTGTTCTAACCCATTTCTAATATTCTGTGTAGCCCACGAGCTGGCTTACCAGGGAGGATCTTAACCTGCGTCTGTCTGGAACGGGAGAACCATGGCGACTCTTCCACCAAGCCTCCTTCTCCCAGCATTCTCCTCTGTTTTCTCCACCCACCTAAGGGTGGGCCTTATCAAGGGGCCTAGGCAGTTTCTTTATTAATAAGAAATCACTCCCACATCATACCATGGTGGGGAAGATATGGTGGTAGAAAACTTGGTGGCAGCACAGGAAACAGCGGCTGCTTGCTAAGATCTCAGTGAACCACGAAGTCTGTACTTCTTTTATGAACTGTTCAATTCATTTGTTCATTTACTGCCTGGATTAGTTATTCTTCTACTGTTTGTTGTTCTGAGTTTTTTATATATTAAGCATATTAATTCCACCAGATATACAAATGGCAGCAATTTTTCCTCCTTCTATTAGCTGTTTCTTCACTCTATTGTTTTCTTTGCTATATGGAAGTTTTTTGATTTCATGTCACCCAGTTTGTCAATTCTTGTTATTCCCATCATGTCCTCAGAAAACTGTTGCCTATGCCTAGATCATGAAATATTTTCCGTGTGTTTTATTCTAGTATTTTTAGTTTCAGCTCTTAAATTAGGTCTTCAGTCTTTTAACTTATTTTTTGTACAAATAAAGGGGAATCTAGTTTTATTCATATGGCTAATTGGTTTTCTATATATTACAAAAAGTGCCATTTTTAACTACAACACCATTTTTAATACCTTTAATAAGAATAAGATGGCCATGCCTATGTAAATTGACCTCTGTGGGTACTCTACCAGTTTTTGTTGTTGACTGTGGCTCCGAGTATAACTTTTTTTTTTTTTCTTTTTTGGATTTTCGAGACAGCTCTTGTAGACCAGGCTGGCCTCGAACTCACAGAGATCCGCCTGCCTCTGCCTCCTGAGTGCTGGGCTTAAAGGCGTGTGCCACCACCGCCCAGCTCTGAGTATAACTTTAAATCAGGGATTGCTGTATCTCCATTTTTAACCCGTTACCTCCAGTTGATCTGACCTTTTGTTTTGTTTTGTTTTTCAAGACAGTTTCTCAGTGTAACTTTGAAGCCTGTCCTGTAACTCACTCTGTAGACCAGGCTAGCCTGGAACTCACAGAAATCTGCCTACCTCTGCCTCTGAGTACTAGGATTAAAGGCGTGTGCCACCACCACCCAGCTTTTTATCTTTTTTGCTCCCATGTGAATTTGTGGGATTTTTCTTTTAGTTCTACAAGAAATGTCAATTGAATTTTAATGTCTATTATGTTAAATCTGTAGTTGGTAATTACTTTTGGTAACTTTTGGGCGCCAGATAAAGATGGACACTAAAAAAAACCCCACATAACTCAGAATTGATATAATAAAGGGTTATTTATTTAGGAGTACACACACAGGTCACAGGTCAAATGGGAAACAGCAACCAAATCCCGCAGCCAGAAGGGGGCAACCGCGTGCTTTATTTCAGCATTGATAGCATGAGGCCACACCCAAGTGGGCGGTAACTAAAAGGCTACTGGCTGCAGATGTAATAGTTTTACAATAATATAGCCCATCTGTAAACACAAGGACTTTTTATCTTCTAATGTCTTTTTCAACTTGCATTCGGTGTTTTACAGTTTTTCACTAAATCCACACACTGCCAAAGCATAACACAATTCTCATAATTATAACATAATACTTGGACTTTAGTTCATTTTGTCACTCCCCTAAACAAGCCCAAGAAACAGTATTTTCTTATTTTTCTAAGAACGGTTCTTCAAATGCTTTCTAAGAATTACTCTATATAGTGGTATATATTATTTTTGTTTTAATAAATAAATCTTGCCTGAAAATCAGAGGCTCTAAATCTATGGCTCTAATCAGCCATAGAGGCCAGGAAGTGGTGGCACACACCTTTACTCCCAGGACCCACAAGACAGGCAGACAGGTCTCTGTAGTTCAAAGCCACCCTGGGCTACACAAAATTGAATCTGTCTAAAAGAGAAACAGCTCACACAAAGGTGATCCCAACACTTGGGATCGCACACCTTTAATCCCAGCACTAGGGAGGCAGAGACAGGCTTGATATGAATGGGTGGAGAGGACAGGAACTCAGTGTGGGATGAAGTCTGAGGATTCATGGAGAGAGGATCTCACCCTTTCTGTCTGAAGATTTGGTAGATAAAAGGTTTCTCTAGTGGTTGGCTGCTTTGTTTTTCTGATCTTTAGCTTGAGCCCCAATATCTGTCTCTGGGTTTTTATTATTCGTGCTACAACTCATGCTTTAACTATTAGAACTCCAAGGAGCTTAAGTGTTCTACCAGTATCATTATTTTAAAAACTAACATTAGCATAAATACTTTTAAGTAATTAAGAGGAAGACTTCTTTGATGTAGTAATTGTAAATCCAAAGGTAGTACTGGCTTTACATGTATCTGGCTTAAGAAATGTTCAGAACACCAGGACAGACAGCCTCAGTAGAAATTAAATATTGTATTTTAAAAAACTGAGTAAAAGTGTTTCATATTTTTTGTAAATATTTTATAAAGGCTTGACTTAATAGAACACAGGCTGATTCATTTCTTACTGTACAGTGATTAACTTTAAAAAAACTTAAGGAATTGTCTGATTTTTCTTAAACATTATTCACCTGCTATGGCTTAGGTGTCTCTACAAAAAGGGGAAATTAATCCGCACTGTGAGGCATTATGATGTGGAACCAGGTGGGCCTTTAAGAAGTAATTAGGATTAGATGAGTACCTTAAAGTGGGGCCCACACAATTGCAAAAGAGGCTTTTTGTCCTATGGCAGGATAGCACATCATGGTGAGACCACATGGCAAAACAGGAAGTGCCCACTTACTTCATGGCTGAGAAGTGAACAAGAAAGAAGAAAAGGAATTGAGTTCCCACTATCCTTTTAGAGTTCACACCTATAGTGTCATTTTAAAAGGTCTTTAAGACCTCCCACTAAAAAGCAATCTTAATTAATCTGAAGCAAGCCAAATGTTTCAGAAAACAAGTCAATATTTAGATGCCAATTATATTTCTAAATACTAATAACAGTTGCAAAGTGAAATTTTTAAATGCTAGTTATAAGACATGGGAGAAAAAAAATCTTTGTAAGACCTCACCAGTGAAAACTATAAAATATTGTTTATATGTAAGTAAAAAATTTCAGAAAGGTGCACTAAGAAATCTCAAACTGATTTTACTGTTTACAAACAGAAACCAAATTAAAAATAAGCTTTTCCTTGGTACAAAATTATTTGAACACTGTCCTGGCTAGTTTTACGTTAACTTGACACAAGCTAGTCATATCAAGGGGGAACCTCAACTGTGAAGCTGGGTGAAAGCGGGCCAGCCTGGAGGGCATTTTCTTAATTAATGATTAATGGAGGAGGGCCAAATCCACGGTAGGCAGGGACTTCCCGGGGCTGGTAGTCCTGGGTTCTATAAGACGGCACACAAGCCAGTAAGCAGCACTGCCATGGGCTCTGAATCAGCTCCTGCTTCCAGGTTCCCACCTGGTTGGCTTCCCTCATGGTGACTGTAATCCAGGATATGTAAACCATATAAACTCCTCCTCAAGCTGCCTTTGGTCATGATTGTTCATCACAACAATAGTAGCCCTAACTAAGGCATACACTAAAAATATGGTTTTCTCACAAAAATAAGGTAGTGAAAAGAAATAAATCTGGTAAGACAGGCTTATCACCACCTCCTTCATCTCATTCATTCTCTTTGGAACAAGGGAAGGAAAAAAGCTGAGAAATTTGTTTGAGCTTGACTTGGCCATTTTCAATAGGTACACATCAAACAAGGTAATATATCCATTTTGCTCCCAAACCTTTCCCTATCTTGTGGTTTTTAAGTAATTTTATTCGAGACATACCCATAGGCCAGTCAAATTGCTAAAACGCATTTTAAAAGGTCTAAATTTAGTAACTCAAACTTCAAATGGAAAATTCAAGTAGTATTCAGCAATAAAATATGGTCTTGAGAGCCATTTATCAAGTTAAGGAGATACAGAAAGTAATGAATATAAGCATCATGGCCAATAATTAATTACACAGTATTAACTCTTCCACTAACTAAAATTAATATATAATTAGAATTATTACTTTTATCCGGCTCCATGAACAGAATGTTGAACACAGAAACCCTCAACTTTTTTTTTAGTAAACATGAACTCATCGGTGCTCTCATCAAAAAAAAAAATCACTAAACTATTTTAACTAAATTTAAGCTTTAAATTTCTAATCTGAGCTTGGTGTAAATTCCAGATTTTGGGAAAACTGAGGCCAGCCTACTAGGCTACAAAGTGAAACCTTGTCTCAAAACAAAATGGAAAAACATTCTAATTCTGAAGGCACTCTGAAATAAAGAGGCTTATGGTAAGATGGTTAGGAGTTAAAGGTGCTTGTCACCTAGCTTGATGACCTGAGTCCAACCCCCAGAATCACTCTTACAGGCTGTCTTCTAACCACCACCATGTACCGGTGCCTAGGCACACTCACAAATAAGCAAAAGGTGTTTAAAATGCTGAAATAAAAAGAGAAATTGACCCCTCATGTCAGCTACTCTGAAAGTTATCAGTGTAGATTTTAGTTTTATACAAACGAGCTTGTCACTCAGATTTTCAGTCAACAAAGGAGAAACTTCACTGAATGCATTTAATACTGAAGTCTGTGTCATAGACACACACACACACACACACACACACACACACTAGGTGCTACCTAGAACAGGAAGACAAACTGCAAGAGAAAAAGTCGGCTTTCACCTGCCAGATTCCAACAATGATGCTAAACCATGTATGTCGCATGTGATGCACATAATAAGTTATGTAAGACCGATTAAAGAGTTTTGTTGGAAAGAGTCACAATCCCCAACTAGAAGGATCCCAAAAAAGCTTCTGGAGAAAATAGTTCATATCAGATCTCTATTTTAGTACTGACATACAACACATATACATAAACAACATCTAAAGTCAGGAGGCACCATCACACAAAGCTTCAGAATCAAAATGTCTTCATTTGGAGTCCATCACCATTACCTACTGGTTATATATTCCTATAAGATTGCAGCAACAGAATATGGTCTTGAGAATCATTTATCATATTCAAGCCAGTAAGGTGTGCTACTAAATGGTCCTAAGAGTCCATTTTGTCATCTTTAACAGACCTTGTTCACATTCAATAAAGGCAAAATAATCAACATTGAGTAAGCTGTCAATGAATTTAAAATGGGAGAAAGGGGGCCAATATAAACAATGTAACAGAGAATCACAAAGTGTAGCTTTGCAGAAATTAGATGCTAATAAAATAGGATATAAGTAGAAACCAGCAAGAAGGCAATTGTAAGAAAAGTACGGGGATAGTTTCTGCTATTTTCACTAACATAGCAAGCAGACTCACTATGCCAAAGCTGCTACTCTGCCGTAAGGGAAAATTAAGAAGAAAATCTAATTAATGTTCGGGGGTAAAAAGGTCACTGTGCATCACAAAAGAACAATCTTTCCATAATTCAAGATATAAAAAATAAATTTTAAAGAGTTTTTTTAAAGTATTTGTTAGTAGCAAATATAAAAAAAAAATGTACTACAAAAACTCCAAGGAGCCGGGCGGTGGTGGCACACACCTTTAATCCCAGCACTCGGGAGGCAGAGGCAGGTGGATCTCTGTGAGTTCGAGGCCAGCCTGGTCTACAAGAGCTAGTTCCAGAACAGGAACCAAAAGCCACAGAGAAACCCTGTTCGAAAATTAAAAAAAAAAAAAAAAAAAAAACTCCGAGGAGGTATCTCTCAAACTGTGTGTAATGCTTTTAGAATCTTGTTCCTTTTCAAATGGGTTCCTGTGAAAGAGTCCAATAGTTAAAAAAGGAAGTATACCACTGGAAAGAAAATATTATCCACACTACCACGCTTTGGAGTGTGCATGTTCAGCTCAATCAAGCAGCGCTCAACCTTCCTAATGCTGTGACACTTTAGTACAGTTCCTCATGTTGTGGTGACCCCAACCATGAAATTATTTTCATTGCTTCTTCATAGCTGCAATTTTGTTACTGTTATGAATCCCAATGGTCTTAGGAGACCCCCATGAAAGAGATATTCGGCCCCTGAAAGGGTGGAGATTCACAGGTTGAAAACTGGTGCTCTAGAGCATAAATAAGGCTTAAACTTAATTAACTGTGAACTAATATTTAACTTCACACTTCAGTGCCTCACTGTCATCATCACCTGCAAAACAGAGATAACACTCCATCAAATAAAAAGGAATAGGAAACACTAGCAATACACACAAATGTTAGTGGTAGCAGTAATAGTTATGTAAGCTATTTGTATTTAATCAAGCAGTATTTAAGGAAGGAGGAAAGACAGCAGAATCTTAAGCGTCTAATTCTCTTCTAACTATACAAAGAAACTATCCTCCCCAATTCTATCAGTAAGGAAAGAGAGGTTCACCTGTCTAGATCACTAGGCTAACTGATGGCAGAAATGAGAACACTGACAGAACACTGTGTATGAGGTCACGTTTGCTTTCTTTCCTCCACACAACCGACTTTCACAGCAATGCACAGCTGCAGAAGCAAAAACTAAACTCCAAAGTCTGAGCACTAGTCTGTCTCTCAGTTTTATTTTCTGAAAAATTAAAGGATTTGATTGTATTTTGAGGAATCCCTTCATATTAAAAAAATCTGATTTTTTAAATTACCACATATGGTAATAAGCCCACAAAAAATTAGTGAAGGAAACTTTTTCTATTAAGAAAAAAAAAGAGAAAAAGTAGGTAAAACCCTTTAAGATTTATGCACAGGCTAGGACTTACTGAAAACTACTCTAACAGCAGAAATAATCCCAAGAATTGACAAATGAGATTACCTGAAATAGAAGCACAGCAAAGGAAACAATTACCAGAGTGAAGACACAACCTAGAGAATAGGAAAAGAAATTGCCAACTGTACTTCAGATGGAGTTACCTAGATTATATAAAGGACTACAAAAACCAAATCCCCACAAACAAGTCCACAAATGAAGAAATGGTTCTCAAAGGAAGAAATACAAATGGCCAATAAATATCCTTAGCCATTAAAGAAACGACTTAAAATGCTTTCAGGAGACTGCAGAGATCGGTAAAACGTCTGCCTTAAAAGTATGAAGACACAAATTAGAGCATGGTTGGCCAACTAACCTTAGCCAAATCAAGGAGCTCGAGGTCCAATGAGAGACTTTGTCTCAAAATACGAAGTGTATAGCAGTAGGAAAATACCTGAATTGGACTACTGACTTCAAGACTCTGGTTCACCCCAAGGAGAATGGCCAGGATCAAGAAAACAAATGACAGGCAGGCAGTGGTGTCGCACAACTTTAATCCCAGCACTCAGGAGGCAGACAAGTGACCATGTGAGAGAGAGGAGATCTTAGGTGGGGAGAGGGTGAAAACAGGGTAAAGGAATACATATATATGGAAATGCCAATGCCATTAAAAAGCCCACTACTTTATATGCTAACTTCAAGGTTGAAACACTATCACAAATACCTTATTTGCAGGGAGGGGGTGTCAGGATTTCACATTACCAAAAGGACATTAGTAGTAAGGAAAGAACTAAGAAAATTGTTGAAATCAAAAGATAACAATTCTAAGTACTTCAAGAGGAATTTTAGTATCTAAATTCTCAATGATTTGTGAAGAACAGAACTCTGCTACTACAGAGTGTCTAATGGAATAAAGCGATACACACATTTGTCACTGTGCCTGAAAATGCAGCCAGGCTCTCAGGGGCACCTCACTCCCCATCACTCTCCAAACTCACCTAACCCTTTACAGGCTTCCTAAAAAAGACTCAATTGTACGACCTGGCTCGTCTCCCATCACCAACCATTTCTATTCTTCCTTTGCTCTTTCAATTTCTTTCATTACTTCCACACAATTTTACCCCACCTCATTTTTAGGACATTCATACAATATGCTCTCCAAAACCTAGAAAGCTGCTCTTCATCCCAGCTGAGATCTAATTTTACCATTTCAAAGAAGTCTTTCTTGACCTCCACCCAATGTCTTTCCAAAGCATTTTGGACTTCTTTACCTCACACACTACTATAATTACTTGTTCAGCATCTGTCTTCCCTAACTGATGAAAACCTTGCCACATTTCCCACCCTGATTAGTACAGAGTAAGTACTTAAAAGTTTGCTAATGCATTCACAATTCAGATTAGTTAAAAAAATAAATAAATCAAATACTTTACTATCATGATAGCCAAAAACTATATAAAGTTCCCTTCATATAGTTTTTCCTCAAAAGGTATGTATTTTATAATTACATGTCAACACTAAGCAAAAAAAAAAAAAAAAAAACCAACTCTTTACATTAAAAAAAAAAAAAACAAAAAAACAAAAAGACAGACACCCTATGGTGGTGGCACCCGCTTCTGATCCCAGCTGATCCCAGCACTTTGCAGGCATTTCTAGGCCAACCTGGGTTACAAAGAGACCTCCAGACAGAGTTGAGTCGGAGCTGTTATACCTCTCTTGAAAAATCAAAAAATGAAGAGAGGGAGAGAGGGAAGGAGGGAGGAACAAAGGACCGAACATAAGAAATCAAAGGGGGGGGGGGGGCTGGAGAGATGGCTCAGTGGTTAAGAGCACTGGCTGCTCTTCCAGAGGTCCTGAGTTCAATTCCCAGCAACCACAAGGTGGCTCACAACCATCTGTAATGAGATCTGGTGCCCTCTGCTGGCTTGCAGGCATACATGGATGCAGAATGTTGTATACATAATAAATAAATAATAAATCTTTTTTTTTAAAAAAAAAAAGAGCTAGTTCCAGGATCCAAAGAAACAGAGAAACCCTGTCTCAAAAAATCAAAAGCAAACAAACAAACAATAAACAAATACAAAAGCAAAAAATGAACAAACAAAAAAAATCATTAAAAAAAAAAAGAAATCAATGGGGGGCTGGGCGGTGGTGGCACACGCCTTTAATCCCACCACTCAGGAGGCAGAGGCAGGTGGATCTTAGTTGAGTTTGAGGCCAGCCTGGTCTACAAGAGCTAGTTCCAGAACAGGCTCCAAAGCCACAGAGAAACCCTGTCTCGAAAACAAACAAACAGAAAGAAACCATTGGCAGGGAGGGGCGCGCACACCATTAATAATCCCAGCACTCAGGAGGCAGAGGCCAGCCAGGACTACAGAGTAAATTCAAGAATACCCAGTACTGTTTCACAGAGAAATTTTGTCTTAAAAAAAAAAAAAATGAAAGAAAAGAAAAAGAAGCCAACGGCAGTAAATAATTAAGCTTTTGTAAGTTATCACCTAGCGGAAAAGAGAACACATGGAGACTAAAAGAAGCTAAATTGTACAATGAACATAAGAAAGGGCCCCTGAGTAGACTCTACTAGCAGTAACTGTTTACTGTAATCATGAACTAACAGCATCTGAGTAGTGCTCCAGTAAGCATGCTTTTCTTTAATTAAAAAGCATACACACTAAGAATATATATATATTTTAGGTTAGTGAAAAAACATGAACTAACAAAAGAAAGTTGGTTTGAAACATACTAATTACAAACCAGGCAGTATTTTGGATTTTCTTTATATATATATATTCATTATTTTCCCCATTTTACAAATGGAAACATGCACCGAGTTAAGCGACTTATCCAATATTATACAACTCGCCGGAGTGGTAGCTGCACAGTTCAAAACTATCATTAAGCTCGGGGCCTCCCTCTCACCTGTTAGATGTTACTTTCCAATCCACTGAAGACAATGTCTTTTTTATTTGAAGGTAGAGGGTAGTGAAGATTTAGTCTTTGGCTCTGCATACCCTCCAGCTCTCTGAAATAGAATTTCTATACCATTCTGGTCAACTGTTTTGCCACCTTGCCAAATCTAAGAGCTTCTAACTTACTGTATTGATCAAGTTAATAACTCCACCCCAGCCTTCTACATCATCCATGCAGCTGTAGAGTTAACTTCGGGCATCATACTTGATTTTCCTTTCCCTATCTCCCACATCTGCTCTATCAGCAAGTTTTCTCAGATCATTGTGAAGTACATTTGGTTCTGACTGCACTAGCATCCAATGCAGTCTTTCTCCAATACCCTCAAAACAGCCTCCCTTCATTCTACAAAGCAGGCGTCTTTAAAGTCAAATCAGTCCTGGCCAGATTCAAATAGACTATCTTTCACTTATGTGTTAAATAAAATCTTAATTCCTGACCTTGATCTAAAAGCCCCATATGATTTGGCCCCTGCCTGCTTGTAATTTCACTGTCTTTCCTCCCTTCTCTACAGAAACCACAAGGATTATGTCTTATACCAGGCCTTTCCATTCTTCCGACTACCACATCTTATCATCTTAGTTTGTTAAATATTACTTGCTCAGACAGCTCCCAGCAAGTGCTGAAGCAGCCTCCATCCTAACCACATATACACGATCCTCTACTATTAAAATGGTTAAAACTAGCCATACCTGAAATGGTATCTTACTGTTAATCTGGGAATTTTAAAGTTCTACCCAAACCTTCCCTCAGCACACTCTAAAAACTTAAGACGTGTATTATATGGGTGAGCTATCTGCCGCTGCATTGTGTTGTTATTGTAAATCAATCATACCGAAAAGAAATTTATCTATGCTGTATTTTGCATTTAACAAATCCACAAAACATTCCTAGAAATTTTCCATCTAAGACATTTCAACAGTCGCACGAACTACTGAATTCCCTCCTTAAACTGCTAAATATCCCATATGGATAGAGATTTGACTTTTTCCCTTCTCCACGTGAGTAGGGCGTGAGTGGAACAGGGGAGTTCTACTGGGCACATCAGCACCTGTTACATCTTCCATCAGTTAAAAGAGGTGCGTATGAGCCAGACACCACATGGAAGACGTGGCCTTTCTTTTAAGGGACCGTAAGGGAAACCTCGTTTAAACTCGGACTGCCCCCATAGAAGCCATTCACTTCGCTTAAAGAAACAATGTCAAATAAGCTACGGCCAGGATCACACGCTAGCAGCCCTGGAGGGCGAAGAAACCGACGTGAAGGCCCTCGAAAAACACAGGTGTCTGGGGAAGTTTGCCATCAGTCTACACGTAACGGGAAAACAAAAGCAGTAGACAGCGGTGCAAAGATCGGTTCAACGACAAAAAAAACAAGCACAGTCCCAGCCTGGGCGCCCTCGATCAGGTGGAGGGAGAGGAGACAGCAGAACCCTAGGACCCCCGTTATTCGCTCCGACCCCCACCACGGGCATTTCGGGTCAACTGCACCGACCTGGGCATCCGCCGGGGCCATCCCCGCCATGCCTGCAAGGACAGCTCCCCGGGGTACTCACATGGGCTCGAGGGTCTTGCTGAGCCAGGACTTGAGGGCCTCGAAGTTTTCAATGATCATCTTAGAAACCATCCACCGCGGCCCCGAGGCCGGTCACACTCCTGCGCTCGCCCAGGTCGCGGTCGCGGCCACCGCCACCGCCGCCGCCGCCGCCCCCTCCTCCGCGCGCCGTCCGTCCGCGTGGGCCGCGGTGGGAGGTGCCGGTGGCAGGTCCCCGCGAGCCGAGCTCGCCCAGCAGCCCGGCGGGGCCGCCGCAGGCCGCGCGCCCACCTGCTGGCCGGGAGCTTCCCGTCGGCGGCCCCCGGCCCGGGGCTGAGGCAGCAACGGTTTCCCCGGGCCCTCCCCCTTGCCCGGCTCCCCCCAATGAATCTTCCCGAAGGACAGCCGGACGCGCTGAGACCCAGGCGTTCCTCTCAGCTCTGGGGTTAGGTGCTTGTTGGCAACGCCGCAGAGCAGGAGTGAAAGCGGGCGAGAACGGAGGGCGGCTCAATGGGAACGGTTCGGGGGTCTTCCCGGCTTCCAGCACCCCCAAGAAGATGGCTGCCCGGCAAATCTCGCGAGAATTAATTGAAGTCTCGCGGTGAGTCCCAGGGCATGCTGGGAAGAGACGCAAGTTCGGCGGACCATAGGCTGAGCAAATGCGGTGTTGTGTTTTGTGTCTGCGTGGGTAGAGGCCCTGATCCCTTTGTACCCATCGGCCCTCGTAATGAAGAACCACAAGCGCCGTCGTATTTCACAAGGAGGGAAAGGCCACCGACTCCCAGACATTTCCTCTAAGAGGATTGTGCCTGTGTGCGCGGGAATGAACGGGCAAGAAGCGGGAGCCCCTTGAGAACGCAGCCAGCCGTCTGTCCCGCCCCGTGCAGCCTGCCGTAGCTACCTCAGCACCCTCCCAGTACAGTATTCCTGTGTGTGCTGTCCTGTGCACACGATGCATAAAGACAGACCGCGCTGATGCTCACCGAGACCTCCAGAGGATTAGTGTCAGGATTTTGTGGCATAGGTCTAAGGGCCTATGCATGTCCCCCCCCAATACCTTGATGAGGTCCAGCCTAGCTAAGGGCAATTTTGTTACGTTTTCAGTTCTGGTCACTTAAAAAAGACTCAATACTTTCTCCAAGAAGTTACAGTGTACCAAAGCAGAGCATGTAAATTAGCATGCTATATGTCATGGGTGACCCAACAGGGTTTGATTCTATTAAGAGACTAGCAAAGACTATAAAGTCCATATAATACAAGTGAGATGAAAATAGTTCACAAAAAGATTGTGAACCGTAAAGAAATTCTTGGTGAGATAGAATTATAATTTGCTGGAGTGCAGAGTTCTTTAAGAATTAACTGAGATTATAAAATACAAGCTAGATGTTTGCTCTAAAAGACAGTGTCTTAAGTCAGCCATTAATTATAATCAAGCTACTGATGAAGTGAGATAATCCAGATATGAAAAGATAAATATGTCTTTATAGAGGTTTCTAGAGGAGCAGGAGAGACAGGAGTGAAAGGCAGAATGGGAGGCAGAAAGGGAGCTTCGGAAATACTCTCAGTGATGCAGAGTTTCAGTTTGGCATGATTAATAGAGTTCTGGGATGGATGGTGTTGATGACCGAACTATTTGACAATATCTAATGCCATAAAGTTGTACATATACAACTATTAAAATGGTAAATTTTGGATTACATATAAAATTAATTTATAAATACTAAACTGCTGCGAGCCATGTGTTTCTGTTTAAAGCCACTATAGGTATCGTTGATTAATCGATACTGAGCTCGTGTTCAATGCCACTGTAACACATGCTTGAGCAAAACCCTATAATTCTCGTACTTTTCTCTGGAAAATACATCACACCCTGGTTTTTGTTTTTTTGGTTTGTTTTGAGACAGGGTTTCTCTGTAGACCATGTTGGCCTCAAACTCACACCTGCCTCTGCTGCCCAAGTGCTGGGATTAAAGATTAAAGGAGTATGCCGCCACCACCAGGCTGCACCACCACAACCGGACTCTTGGGTTGTTTTTTTTTTTTTTCCATCACATCCTTTTTATATAGGGACCATGGAGAGTAGCTCATTGTTGCATATGGAGTATGGGGCATTTTAAACAGTGACATCATCAGCAAAAAGCTCATAAATGAAGAAAATAAATCATGGCACCAAACAGATCACAAAACGAACACTTGTTTCCATTGTGTGAACTGTGAAAAGGACGCGGGATGTTTTACAGCCCCTTGTCCAACCTCGACTGAGAACACACACATCACTGAACCTGAAGTTTTATCCACTCAGGCTTTGACCACAGTTGTTCACTGCAAACCCCAGAATGGGTCTGGGATTTACAGATAAATTCTAAAGGGTAAGAAAACTCACGAATATAAAATATAAACTCTGTGAGTGACAAGGATCAGCTGTATTTCCGAATGAAAAAATGAAGCTTCCAAGAAATGTCCCTTCACCACCGAGAGTAATAGCAGTTCCTCCCCTTCCGTATTACAGTGCTTGTTAGCACTCGGCCTTAAGTCATGGCTGCCCCCGTGCTTTGCTGTCTTATGCAATTACTCAGTCTGTGTTACTTCCTTCATTTTCTTTAGACCTCTCTTCAGAGACAGAAATTTGGCTAATGCAGTAATAGTACTACTCGGAGAATACTAACCACCAGCATGGACATCTTAGAGCTCGGCATTTGTTACTTCACATTTCCCAAAGTACATTGGTCTTTCAAGATCCTGTCACTATTAATGCTGTTCCTTTTGCACAGAGTGGTGTTCCTCATTGCTCACACTCCATCTCCTCATGGTTTTAATATGGTTTTAATAGCCGTTTGGTTTCTAGATGTAGAATAAAAGTTAATTTTTTTATTTTCTAGTCTTTCTCATCTTCAAATATGCTGAGCATCAAATTAATTCCCTTTTCATCTTGACCTAGCATAATATCTGAAGCAACAAAAAATTGTCAAAGGATATTTGTTGCACTTTAAGCAGAAAAGAAACAGAAGAGAAACAGTTTCAGTTACTCCTGATAACGATACATTTTCTACAGGTTTGTATCATTTTATGCTATTTTGTCTCCAGTCATCTTTCCATCCCCCACCCCTAGGAGTTAGCCGGCTTCTTAATTCTTTCCATTACTTCTTAATTCTTTCCGTTTTCTCACATAGCTGGCGAATATAGTCTGATCACTCTCAGTAGTGGTTATAGAGCCGGGGTGGTGGCGCATGCCTTTAATCCCAGCTATCAGGAGGCAGAGGCAGGCGGATCTCTGAGTTTGAGCCTAGCGAGTTCCAGGACGGGGTGGGGGGGATGATCCCCCCCCCAAAAAAAACCCAATCTGCATTTCAAGATCAGAAAGATAGTCTATATTTTCTTCACTTCCATCTTACCCCCCTTCCTCCTCTCTAGGCACACCTAGACTGGTGCACCCTGAGATGGTGGGAGGTTGCTGTCAGCCTCCTTTTTTGCTCTAGAGCTGAGCTAGTTTTTCTCTATAGTGCCCTTCAGTAGCCTGTGGGAAATGTTATTTATCATACATCACATTCCTATTTACACTTGACTCAGGTTATAGCTTCCTATTGAGTCTGTCTATTTGTCTATGATTACACCAGTTACTGTGTTGTTTGCTTTCTGTTGCATTAATACTTCTCTGTCCTTCTTTTCCAGATTAAACCTGGCTAAATAAGAATGTTTAATCTTCCAAATATGTAGACATTCAGCACAGAAGAAGATATAGATTATTACGGCAATGCAGACGAGGAAGTCTCATGTCTAGCTTCTTATTTTTAATTTTTTTAGCCATGCCTAGCTTCTTTAGGGATATGAAAAAATTTAATGATTAAGAAAGATGACTAGCAAAAGAAACTAGCCATGTGAAGCAAAGTACAAAGCAGAACATTTCAGTCCTATATGATAGCTTGTAGGATGTTACTGGCACAAATAAAAGCCAGACCTTTTTGTTTGCTTGTTCGCCTGTTTGTTCTATTTTGGTTTTAGAGACAGGGTTTCTCTGTGTAACAGCTCTGGCTGTACTGGGACTTGCTCTGTAGATCACGCTGGCCTTGAACTCACAAAGATCCACTTGCTTCTGCCTCCAAGTGCTGGGATTAAAAGCGTGCACCACCACCACCTGGCTCAAAAGCCAAGACCTTTAAAAAGATGTGAGAAGTAGCAAAGTATGAAGGTGGATGGAGGAGGAGAATGACTATGGGTCAGTTTTGAGATTTAAAGGGGTAACAAGATCTCGAAGCTACTGAAGAGTGATCAGTATTGCAGGGCAAATTAAAGTCATGAGAACACCTTCACCTCCTTCTTGGAGCTGAAATCTGAGAATAGGCAAACTGTTTTTAGCATAATAATACCAGAGATTTTGTTTACCTAGGAATAATGTCAAGATCATATTTATAAAAGGAATATATTAAGGAACAGAGACCCAAGAAACGAACGGACCTCTGAGAAGGCTGGAGTTCTGTGAGAGCAGAGACTTGGCCTTCTGAGGACCGCTGTGTGTTCAGTGCTGGGCAATGCGCATAACACGTTGACGGCTCTCACTGTGTGCTACGTGAATGAATGCTAGGGAGTACAACGCAGACTTTGTGAGAGAATCTGGTCTTTTGGAGTGAGAAACAAATGTCCTGGGGTTCACTCACCTGTCATGTCACATCTGACAGTTCATTATCTAAGTTTAAATTATTATTGTATGTGATATGTGTGTGTGAGTGCAGGCACATGTGCCATGACATACATGGGGAGGTCAACGGATAACTTTCAGGAATTGGTTCTCTTTCCACTGTGGGATTTCAAAATCAAATTCAGGGTTTGTTAGGCAAGTGACTTTACCCTCTGAGCTATCTCGCCAGCCCCTGTGATACAGTTTTTAAATTTATTTTTATTTTTTAAATTGTGTATGTGTTGTGGGTATGTGCATGTGGATGCAGGTGCCTACCGAAGCCAGAGCCATCAGATCTCCCTGGAGCTAAAGTTGCAAGCAGCTGTGAGCTGGGTTTTGTGCCTGGCTCAGGTACTGGGAACCTAACATGAGGCTGCTGGAAAGCAAGGGCCTCTTAACCACTGAGCCATCTTTCCAGAGCCCCACTATACGCCTTAAACATAAATACTTCAGCCCTGGGAGACATAGGTAGGATCTCCAGTAGAGCCACCCTTGATTGCAAAAAGGATTTCCAAGGTGCATGGGGAGTTTTTAGGCAAAGAGGGGAAGGGGAAGAATCCATCAAAAATGAAAAAAAGCTCTACTCCCCCCCCCCCAAAAAAAAAAGTCGAACACAAACTTCTACCTCGGGATCCCATGACAGGTATTCATTCACAAGCTGGCACACACGTGATCCCTGTAGAGTTGCTTCTAGGGACTCTGTCACATCCTTTCTTTCCTATTTTTCAATTAATAGTTATGGTGCAGTGCCTTCATGCTTTAGGCCAAACGCCATTGAGAAAATAAAAATTAAAAAAAAAATGCGCCTTTTACCCAGCGCTCTCTTTCCACTTCCTTCTTCTCTAACTTGAGTGGGGGAAATGGCTAACTATTCTTTTGAAGTCAGTCCACCTCTGCGTGTTATTCTTGGTGTCCATTAGCCCTGGGACTGAACTGTCTGCTACAGAGGTTAATGATGTGGAACCTAAATGAAAGCTTTTGATAATCAAGGCCATCATTTTGAAGAGCAGACCCTGGACAGAAGAAAACAATAGCAGTGAGATAGCATAGAGCAGCCAAATTAAATGAGACACTGCCCATAGGCTTGGAAGCTCCACTGTCGACTGCCACAGCCATCAACAATGTATGGCCATGTGGCCCTTGTAATGTGGTTAAGTAGTATGAACTGTGGTAAGCACTAACTTTAACATACATTGTGACCTCCAAAGTTCTTTGCTTGGCAGAGTATGAATTGTGTGTAAGCATAGGCGTCCCACAGAACAGACTTATTTCCCTTTCCCGGGGGGAATATATATATATATATATATATATATATATATATAT
>NW_026067928.1:7760877-7774483 GCF_014885135.2 Alexandromys fortis
GTTTTTTTTTTTTTTTTTTGATTTTCGAGACAGGGTTTCTCTGTAGCTTTTTTGGTTCCTGTCCTGAAACTAGCTCTTGTAGACTAGGCTGGCCTCAAACTCACAGAGATCCGCCTGCCTCTGCCTCCCGAGTGCTGGGATTAAAGGTGTGCGCCACCACCGCCCGGCTCAGATTATTTTGATTTGAATTTCTCTGATGGCTAAGGATGTTGAACATTTTCTTAAGTGTCTTTCAGCCATTTTAGACAATATCTCATGAGAAAACTGAGAGTGTGAAGGTAGGGGGAGAAGTGAAGAAAGGAGGGGAGGTGGGAGGGGAAGGAGACCTAGAGGGAACAGGATGGTTGAGATAGGGGAAGGACAGATACAGAAAACAAGGAAAAAGATACCTTGATTGAGGGAGCGATCATGGGGCTAGCAAGAAAACTAGCACCAGAGAAATTCCCAGGAATCCACGAGGATGACCCCAGCTAAGGCCCTAGGCAATAGTGGAGAGGGTACCAGAACTGGCCTTACCCTGAAGTCAGAGTGATGATCATCTTAAATGTCATCATAAAATCTTCATCCAGCAACTGATGGAAGCAGATGCAGAGAACCACAGCGGAGCGTTAGGCTGAACTACCAATGTTCAGTCGCAGAGTGGGAGGAGTGAGAATATGAGCACAGTAGTCAAGACCGTGATGGGGACACCCACTGGAACAGCTTACCCGAGCTAATGGGAGCCTTCCAACTCTGGCCTGACACTGTGGGAATCAACATAAGACCAAACTAGTCCCTCTGAATGTGGGTGACAGTAGTATGTCTGGGGCAGACTGTGGGGCCACTGGCAGTGAGACCAGGATTTATGCCTACTGCTTGTTCTGGATTTTTAGAACCCATTCTCTCTGGAGGGATACCTTGCTCAGGCTAGATAGAGTGGGGAGGGCCTTGGTCCTGTCACAAAGCAATGTGCCTTACCTTACTCTGAGGAGTGGATGGGAGGTAGGAAGGGGGCAAGATGGTGGGAGCAGGAGGTGAGGGAGTGGGAAATGGATTTGGCATTTAAAATGAGAAAAGATAGGGTTTTTTGTTCAAGAAATTGAAAAAAACCCTAAAATTCTCTTGTACATATTACATACATGGAGAGAAACTTCCTCTGAAAAATACACTTATGTGGTACTATTTTGGGGGGAGTATAAATTCATTTAATCGTGATTCAAATAAAAAGTAAACATTTAACATTGAAATGTTTTCAATATCACATATAATAATTTAACATAAGATTATGAAAACCTCTTAAAATTGTTCTTTTATATTAGCAAAGTGAACCATGTGTGTTCACACACGCGTGCACATGTGCATGCACACACACACACACAAATGTATATTTGGTTATGGTACTACAGATCCAGTAGAGGGAGCTCACACATTTTTGTTCAGTTAGTAAAGAAAATCTCCTTTAAAAGCCACTGCACTTAGAATGTCCTTATTATTGATACACTAAAAATACAGTAGTAAACAAAAATATCATACTGTTGGTTAAAATAAAAATTATTGCAATGTAAAAGGATATTAATGTTACTCATTTATATTTAGAAGTGGTTTTAAAATTACACGCTTTCGATTTATTTTCCCAATAGCATATATATACTTTAATTACTTGTTTTAGAGTGCACAAAAAGAAATTTCCAGCTACAAGTCAAAAACAAACTGGGACAATATATGATAAATAAGTCAGTTTATTTATTTATTTATTTATTAAAAAATATACCCTCCCAGCACCAAGGGGTTCCCATGTGTTGACATCACGTGGTTGCCTCTCATTGGTACGCACAATGACAGCATCTGTTGCTAGGCTCTTAGCATCACATCGTCACTCCTCATTGGCTAGGTACAATCAATAATTCTGACAGCACCAGGCAGGTCTAGGTTGGCTCCTGTTGGCCTAGTAGGCCTTAACTTCCTACAGGAGCTTTCTTGACATCCAATGTCATGCATTCAGTAGGTTCATTAATGGAAGAACTAATCTCTACAGTTCCATTCAAAGTATGCTGCTTCCATCTTAACTTTGAGAGTCTTTCCCTTGATGGGAGCCATAAGGACTCCAGTCAATGAAGTCTCTGTGAGAGATATTAATGAGCACTCAAGGTTTCTCACTCTTTTCTTTTCTTTTCTTTTCTTTTTTTTTATTGATTTTATTGAGCTATACATTTTTTTCTGCTCCCCTGCCACACCAACTCCAGTGTTGTCTGTGTGGCATGACATACGTCATTAAGCTGGATAGGAGCTATGTGTCCTATAGGACTTGGCTTCCTGGAGCTCAATGGCAGACAGACCAGTATTGGCTGTCCTTGAGCCATAGACGGTTTCTCGATTAGCTGGCTATGCGGGATATGGGCTTTGCACAATCTCTTTTATAATAATGATAGTCTTTATATCTACAAGACAAGGATCATTCTCTTCAGGAACAGCTCTGGGTTAGGGAAGCACAGTGTGGGAATGTATAAAACTACAGCAGAACCCTTGTCATACACGGGGGTGTATGATGAGCAAGGGAATAGATGGGTTAATGTTGATGGACAAAGACTGTTATATTATACTTTGAACTTTATGGATAGGCTTGCTAGATCCCAATTCCCATGGTGTCTGCTGCATAAGAAGGTACAAAAAAGTATATTTCAACAGGTGCAGAGAACTGATTAGGCATATTTGGTCACTAGATGAAATAAGAAAGGGTTAGAAAGAGGAAGGGCCATGAGAGCGATAATGAGACAGAAACTTTCTATTCTTAGATAAGATGAAACCACTTGTCTGAGGTTTATGTTCTCAAGGACAAGAGTTCCTCTTCTAAGGATGTTTTATGTCTAATACCTGTCCCTGATAATATCCTTTTCTTAAATATTGCTGATGTGACTAAAAGAAGCTTTCATACTGTGCCAACCAATGACACATGACCTTCTGATTTGTTCTTTGTTTGAATACTATATAATGAAAACATGAATTCAGTAAAATCGCAGCAGATTCCAACCACACTCTTGTGTGTTGTGTCTATCTGTCATTCGCCGAACTTGTGTCTTCCTGTGTACCAAGACCCTGCTTCTCCCACGGTCTGAGTGGCTCCCCTGAGCCCGTCTGTGGCACTCCCCTCTTTTTCTCTTCCCTCCCCTTCATCCCTCTCCCCATGGTCCCCATGCTCCCAATTTACTCAGGAGATCTTGTCTTTTTCTACTTCCCATGTAGATTAGATCTATGTATGTCTCTCTTAGGGGCCTCATTGTTGTCAGGTTCTCCAAGACTGTGATTTGTAGGCTGGTTTTCTTTGCTTTAGGTTTAAAAACCACTTATGAGTGAGTATATATGATAATTGTCTTTCTGGGTCTGGGTTACCTCACTCAATATGTTTTCTGGCTCCATCTATTTGCCTGCAAATTTCAAGATGTCATTTTTTTCTACAGTGTAGTACTTCATTGTCTAAATATACCACTTTTTTTTCCTTATTCATTCTTTGGTCGGGGGCATTTAGGTTGTTTCCAGGTTCTGGCTAAAACAAACAATGCTGCTATGAACATAGTTGAGCACATGTCCTTGTGGTATGATTGATCATCCTATGGGTATATACCCAAAAGTGGTATTGTTGGATTTTGAGGAAGGCTGTTTCCTAATTTTCTGAGAAATCACCATACTTATATCCAAACAGGCTGTACCAGCTTGAACTCCCACCAGCAATGTAGGCATGTTCTCCTTACTCCACAACCTCTCCAGCATAAGCTGTCATCAGTGTTTTTGATCTTGGCCATTCTTACAGGTGTAAGATGGAATCTCAGAGTTGTTTTGATTTGCATTTCTCTGATGGCTAAGGATGTCGAATTTTTCCTTAATTGTCTTTCAGCCATTTTAGATTCCTCTGTTGAGAGTTCTCTGTTTAGGTCTGTACTCCATTTTTTATTGGATTATTTGTTCTTTTGATGACCAATTTCTTGAGTTCTTTGTATATTTTGGAGATCAGACTTCTGTCTGATGTGGGGTTGGTACGGATCTTTTCCCATTCTGTAGGCTGCTGTTTTGTGTTGTTGACCATGTCCTTTGCTTTACAGAAGCTTTTCAGTTTCAGTAGGTCCCATTTATTAATTGTTCTCTCAGTGTCTGTGCTACTGAGGTTATATTTAGGAAGTGGTCTCCTGTGCCAATGTATTCAAGTGTACTTCCCACTTTCTCTTCTATGAGGTTCAGTGTGGCTGGCTTTATGTTGAGGTCTTTGATCCATTTGGACTTGAGTTTTGTGCATTGTATAGATATGGATCTATTTTCATTCTTCTACATGTAGCTAGGTGGAAGTAAAGGCAGGGCAGGAGAGTTAAGCTTGGTGGAGAAAACTAGCTTTTTTCTCCAAGATCCAGGTGGCTAGGTTTGGGTCCAGGTCTGGTCTGTGATGGTGGCTAAAAAGCCTCAGACAAATGGCTTTTTTCATGAATTTGTGCCCCAAGCATTAGGCATCAAATGAAGCACAATTAATAAAAACTCGGAGATAGATATTGGGGTTCAACCGAAGACCAGAAAAGCAAAGCATCTAGTCACTGGTTTTTTACCATGACCTTAGTCCTAAAACAGCAATCCTGCCTCCAGGAAACCTCAGAACGAGACTGAGACTGAGAGTTATCTCCTCCCATTTTATAATCCTCTGCAGTGTGCACCACTAACTCTGGTTTCTACGTCAAACAAATGTGGCTACTGGGATTAAAGGTGTGTATCATTGCTGCCTGGTCTGTAAGGCTGGCCAGTGTGGCTGTTTTGCTTTTCTGATCTTCAGGAAAGCTTTATTTATTAAAATACAAATGAAATGCCACTACAGAGAGAGACAGGGAGGGAGAACAGACAGACAGGCATAAAGAAGAGTTAGAGGGATGGAAGAGGAAAGGAGGAAGGAAAGAGAAAAAGAGAGAGAGCTAGGAATGACACTAGGCTTTGAAACCTCCAAATCCACCCGCCAGTGACAAATTTCCTCAGGCAAAGTCACATCTCCTAGCTTTCCCCAGCGCTTCCACCAACTTGGGTCCAAGTGTTCAAATACACGAGCCTACAGGAGACATTCTCATTCGAACCACTGCAACTTCTTTGCAGATTGTTGTTGCTCTTTCAATCCTGACTATATAACAGATTGTTTTTATGATGCAGTGGAGAAACCTGGATTCAATGAACCAAAGTAGGATACATGAAGTTCCAAGAAGCAGATTGATAATGGCCTAAAATGAAGCATGATAGTAAGGATAGAAAGAAGGCTTAAGAAAGAAAGACTGTGAGCATAGACAGTCATAGAAAGAACTAGTTTAAAAAAATAATAGTAAAGTCTTTAAAGAGAGAGTAAAAGTAATATAGAAGAAAAGTGCCACCTAAGACGGGAAACACACAGGGAGTCTGGATCCTATAAGTACTCTGTTGATTTTGAATTTTTTTGAATGCTGTCAAGCAAACAAGAGCTGCTAAGAAATACGGGATTGAAAGAGGACTGATGAAATAGACCAGCCTAGATATTTGAAGAATGCCTTAACTTTAAAATGGAAGTCAAAAAAATGTATCTGTAAAATGAAACTTAGAAGATGTCTTGCTTTGGAGAAAAGGTTCTGCTTTTGTTTCCACAGGAAGCAAGAGACTGTGGATTTACTCCAGGTTACTATGGATCAGGTTTGATCAAGGGAGACCTCTTGAATCTTGACAGGTGAGATCTATCAACAAGGGTTAGCACTGGTCTTCCCAGGAGTGGGTCATTGTTTCAATTTTTCTCAGGGACCCCTAACGATGTCTTCACCCCTAGACAACAAGACACAGACTAGAGAACAGGATGCCCACATTTGTGGTGTGGGTGGTCTTTGGTTATTTGGTGGGTTATGGATGTTTGTTATCATTTTGTGGAATATAGGATAAAAAGGCGGTTATTAACCTCAGACATTTTGCACTGAGATGGATTTTGGTATATTGATACAAGTTTAAATTTATTTTGTTACACTGTATATATGTTTGTACTCTTGTTTGGGGAATTGTGCCTATGCATTTCATTTAAAAAAGCAATGTATAAATAAGAAATGAGGTTAGTAGTTAATCTATAATAATCAGACTTGTAGCCACATTAGGTATGTTTTCAAGGCTAAACAGGTATATTTTAGACAGATGATTTTCAAGCACTTCAGATACCTATAGAATATGGCATTTAAGATGTTTAATAACCTAAATTTTTCATGATAATAGGACAAATCTGATCCTGGCAGCACCAGTTTACTTAATAAAAGGACAATGAGCATTGAAGAAACTCCAATGGAGTTTTGTGTCATTGTGGCAAGGTTAGTTACCTGGAAAAAAAACTGCTCTTGCCTTTGACTGTTGACAATATGCTATACAAACTGGACATGCAGGACCCACAGGAAAGTGACTGCTGAACTTTTACAATACACAGTAGTACAGTCCTTTAAGTTTCCTGCTTTACTGGAAAGTCTGCCATAAAGTCTAGGCCTGTAGGCTGAAGGTGGATGCCCCAACATTGCAGAGGAACTTTGGGTGACTGTCCAGGCATGTCTCTGTTGTTAGATAATAGTACATCCTTCTGCGGAATCTTTGATAGAGTTAAAGACTAAATTATTAGAATTACAGTTTCCTTAGTTATGATAGAAAGTAAATTAGGTAATGGAGTCTTTTCTCTGAGTTTGCTAAATACAAATATACTGAATATTGTAAATGTAATTGTAACGGCATAAATGAATGCAGACAGATTGTAAAAATATATACAGCTTTAATGGGGAAATAGACTTACAGAACCACCGTTCCCGCGGAGACCAGGAAAGCAGAAGCAGCAGCTGGGAGCACGCTTGCCAGATTTATAGGCAAACATTAGCTCGAGGCAAACACGCCCCCTAAGGGGCTGGACTTATCCCTACATGTAATTCTTACTTGACAACTGTTTTTTGTGCATAGCTTTACTATTTTAAAACTAAAACCTTTCCTTTTGACTTAGAACACATTCACAAGGTATGGCTTTGGCGATTAAGTGGTTATTTAGAAACTGCTTCCCTTTTCTCTCTGTTCTGCCATTTATGCAGGCTGGAAATATACTTGAAAATGTTCTCTTCTTTAACTAGAAAGATCGCTATAGGGAAGCCAAGCTTGCGTTCTCCTGGGTTAGCAAGCCCAGTGAGAAGAAATCACCTGTTTCTCAGGAATTTCCCTCTGAGCTGGGCAAGGCACTGAGGTCATGGGTATTACATGCCCATTCCTGAGCTGATCACTGCAGACTTGACGAGCACTGCTCAGACTGATCGTATTTGCTCCACAGGCCCCATCCTCTGAGGTCAGCTCCAGTAAGTCCTGTGGAATAAGCGGAGGGAGGCAGTTACCTGAAGGAAACTTGCTCGATGGTGCCAGAAAACACCAAATGCCAGGCAGACAAAGAGAGTGTGTTTGGTAGAGAAGGTAAACACTTGCGTGTGTGTGTGTGGGGGGGGGGGATAGGCATTTCCAGCCTAGAAACGTAAAGGGACAATATTAAAGAGTCAGTGGACCCATTTCATGATATCCAACTTTCATTACTATTTATTGACGCTGTCCAGAGAGGAAGCACACAGCAGAGCAATTCTCATCTCGTTTGAGCTTTGTGAAAAGCACGTGCAGTCCCAGAACTGCAAGCAAAACAGCAGGAGGGGAATTGCAGAAGGGGACTATTTATAAGGATGCCTGTTTGAGGGAGCTTCCTTACCACTTAAATCACAGGATTCCACGTGACTCACACTCACAAATTGGTCCTTTCAGCAGTGGAACACAGCTCGGCGGGACAGATCCTGAAGAGGACACACAGCAAGTAATGTCCTCCCTGCCATGTCCAAGGTCAGGATTCTGCCAGTGACCAACCGAAGCTGCTGACTCCCAAAATACATGACTCATACTTTTTTCCATTTCCATATCTTATTTTAGCATTTTGCAAAGACGGGTCTCATTTGTTGTATTTTTGTAAGTGATTGGCAGGAAGTGAAAATGGCCATATGTTCAAAAATGAGCATCATATCTACCCTAGGGAATAACAAATTGCAGAGAAGAGAATCACAGAGTCTGAGATGGAGAAGTGGCACACAGGGTGGAAAATGTACAGAGACGATTTACCAGTAACAGGAAACTAACTGCGATGTATAAAGGTGAGCATAAGCACCTCAGGGGTCGGTATGACAGCGAGGACATTTAAGACAAAGCACCGTATTTCCCTTTTAACACAACTTTATTTTTATGAAACACAAAGACCAGAACAAAGAATTCAGAATAACTTCTACCCAAATTCCCAGTGCTAACTTTTGTTATGTTTGTAGTCTCCTTTTTTTTTAATCTTCCATTCATTCATTTTCCTGTTTCTTTCTCCATCTACCTGTGCACACATACGTGCCCACAGTTTTCTAAAGCATTTAGGTGTCAGTTGTTGTACTTACGTATCCCCCCCCCCGCCGCTACCTAGCCCAGTGTATGTTTGCTACATCCAAGGACAGCTTCTTATATAACTACATAATAATTATAAATTGTAATTATAAATGATAAATGTTGTGATCAATGCTGATGTGGTACTGCCACATAAGGGACAGCCTTTCTTCAGATTTCACTAATGGTTTTGGTAATGGCAAATACGGCAGAAGAAATTCAAAATCATCTACATCTGTTTGCTTTCTTATATTCCGACTCTTTATTCCGTAAAGCTGACAATGAAGAGTGCACAACAATTATTTCACGGTGTCTTCCTCACTGCTGTTGCTGTGAAGAGACACTATGATCAAGGCAGTGCTTAGGACAGAAAACATTTCCTTAGAGGTTTGTTTACAGTTTCAGAGGCTTAGTCCCTGTCAGTAAACGTGGCACTGGAGCAGTAGCTAAGAGAGAGAGGAAAAGGAGATGAGCCGGTAGAGGTGGGGTTTTGAAACTCCAATAAGACCACACTTCTAATCCTTTCAATCCTTTCACATTGTCGTCCCTTCCCCCGGGCCCCCAGTGTCTAAGTGTTCAAACATATGAGCATCTTATTTAAACCACTATCTATGGCAAGCACTTTACCAGCTGAGCCATCTCACTGGTTTTTTGTGTCGTTTTGCAAGGCAGAATCACATTTATGTGAGCTTTCCTTTGCTGACTTATTCATCTAATAGCCTAGCTCCAGAGAGTAGGATTTCAGCATAAAGGCTTGGTGGTAGGAGACATAAACATTTAGTCCTTTGAAACGATCAGGAAGGTAAGATTAAATACGGAGTGACTTTGACTTAGTGACAAGAATAAATAACACTTTGAGATTGCTTCAGCAGTTTCACAGTGATGGGAAAATACCTGTGCTTTTCTAGGTAGCAAAGTCAGAGACCAAGATACTTACTAATATCCATACCTAAAGGAGTATTTAAAATTCAGTTAAATGTTACTGAAAGCAGTGATGCAATATTTCCATCCAATCAAGTTCAAAGATCCCCTGAATTTGTTTAAAAGCTCCAGGGTAAGAGTTTCTTAAGCAGAATTTCTGGCTTTCATATTCTGTACCTGATATTACAGAATTCTTAGGACAGAGTAAAGACACATGGAAAGCCCCTGAAAAGAAGGGGGGCATTTCTGGTTTGGGGCGTCAGCTCTAATGGCTTGAAAATAGAAAGACAATTCTGTATCTTTCAAGATTCTTCCCTACAAGACGTGACTATTTAGTGCTGCCGCTTTAAGGAATGGTGATGGGGCAGCTTTCCTCGCTCTCTAGCCTCGGCTCTATTGTTTCTGGGCTTATTTCCAACCTGGGGTTTTCCTGCCTCATCATTTATAATAGGAAGAAATTGATCTCTCATTTCTCATTTGTTATTTCTAGTTTAAAGTCTTTTATTTTTTTTTTCTTTTTGCATCCTCGTCTAAATTTTGGTATTGATTTCTTCTGAAATTCACTGCAAGATAAATCTATCCAATTACCTGTTTCTGAGGAGTTGGTTATTTTCTAATATGATACTTAGACCCAAAACATGGCATCAGATTGTTACTTCTCTTTTACAGTGGGGTAGGACATGGAGACTAAGAGAAGGTTTCTATACTTCTACATGAGCCAAAAGCCAGGAGTCTGGAAGTCAATAGGAATTAAGGTATAATAAGGTGTATTTGTTGGATGTCAGTCCTGCAATTTAACTCAAATTATGACAGATTAGGTCCTGCTGTTACTGTGTTTCCAGACCCCGTGTGGAAAGTGAATGGTGATTTCTTATGTTATCCGTAGAATGCTTCACACTTCCGAAAGCCCGGTCAGTCGTGGCTGTCTCACAAAGACATCCAGGGAAGCTGCTGACGTTGTCGGTGCCCCGCCTCACTGGCAAGTCTGGTGTGGCCATCCTGTAGCTTTGGGAACTTTGTGTAGCAAAGGCATTCGCCACCACATGGTGGAAGAGAGAGCTGACTCCTGTAGCTGCTCTCTGACCTCCGTGTATGTATCGGGGCGCATGGAATCCCCTTCATTTTTCTTTAAAAGATGTTCTCACTCTAGAAACCTTGCTCTCTTGCTTTCAATACAACAGATAAACACACACCCTTGAGAGTTACAGCTGCCATTCAGTAACTGGCTTCACCCCTTTTCCTAAGGAAACCAGTTTTCTGTTAAGCTGTACTGAACGTAGCGCAGTAATGAGATTGTACTCTCTCTGGGAGCTCCCAGTTCTTCCTTCCTCCTTCTTCTGAGCGCACACTCTCAGCTCCTCATTTCAACAAGAACTCTACTTCAGCCCTTCACCCCAAGTTCTCCATGTTCGTTGATAAGTACTATCTTTCTTCCTTTAAAAAGGCTGAACATAGCGGACAATGAGGACTACTGAGAACTCAAGAACATGGGCAATGGGTTTTTGATCCTACTGCACATACTGGCTTTGTGGGAGCCTGGACAGTTTGGATGCTCACCTTACTAGACCTGGATGGAGGTGGGTGGTCCTTGGACTTCCCACAGGGCAGACAACCCTGATTGCTCTTTGGGCTGGGGAGGGAGGGGGACTTGATGGGGGGGGGGGGGGGGAAGGGGGAGGGAGGGGGGGGGGAAGAGACAGAAATCTTTAATAAATAAATAAATGCATTTAAAAAAGGGTTTAATTAGTTCATTAATTTTTTTTTTTTTTTTTTGCATAGGGGCGTTTTGTCTGCGTGTATGTTTGTGCACCATGTCTATGCCTGGTGCCTGTGGAAGTCAGAAGAGGGCGTCAGATCCATTGGAACAAGGTTTGTGAAAGGTTGTGAGTTGCCGTGTGAATGCTAGGAATTGAGCTCCAATCTTCTGCAAAAGCAGCAAGTGCTCTTAACCATGAGCCATCTCTCCAGCCCCAGTAAAATGCTATCTTATAGTATGTATTCAGTAAATCTTCTGAAGCAACTGGATAAATGAAGAAATTTAGTCTATATGATTGTGAGCCATGTAATGTATAAACAACCTGAGAAGGCTTCATGGAGTCTTCAATAATAACTATATATTGGGGCTATTTCTTAGTATGTGCTACAAATATATCAATAAATCTGTCCTTGCTCCTTTTTGATTAAATGAATTCATTTCCAGAAGAAGTTTTATCAAAATGTGTATTGAGTGTTCATCAGAGGATGTACTAATCCCAGCCGCTGGCCAAAGTGATCAGAGATATGGACTCGGTGTTCAGGGAGGCGAAGAGAGTGAGGAGGCTTGTATTCGCAGTGTTCAGCACCTTGGGTTAATTATTTATTTCTAACTTAAGGGTGGTACATTATCAACCTAATAGTGAGACCATATTAAGAATGTATGAGCAGACAGCGTAGTAAGTGCTCAAATGTGAGGCTAACTTTCAATTATTCAGTAACAGAGATGAGTAATGCGGATGAGTGGGTTGGAACACATTATATAATTGGTACCAGACCTACAGAGATCAGGCCAAACTCTGACTTATTATCATTTTTTTTTCTTTTTAAATAACTGCCCGGATATTTTTAAAGTGGAAAGAAATTGTGTAACTTTTAAAACTTTTTTATGGAAAAAAATTTTCTGATATTACTCATCAAAACAATTACAACTGTAACAGAAACCTTGCTTTGTAAAACTGACCGTCTGTCTATGCGCAGCAGACAGGATGGTAGGTGCTTGGGTGTCAGGACTCTGGAGTGACAGTCTCTGTGTGGCAGACGAGATGGTAGGTGCTCAGGTGTCAGGACTCTGTTCCCCATTCAACTCTAGACCCCAGTCCCCTGGCTTCAGGTTATGAATTTCCGGTGGATAACGACCCCCTGTTTGGGAGTTATCGGGGCGTTCCAGCTGAATGCAGGGTCAGCTCCACAACTTTTACTTCTGCATTTCTTGTGACTCCCACACAGCTGAGCTAGAAAAATGACTTTCCATTAATCCCTTCACGGAAGGCAAACATTTACCTTTTGAATGTAGTTCAAGCAGACGTTGTGAATCCCTTTTAGACATGTGAAATGAAAACTCAATTTTCTTTTTCATTTAATAAATAATTCATAAAATAAATAAATAAATAAATAAATAAATAATTCATGAAAATATAGCTCCATATTCATTTTGTTTATTTTAAACATGGCCTTCAATCTTCATAATTCTGTAGATCAGGCTGGCCTTGAACTCACAGAAACCTCCCAAGAGCTATGATTAAAGAAGCTCACCACTATACCAGACATGAACTTTCCTTGATTTTTTTTTATTTGTTTGTTGACAATGTCTCTGCAGTCTGGCAGGCCTTAAATCACTGTATTGCTAAGGATGGCCATGAATTCCTGATTCTCCTGCCTCCATCTCCCATGTTCTGGGATTACAAATGTCTCATCACATCTGGCCTAATTTTGAGTATTCTAAGAAATGAAACAAATATTTAAATGTCTGTCTTCTCCATAGTGTCTAGCATACGTTAAGCATTTTTTAATTTTCACTGAAAATAAAGTTAAAAGATCCTTGTGTTCTATCATGATGGCTGCCATAAACAAAACACAGGCCATTTTCTCATTGTGACTACGCCTTGTCTTTCTTCTGTGTACCCACATGTCTGTTTTCAAATTCCCTTATTATAAGAATCTCAATCATATTTTATTAGGGTGCACCCATATAACCTTATTGTGGTAGGTTAAATGTAATTGACCCTTGTAAGTTCACAGGAGTGTCACTGTTAGGAGGTGTGACTTTGCTGGAGTGGGTGTATAACGAGGTCTCTAAAAGTCCAGCTTCTAAGGTAGCCCTCTCAGGGTTCAAGAAAAGATTTCCACAATAAGTGAGTTGTAGGGGGGTTAAAATTCTGAGGGTAAAGAAGTCTACTCACAATGGGAATCGTCTGTCCACATTTCTTTATTCTTCTCTCTCTCTCTTTTTTTTTTTTTTTTTTTTTGGTTACAAATATGCAAGACTCTCCAGGTTCTGAAGTTTTTGGCTTGTTTGTATGTTAAGAAGTATTTCTAAAAGATGGGACATTTGATTTTTGAGTCTGGATTACCTCATTCAGAATTGTTCCAGCTCCATGGATTTACCAGAGGCTGTTAACTTTAAGCCTTCAAAGATTTGTGTTCCATTTTGAATACACATACAGTTCAAAGGTAAGGCATGACTTCAAGGATGGAGAGATGTACATAGTGGTATAAAATTTAGAGAGGA
>NW_026067928.1:7774569-7798961 GCF_014885135.2 Alexandromys fortis
CTCTCTCTCTCTCTCTCTCTCTCTCTCTCTCTCACACACACACACACACACACACACACACACACACATTTGTGGTTGCAATGGTCGGAGTAGCTAGTTGAACTCTTTAATGGAAAAAGTTAGATAAGAAAGGAATTAAATCATCAGGGGATTCTAGAGGGGAAGGTTAGTATGCAATGCTACATTTTTAGGTGGTTGGTAAAGGGCTAAAATGTTTATTTCTAGTGCACTGCTTTCTTACCCTCCTAGCATGCATAGAATCAGGTAACCAGGCAACGTTCGTAAACAATCAGGGAGAAGCCTTGGATCCTTTTTGTTTGTTTGTTGTTTTGTTTTGTTTGTTTTTGTTTTTCAAGACAGGGTTTCTCTGTGGCTGTGGAGCTGTCCCGGAACTAGCTCTGTAGACCAGGCTGGACTTGAAATCACAAAGATCTGCCTGCCTCTGCCTAACCAGTGTTGGAATTAAAGGCATGCATCACCAATGCCAGGCTGAAGCCTTGGCTCTTGATCAGACAGCACACACACCAGATGCTGCTGTTTCTTTTTTTTTCTTTTTTCTTCCTTCTTTATTTTATTTTTTTATTTTTATTTTTTTGAGTCAGGGTTTCCCTGTAGCTTTGGAGCCAGCCCTGAAACTAGTTCTTGTAGACCAGGCTGGCCTTGAACTCACAGAGATCCTTCTGCCTCTGCCCCTGAGTACTGGGATTAAAGGCATGCGCCACCACCACCTGGCTAGATTTCTTTGGGCCTACAGGTTCGGAGTTACACACCTAAGGTGTAAAGTCAAAGGGGGGGAGAGTCAGGCCTCTAAATTACCAGTTCTGGGGTAGGCTGTTATCAGCTGTTCTGGTTGGTGGGCCAATGTGTGTCTGTAGTGCCTGAGGAAAGGAAGTTTTTCTGTGGTAACAGTTAATTATCTCTCCTGCTGTCCTTGAGAGTAAAACAGAAGCCGTAAATTTCCTGAATTAAAATCACCAGTGAAAGTGAGCAGAAAGAGTTAAGAATCTTTTAAGTGCGGTAAAACCAGATCAGATGCTTTGGGCAGGTAATTCTGTGCCCTTGGAGATCTGTGAATATCTTAAATGGAAAGCTCTTTCCTTGACTCTAAATACTCTAAATAAAACCCCTGCTGATAAAGATAATTGCAGGAAGGCAAATCTCTGTGCTTACCTAGGGGAGGGGAATGGAGGCCAGGCAGTGAGAAACTGTTTTCACACGTAGCTAGGGGGAAACAATTCTGAACTGAGGAAATTAATTCCCTAATATGTAACAGAAGGGAAGTCAGCCACAGTGAAAAATCTACAGCACAGGACAGCAACTTTTTCACAAAACAGTAATACCAAAATGCCTTGCCTTTTAATCTAACCTTTATCAGATCCCTTGGTTCTGATAACTCGCTTGTGAAAAGATGACTGAGCAATTACTGTACAACGTTGCAGCTTGTAACAGGTGTGGCTTTGTTGGAGAAAGTGTGTCACTGTGGGGGTGGGCTTTGAGGACTCATATATGTTTAAGTCATGCGCAGTGATACAGTTCACTTCCTGTTGCCTGAATATCAAGATGTAGAACTCTCAGCTACCTCCCCAGCACCATGTCAGCCTGTAGGCTGCCATGTCCCACAATGATGACAATGAACTGAACCTCTGACAATGTAAGCCTCCCAATTACATGTTTTCCTTTATAAGACTTACCGTGATCATGGTGTCTCTTCATAGCTATAGAAAGCTAATTTTTAAAAGCCCTATCTCTGTGGTACAAGAGATGGCACCCACGTGGCATATACATATAATATCAGCAGGTGGATTCAGAGTAGCCTGGACTACATATTGAAATTGCATCTAAAACAAAGCAAGACATACCTCATTTGTACAATCATACTTTAAGATACTGAGGATTTGGACTTCAGCATTGAAGTCTTCAGAAGGGACAGTACTGAATCAATAGTTCCTAGAACTTTGTCTCTTATTAAGTTTATATTCTAAAAGAAAATATAAATGTACTGAGGTCTTTTAAAATAAGAAATATGAAAAATAAAAGCATTCTTTTCCTCATCATCGGTTTGAAAAATTGTGTGTTCTAATGGCAATGTAGGAATTGCCGTAAAGTGTATTAACAGAGTCTGATGAATTGAGCTTCCATCTCCCAAACTTTCCACATAATCAAATATAGAATTCTTTGATTGAAATAAGTGTAGCTTTTTCATTGACACCCCGCCTAATGAAGAAGGCACATGCCCAAAATACGTGTTTTATTTCATAAACAAGTAACTTGACTATATTATCTTTTCAGTACACTCAGTTACAAAATAACTTTGAATGTGACACAAGTGAGAAAAATTCTGGAGCAATTTTTCATAATATTACTTTCCTTTGTGGGAACTACATTTAGAGCAATGTCATCTAGATGAGAAACTTTTATTTTGTAACTAAAAGCAGAACAGACTATGCTTTGAAACTTGGTATCATTTTTAACCAAAAATATGATTGTTAGAAGATACTATCATAGCATCTCGGGAAGAAAGAAAAAAAAACAAAGAAAGAAAGGAGAGAACATTGTTATTATATGCAAATGTTTGATCCACACCATCTATCTGTTACAAAAAACTTGACTTCAGTTTTATAAAATATGAACATTTTATCACTTTTATCAACTTTATGCAATATGACTGACTATCTTATAGCACACACGCGCATGCATACATACACACAGAAGGCTTTTTGTAGAAACCCTTTACAAGTGGAAGAAGTTCTTGATGTGGGAATGATTTCTTACTAATAAAGAAACTGCCTTGGCCCATTTTATTGGATAGAAAATTAGGTAGGCGGAGTAGACAGAGGAGAATGCTGGAAAAAAGAAGCTGTGTGAGGAGTCGCCATGGTTCTCCCGCTCCAGACAGACGCAGGTTAAGATCCTCTCGGGTAAGCCAGCTCGTGGGCTACACAGAATATTAAAAATGGGTTAGAACAATATGTAAGAGCTAGCCATAAGGAACTGGAACTATTCGGGCCAGGCAGTGTTTGAAAAAATACAGTTTCCGTGTAATTATTTCTGGGCATAAGCTAGCCATGTGGGCGGCCGGGTGCCGGGGACGCAGCCCTGCCGCTCCTATTTCAACAAGTTCTTGTACATACATGTATTGAGTTTTTATCATGACTAAGTGTTGGATGTTGTCATGTTTTTTCTACATCAATTGATAATAAACATTATTGTTTCTTCCTTAGGCTTGGTAATGTACTAAATGACCGTGATTGAATTCTAAATTCCCAGTATGTCTCACTTGGTTGCTGTGTATTTGCTTTTTTTCTTTCGTTAGCTCTTAATTGCTAATATTTTGCTGAGAATATTACAGGTTTGTAGGCGTGGTTTTGGAAGGAGAGAGAGGGAGGCAGCAAGAAACAAGAGAAAGCAAGTAGAGCACTGAGCAGAGCCTGCGTATCAAAAGTGGGGCCCGGAAGCTGGACACTATCTGGGGTGTGGTACAGGGAGGGGAGTGAGCTGGGCAGTCCAAGTGGTACAAGTAGGTGTCCCAGTGGGTTGAGGATTTCTGTGTTTCCAAGCGATTGTGTAGGTTAACAGTTGCTTCTCTAAAGACTGGGAGTAATTCTTTTGCAAAATACTCTGTGCCTAGTTTTTTTTTTTTTTTTTTTCCTCTAGAAGATTCATAAGCTGTGAATCCAATTTCTTTAGTGATTGTGGTAGTATTCAGGTTGCCCATTTCAACTTAGATGGTTTTTGGTAGCATGTGGCTTTCAAGGAATTCATGTTTACAAAAGGGCTATCAAGTGTGTTTACATAGAGTGTTCCTAATATTTCCTTAGGGTCTTTGTATTGTCTGTGAGGCCTGTGGTGTTATATCCTCTTTCGTCGTATCCTTTCGTCGTTTTCGGTTTGTTTCGCTTTGGCTTGTTTTTCTCCAACAGCAGAAGCTGGCCTTGAACTCCTGATCCTCCTGCTTCTGCCTAGGAAGTGTTAGGACTGTCTGCGCTACACTTCAAGCGTCCCTCATTTGTTTCTGACGTTGATACTTTGTGTCCTGTACTATTCTTTAGCCAACTTTGCAGTGGCTGGTCAATTTTACTTTTATTTCCTCCAACGAATTGCCTTTTTGTTTCCTTAACTCTATTATTTGTTTGCAAAAACTCCATTCATTTCTGCTCTAATCTTCACAATTTCCTTCATTCTTCTTGCTCTGGGTTTATTTTCCTCTTCCTTAGTTTGGTCCTAAATTGGAAGCTAACATTATTGATTTGAGACCCGTCTTCCTTGCTAACATAAATATTTGATGGTGTAAATAACCCAGTAAGCACAGTTTTAAAGTTTGTTGTGTATTAGACTTTTAGACTCTGTATCATGCATCATCGGTATGTGCCCTCATTTAGAAGTGTAGTTTGACTTTGCTGGTGGTGTGGGGTTTGTTAATCACGAAAAATTTAGCTTTACACAGTCAAATTCATTATTTTATTAGTGCCCCTAGATTTTGAGGCATTAGAACTCCTTCACAATACCAAGATTAAAGAGGAATTCACCAATATTTTCTTCTAAGATTTGTAGTCAGCTTAGAAGTTATTTTTTTGTATATGATGTAAGGTGGAACTCTGTTTATCTTTTTCCAAATAGCTATTTAGTTGTCTCGGCCAATTTATTAAAAAATCATCTTTATTTTATTGCACTTTTTATTTATTTGTGAGCATGTGCACATACACACTCATGCACATGCCAGACCATGTGTGAAGGTCAGAGGAGTACTTGTGGGATCTGTTTTCTTTCCCTTATGGGATCAAACTTGGGTCATCAGGCTTCGAAGCAAGCGCTTTTACCTACTGAGTCTCAATATTGCTGGCCCTAAAAACTTATCTTTTATATATAAATATATCTACTGTATGTGTGAGTGCCTGTACAAACTTAGGAACACCACATGCAGGTCTAGTACCCCCAGAGGCCAGGAAAGGGTGGTGGATACTATGAAACCAGCATTATAGGCAGCTGTGAGCCATCATATAGATGCTGGGATACTCTGAGCATGTTTCTCCAGGCAACGCTGACCTAGGACATGCCAGGAATGGATGTTTAACTATTCTCTAATCCAAGCCAGCATTCAATTTATAGTTCCCTGCATGTTTCATAAGTGTGTCATGTGGATAATGGAATCTAAGCCATTTTCATTATCTGCTCTAAAAAGCAAACATCAAAATCCTCTCTTTTTTAAAAAAAAAATGTATGGACTCCAAGGCATGGTAGTCACCGACCTAGTTAAATAGTACACAGTGTACTGAAAACATAAATATGGTGCTAGTTATTTGGGTGTGTTGGGGAGGGGGATATGAGGTTCTGTCTTACAGAGTATAGGCAGGCTTGGGTGCATCCTTCCATCCACAGCCTCTGGTAGTGGAGATCAAAAAATAGATTTGAGAGTGGATTTTCTTAATATTGTGCCTAAGAATTCACTTACAGAGATTTTGCCTCTGATCTCAGAAATTTTAGGTTTTGTTTTATACCAAGATCTGACTCTGAGGGAATGTTTCCAACAGAAAATCAAGAATGCTTCTATTGACATGAAATCTAAGTTTGCCACATTTCTTTCTTTTTTTTTTTTTTTTTTTTTTGAGACAGGGTTTCTCTGTAGATTTCGAGCCTGTCCTGTCCTAGAATTAGCTCTTGTAGACCAGGCTGACCTCGAATTCACAGAAAAAAGCCACCTGCCTCTGCCTCCCGAGTGCTGGGATTAAAGGCGTGCACCACCACCGCCCAACACATTTCCAAATCTTGAAATCAATTCAAAAGGAAGAACAGCAACAAAAAAGATCATCCAACAGACTGGTACGTAATTGTTATTAGCCAGCTGGCTTATGAGTTACTAAGGGGAAATGTGGTAGCTGCTACGAGCAGAAGAAAGAACACCTTGTACTCTGCACTGCCTGTTAGTAATTCCATGCACTATAGTTTGTTGTGGGGATTCATTCAGCCAATAGCCTTTTGGGTACTGGCCCGTTAGGGCGCGGTCTGAGGTACTACGTGTGGACTGACTAGCTCAGATGGGAAGCATGCTTGCTCTCTTGGGAGGTGCTCAGAGTTCTGTTTGCAGCTTCCAGTGCCCACAGAGCAGAGGAGCGTGGCTCTTTACTCCTGAGAGTTATTCCCCAAATAAATACTTGCTATCCTTTATTCCAGGCTCTTGTGGACTTCCTTAATTATGCCTACATTTTGGCACCCATATCCTTCTGTATATGTGTTGCTTTTATTGGTTGATGAATAAAGTTGTTTTGGCCAATGGCTTAGCAGAATAAAGCCAGGTGGGAAATCTGAACAGAGATAGAGAGTAGGCAGAGTCGAGGAGATGCCATGTATCCACCCAAAGGGGGAGATGCCAGAACATAATTGTAAGACACAGCCTTGTGGCAATACATAGATTAATAGAATGGATTAATTTAAGATGTAAGAGGAATATGCCAGAGCCATTGGCCAAATAGTGTTGTAACTAATATAATATCTGTGTGATTATTAGGTGTTGGAAGCTGGGAAACAGCACAGTCTCCATTTACAATAGTTTATGAGAAACACAGCAACAACCTCCTCAAAACAAGTAAAATAAGTTGTTTTAAACATATGAAAGCAAGATTATTAAGGGTACAGACACTCCATTGTCATTTCATTCTTTCGTTAAAGAGATCAGCCAACTCAAATATTCCTCCAAATAATGGAAATAAGAAATGTCATATATAGCTTTGTGGCCAATTGCAAAAGCAAAGGTGGTAGTCATCTTGCATATTTTGTATTTTCTTGCTATGTGTGCACACTTATTAACATAATGCTATGTTAATAATTTTATTCCCCCTCATTTATTATTTTATATATGAGTTTTTATATGTTGTCAGGTTAGATTTTAGATAACTACTTAGTTGGACTCTGGTACTGAATGTCTTCTCATTTGGGGGACTGAATGAGAACTTAACTGGAATGATAGTTCCAATCTTGGGAGGAAACTTGTACTGGCTGGTTTTGTGTCAACTTAACACAACCAGAGCCATCAGAGAGGAAGGAGCCTCAGTCAAGGATATGCCTCCATGAGTTCCAGCTGTAAGGCATTCTCTCAATTAGTAATCAATGGGGGAGGGTCCAGCCCACTGTGGGTGGTGCCATCCGTAGGCTGGTGGCCTTTGGATCTATAAGAAAGGCTGATCAAGCCATAGGAAGCAAGCCAGTAAGCAGCACCCCTCCGTGGCATCTGCAACAGCTCCTGTCTCCAGGTTCCTGCCCTGTTGGAGTTCTGACTTTTTTCAAGAATGAACAGCAATGCTGGAGTGTATGGCAAATAAACCTTTTTCTCCTCAATTTGCTTTTTGGTCATGGTGTTTTGTCACAGCCACAGAAACCCCAACTAAGAACTCAAGCTGCTTTGCTGTTGAGTGGGAGGTCTAAATATGTGTAAAGAGGTGTGGATGGAAACTGAAAAGCCAAAAGTTGGCGGGGCTGCTTTCAATGTATTGTTTCCTACTCCTAATGCTGCCCTTTGCCAGGCTTTTTGATATAAACCCCCCAGATTCTCAGGAGTTCCTGGGTGACAACAGACAGCTTGCCAAATGTGTCAACTGATGTGACCCTGAATGCCAAGGCATCAAGAAGATCCTTTGCTCTCAGATTCCATCCCTTAGGTCTCAGGGGAAGTCAGCTATGCCATGTGCTCTAGCTATGGTCTCTTTCTCAGAAGGGACTGACATTCCCGGCCTGTCCAGGCCTTCCGCAATGGTGGCCACGTTCACATACTGATGCCAACCTGGACTTCGGTAACCACATTCCCATTAGTTTGTGCTGGTGTTCTGTTGGTTGCTTTTGCCTCAGGTTAGGCATCAGCCGTCTTCAAGTATCCAGTTCCTTTCATCTTAGCCAGTCTGTGCTTTCAGAGACTGCAGGGTGTGGTGGCTGTTGTTTTACATCCAATACATTTGTGTTGTTGTTCTTAGTTATTTCTACTATGTATCTCTGGCTGTCTTGGAACCCACTATGTAGAGTATGGTGGCTTTGAACTCATAGAGACTTTCTCCTGCCTTTGCTTCCTGAGTGCTGGGATCAAAGGTGTGTGCTCCCATGCCTGACTTACAAGTGACACATTTGGATTCCTCCAAAACTCCAACTCCTCGAATGCTGATTGAGGGCTACTTTCCACTGTCAAACAATTTCTCATATTTCATATTAAAATAAATGGCAAGGATCCTGATGCACAAATTCTATCTTCGTCCCTCTGCGTTGCTGTCACAAGACTAAGACAGGGTAACTTATAAATAGTAAAAGTTTGTGTACCAAAGATCAGGAAGTTAGGAAACCCAAGACGCAGTAGCATTAGTGTCTAGTGAGAGCCGTTTCCTCGTAGATGGGGCTGCTAGCGTCCACACGTGGGGGCTGGGCAAGGTGACACAGACAGACAACTTCCTTATACCTCTTCTGTGGGCTATACTACCATTAATCGCCCACAAAGGCTCTCCCTGTAATACATTGGACACTAAATTTTAAAATATGTATTTTTGGAGAACACATTCTGATCAGAGCACCCTGCAGAAAGGAAGCCATATTCTTATCAAGCAGATTGCCTTGTGCTCAGTGAATGCGTCAGGACAGGCTCGGGTTGCATTTTAGTTTGCAATGTACTTCCTGTTCTCTTAGCTCCTGTGCTCAAGGAGAAGAGGACATGCTGGGGAGCCCAATATTTTCTACCATGAAATAGACAACAGGAGCCTTAGTACCTGAGTTAGTGTGGTGGTTTTGAGAAGCAGTGCTGTACATACGGTCTTAAGATGGAATATAGCTGGAGTGAAAATTGAGGATGGCAGTACAAACGAATCGCTGAATCAGAGGCAGGCTCACCGAGTCTCTCTTTTGTTTGCATGTCTTATTTTCAGAGCTATAAAAAAGTTTCTTGTAATTCCTGGTGGTTAGGAAAATGGCCTTCTTTTCTATAGCAGGTGTTTTTTGTTTATTGTGTTGCTCCCAACCTAAACTGCCCTAGACCTTCCTAAGGGGAAACTAATACAGTTAGATCATTTTGGGAGTAGAGAGA
This sequence comes from Alexandromys fortis, assembly GCF_014885135.2. NCBI lineage: Eukaryota > Metazoa > Chordata > Mammalia > Rodentia > Cricetidae > Alexandromys > Alexandromys fortis. The sequence continues at coordinate 7,783,619 of NW_026067928.1, forward strand.
GGGAAATATTGAGGCTAACTTGACAGCTGAATACAGTTCAAAGATTCCTGGTAACTAGACTGGTCATTCAGGACAGATGTTAAACTCACAATTCCCCTTTAAAAGTATATATGAATAAGAACTAATCAAGAAGGAAGCAAAGAAGTCAGTGTGCCTGATTTCTCTGCCTTCTCAAAATGTAAAACTAAGTAAATGTCTGTTATATAAATGTAGCACTCCACTTTCTGTAGCCAGGGAATACTGTAGCCAGCAAATTAGATGGCAAATTAAATCTGCCTGAATCTTTTATTATTGGGAGGAAAGTCCTCTTTTGTTAGAAGATTCTCTAGCTGATTAGAGTGTCTGGAGATTATTCAAACCTACCCATGTACTAAATTATTAGACTAGGAAAACCCTAATGACACATCAAGAAATAAGAAGTACAGTCCACCTTTTTCCTGGGGATCTTAGAAAGTGGATTAGCTTTTTAATATTTGTTCGGTGTTTTAGAGACAAGGTCTCACGTAAACAGGCTGGCCTTCAAATTGTTCTGTAGCTGAAGCTAAACTTGGACTTCTCATCTCCCTGCCTGCCTTGAAAGTTCTAGGATTACAGTCATGTGGCCCCCACAGGCAGCCTAGCATATTGGTTCTAATATTTCTCTAAAGGAGGTGGCTTATTGTGTCGCTTTGACCTGATCCATAAACATTGCTACCACATGCATACCTAAGCTTCCCCAAGATTTACATTAACAACAAAAATAAAAACACAATAAAATGAAAATGGACAAAGAAGAGCTTGTAGAAATAAACAACATCAAACTTTCAAAGTTATAAAAGGTAAAGTTAAGAAAAACTTCCAGAAAAGTAGGAGAGAAGGACGAGGGAAAAAAAAAAAAACAGCAGTAAAGAAACTTTAATAGATCCCAAGGGTGGATGTCAGAGAGCATCTGGAGAAAGAGCAGAACCACAAAGAGAACAAGAGGGTCCCTGGGGATTTCCCGAGGCTGTGCATCTTCAGATCTGAAGGAGCCCAGTGAGTCAGAACAAATGAGAAAAGATCTTCATGAAGGCATATTGCGTGATGCTTCAATATTGGTGTGAAGGAGTGTGAGGGTGATTTTAGAATCAGCTCTCAGGCAATGGATTCAGAGTCTGCCTGGCATCAGGCTTGTTAGCAGCAGTTTAGCTCCCATGCAGAACACTAAGCCATACTTCACAAGCTTGTGAGACAAGGGTTTTCTCCTAAACAAACGTAAGTATTAGGGTAAATAAAGACATTTAAGATATGAGAGTTAAACTATGTACTTTTGTAAGAAATACCTGGAGAATATGCTCTACAAGATGGAGGAGACAAGACTCTAGGGACGCAGGAAAGATGGTAGCCAAAACAGATAGGGAAGGTCTCAGAATAGGAGCTTTAACTTGTTGGAGGGCTGGAGAGATGGCTCAGCCATTAAGAGTACTGGCTGCTCTTCCAGAGGTCCTAAGCTCTCTTCCAGAGGTCCTGAGTTCTCTTCCAGAGGTCCTGAGTTCTCTTCCAGAGGTCCTGAGCTCTCTTCCAGAGGTCCTGAGTTCAAGTACTAGCAACCACATGGTGGCTCACAACTATTTCTAGTGGGATCTAATGCCCTCTTTGGGCATAAAGGTGTATATGAGCAGTTGTTTTTAAAATAAATAAATCTTTAAAAAACAAACTTCTAATTTACAGTTGTGCAACAACCCAGCAACCAATTAGGACAAAACCTTAAAGATGGGGTCAGAACTGATAATCTACCTGATATGGTTTGAGTACTTGAAATACCTTGGTACATATTTGATATCTGAGATAGAGCATGCATAAAACTTCTCATAAGAAATTGAGAAGTGAGACAATAATTTGTGTAACAAATGTTATTACTAATGTAGGAAAAATAATGTTTTATAGGAAAGTGTTGTTTTATCTCCAGGTACAGCGGCTGCACCTGTTTCAGGCAATAATTGTGCCTCTGAAATTACTGGCCTGCTTCTCTGGTAGTGGCCCAGTTACAGGTTCACCTCCCCAACCTGCCACCAAATGTAGCTTTAACTAAATCTCTATTGTTCTATTTTTCAATAAGACTCATGAGTCAGAGGCTGGGGTGAAAACCTGCTAGGTCAGAGAAGTTGAGGAGCAACCAGCTGACCTTCCCTCTTTGTCAGCATATCCAAAGAAGAGAGCTTCCTTCCACTCCACCAAACCAAAGAAGACCACTCCACTCAAAGTATCTCCCTACCCCCATCTTCCAACTGTCCCCTGACTCTCTATGAACACTTTCTATCAACTAGTTGCTAGCTTAACCTCCTGACCCAAATGCAAACTCAGCATTCACAGTGTTATAGATCCCAGGACAGGAAAGGACTTCGCTCTGAAAAATTCAGTGTTTACTAGTAGTAAAAATATCATTACAAGGAGCTGAAAACAAATGTCTCAAAGGTTAAGAGCACTTTCTTGACAATCGTGAGGATCAGGGTTCCTAGTAGGTTCTAGAACAGACATAACAAGTAGGGCATTGTCACTCCAAGATGATGGAGAAAGGAGGATCGCTGGGGCTGGCTGAGTTTTAGCTGTCTTAAGAATGGGTGATACAAAGGTTCAAGGAGAGACTCTGCCTAAAAAGGAAAAGGCAGAGTTATAAAAGAGGACACCGGACACCCTCTTCTGTCCTCTCTGTGCACACAGAGACTCTCAGTCCAGCCCAATACCTATACACACATTCACACATACAGTAAATTAATTATTATAGTAATGCTTATGTATTGTGTGTGTTCACATGTGCATTGCCATGGCACACATGTGGGAGTCAGTTCTCTCTACCATGTGAGAGAGTTCAGGGGCAAACTCTGGTTGTCAAGTGTGATGGAAATGTCTTTGCCCATTGAACCCTTTGTTCAGCCCCTGAATAAATAAACAAATACACCTCTTAATTAAAATGTCGACACTGAATATTTGCACAGCTCAAAATTGTGATACACCTACCTGGAAGATGGAAGGAGGGTATAAATGAAATGATACATCTTCTTTACCATAACAGCAGTAGTACTGATAGGACATTAGTACTAATTTGACGTTGATAAATGAGATAGAATATACACACATTATTTAGAAATACGGTGGCAAATGCCAGAAAGAAAATACAAGGAGCCAATTTTTGTTCATTTTCCCGGGCACAAAACAGAGAAGGGCACTGGGATTTTGGTGGCAGTGCTGTTTCTCCCTCCTGACAATCTTTAAGTAGCTCAGGCTAATTTTAAACTCAGTTTTCTTGCACAGCCTCCTGAGTGCAAACATTATACAAGTGAACCACCATGCCAGCTTTCTTGTTTTGTCTGTCTTTTTGTGACTTTATTTTAGAGACAAGTCTCATTATGTCTCCTACAGTGACCTGAAACCCCTGAGTAACTCTCCTGTCCTCAGCATACCAAGTGGCAAAGAAGCGCATGCCATGATACCGCACCCTAAAATACTGTGGTTTTAAGTTTATTTATTTTAGGTTTGGTGTGTATACATGCGCATATCCATGTGTGTGCAGGTGCACATATATGTGTGGGGGTGTATGCATGGGTATATACATACATGTGTTTTTCCTTAGGTGCTGTCTACCTTGTTGTTTTGAGACAGGGTCTGTCTTTAGCCTATGGTTCATTGATTAAGCTGAGCTGACTAGGCAGCGAGCCCCAGGGATCTACTTGTTCCTGCTTCTGCAAACGTGTGCCACTCTCCCTGGCTTGCTTCTTTGTGGAGGCCCAAAAATGTAAGCCTATTTCCACCTTGATCAAAGGTCAGAGAGTTGGAACTTACCTTTATTCCTTCAATGTCATTTTGTTTCTACCTCCAACAAAGGTCCCACCTAGATTTAGATCAGAGAGTTCTGTTCTCGCAAGGTTATTGTCAACAGCCAAGGCTAATAGCCAGACCTTGTGTTTCAGGAGTAGAGAAGTAGATATGTTTCTACCTCAAACAGAAGTCTAAGGATCCAACTAAGGTTCCAGTTCCTTTAAGGAGGTAACAATGGATTCCACCCAGGGAGTGGATTGCCTTCAGAATGTTTTGGTCTAGGGTGTGAGCGTGACTTGTTGTGTTCTAGCAACAGAATGTTTAACTATGGATATAGTCTGCGACCTTCAACTGGTCTGTTCATTTCCTTGTATCATGTTAATGCAGTTTTTTGTCTTACTCCTACTGTTGGTGGTCAGGGGTATTTTAAGCAATTGGAAATTAAATGCAGGTGATTTCAGTAGAACTCCCTCCTGGTAGTATTCTATATGTTTTTGTCTTATTATTTTCAAGTCTTCATATTCTTTACTAATATCTCTAAATACCAACACCCCTACCTTGGTGAGTGGTATTTTTGTCAATACCACTTCTTCTATCTCTTTCTTTCTTTCTTTCTTTCTTTCTTTCTTTCTTTCTTTCTTTCTTTCTTTCTGTCTGTCTGTCTGTCTGTCTGTCTGTCTTTCTTTCTTTCTTCCTTCTTCTCCTTCCTTCCTTCCTTCCTTCCTTCTTCTTTTTCTTTACTTTTCCTCCTTCCTTTCTCCTCTTTCTTGCTTGCTTGATTTCTCCCTCTGCCTTCTCTCTCTCTCTCTCTCTCTCTCTCTCTCTCTCTCTCTCTCTCTTTCTTCCTCCCTTTCTTTTCTTTCTTTTTTTTTTATTTTTGAGACAGGGTGTCTCTCTGCATAGTTGACTGTCTTGGAATTCACTATGTAGATTAGGCTGGTCTCAAACTCAGAGATATACCTGCCTCTGCCTCCTGAGTGTTGGGGTTAAAGGTGTTTGCCATGACACCTGGTGCTTTTTGATTTCCTAATATGGGGTTATGGCTACTGAACTCAGGTCCTCATGCTTCCAGCACTACAGATAGCTATGTCTCCAGCCCAGTACTGAAGTTTTCAAATTGCTATTACTTCATTAGGAGTTCCCTATGTGTATAGGTCTGAAGCTCTTCCTTGATAACTCTTCCACTCTTGACCTTATTTTTTTAAATTTATTTATTTATTAAAGATTTCTGTCTCTTCCCTGCCACCGCCTCCCATTTCCCTTCCCCTCCCCCAATCAAGTCCCCCTCCCTCCTAAGCCCAAAGAGCAATCAGGGTTCCCTGCCCTGTGGGAAGTCCAAGGACCTCCCACCTCCATCCAGGTCTAGTAAGGTGAGCATCCAAACTGCCTAGGCTCCCACAAAGCCAGTATGTGCAGTAGGATCAAAAACCCATTGCCATTGTTCTTGAGTTCTCAGTAGTCTTCATTGTCCGCTATATTCAGCGAGTCCGGTTTTATCCCAGGCTTTTTCATACCCAGGCCAGCTGGTCTTGGTGAGTTCCCAATAGAACATCCCCATTGTCTCAGTGTATGGGTGCACCCCTCGCGGTCCTGAGTTCTTTGCTCGTGCTCTCTCTCCTTCTGCTCCTGATTTGGACCTTGAGATTTCCGTCTGGTGCTCTAATGTGGGTCTCTGTCTCTGTCTCCTTTCGTCGCCTGATGAAGGTTAATATTCAGGAGGATGCCTATATGTTTTTCTTTGGGTTGTCCTTCTTATTTAGCTTCTCTAGGATCACTAATTATAGGCTCAATGTCCTTTATTTATGGCTAGAAAACAAATATGACTGAGTACATCCCATGTTCCTCTTTTTGGGTCTGGCTTACCTCACTCAGGATAGTTTGACCTTATTTTTTGTGGTGTTTTCTCACCTTGAAACCCCAGAGCTCAGTGACACCTTGTAAATGGAGACTGTGCTTTTGTTTCCTGGCCACCCAGACCCGAATAATCACACAAAACTATATGAATTACTGCTCTGTTTGGCCAATAGCTTAGATGTATTCCTAACTAGCTCTTACATCTTAAATTAACCCATTTCTATTCTTTTATATTTTACCATGAGGCTTGTGGTTTGTTACCTCACATCTTGCTTTTTGGGTGGTTACATGGTGTCTGTCTGATTCTGCTTTCTTTCTACCTGCATTCAGTTTAGTTTTCCTGCCTAGCTATATTCTATATTTGCCATAGGCCAAAGCAGCTTCTATATTAACCAATGGTAATCAAACATATTCATAGCATACAGAGGGGAATCCCACATCCATGACTGACTAGTCTTGCTCACCAGTTTGCTCAGAGGCCCCCTTTCTCCACCTCTGAGACTGAGAGTATCAGTGGGCTGCCCTTTTCTTTTAGTGTTTACATGGGTTCTGGGCATCATCCAAATTTCTTGACTACATAGCAAATACTTTACCTACAGAGTGGTCTTCTAGCCTCTGATTTAATTATTTAGAGATAATGTATCTATGATGAATTCTCAGTTTAAATTTCAATAATTTGAAGTCAAGCAATGTAATTGAATATATTCTTCCATTTTTCATTATGCAGTAATCTTGTAATTTAATTTTTTGTTTTTCTGAGGGAAATAAATCTTTACTGAAAAACAGTGTGCACAAAGAATGTTCTAACCAGAATGCAGCCGTGCAGAGTTCCCAGCCTTTGTCACTGTAGGAGGAAGACTTCTGTTGTCTACTCCACTTACTCTATGGTACTTACTTTTTTACTATTTTCCTTGCACTATACATTTTTCTCCACTCCTCTCCTTTCTTCCCCTCTCCCCTTCTACCAGCAAAGACATTATATATCACTGTAAGGACCATTTTTAAAATATATGAACATATCTATTTTCATAGCTTAAAAAATAAAGCCCAACAGAAGTTCTTACTGTCATGTACATGACAATATACATATGCCTTTTCAAAACCAACAAACAAACCCAGTTAGTTCTTCTGACTTCAACACCAAGAAATGTAAAAATGTGTGCAGTTGAAGGTCACCCATGTACTGCTAGGAGAGACACCGCAGATCAGTGGTCCTCAACCTTCCTAATGCACTTTAACAGAGTTCCTCATGTTGTAGTGACCCCCAACCATAAAACTGCTTTCATTGCTACTTCTTCACGGTAATTTTGCTGCTGTTATAAATTGTAATATAAATATCTGCTCTGCAGGGGATCTGATATGTGACTCTTTGAAAGAGTCATTTGACCCCAAGGAGCTCCCGACTATTGCCAGAACTGGCAATGAGAGAATCAGTATGTTTTATGTCTTCTTTGATAACCCCCCCCCCAAAAAAAAACCTTCACAAACAAACTAGAAACAATAGTATTTATATAACTTTAAAAGAACTGAATAATTATAATGAAAAAAAAACAAAATAAATAATAAAAGTACTCATTGGTATGGTCACCATAAAAATAAGACAAAAAGGTAAAACTTAGCATGGATTTGGAAAAACTGGGCCTTGTGTGCACTGCTGGGGACTAGATGGTATAGAGCTACTGCAGAGGAGAGTATGCAGTGTGTCAAAAATCACAATTAGAATTGTCCTGTGAGCCAGCAGCGTCATTTCTGATACATACCAAATATAATTGGAAGGACCTAGAAGAACTATCTGTACACTTATATTCAGTGCAACATAACTCAAATATATTCATGTATATGTGATATATATATACACATATATACATATGAATTATATGTGTATGGTGGGATATAATGCCACCTCAGAAGGTGGGAAATTCTGTTACAATGTGTGCAGACACTGAGGAAAATCAGCTAATCACAGTCAAAAATACATCCCATTTGCATGAGGCAGAATAATCAAATCCTAGAGACAGAGCTGGATGACATCTCTAAGGCATTGGGGGAGGGACTCACGACCTGACAGGACGGAGCTTCAGCTCTGCCAGATGACACTCTGGAGAGGGACAGGCCATGGCTGTGCAGTGTGAAGTTTCTCGCAGCTCTACTCCTAAAATGGCTAACGTGGTCAGTTTTGTTATGTATACTTTGCTCCAATTGTGGAAAAATTAGCTTTATCCTATTTTCAACAGAAAACAAACATCATGCTTACAGAGTGAGATGAAATAGGCTAATAAGTATTTAGCGCATTAGTTTGCAAACCCAACGTGGACACGCAACTGACCCCAGTACATCTGGAAGAACAAGGTTCACGTGGGGAAGCTGACTAGTCGTTAAAAGGCTCATAAAAACATAAAAGGTCAATGATAAATGTCAGCAGAAGTGGAAAGGAATGAGCTGACTCACTCGGTTAAAACATTCTATTCAGGGTAAAGTAAGGGCTGAGCAGTAGAGTGAGAAACTTTCCTGCTTTACAGAGGTCCAAAGCCAAGAAGGAATGGACAGGACAAACTGCATTCATCAAGTTAAGGCCGTTGGCTGGATTTACAGGATGCATCAGGAAACTCAGTTGCCATTGCAGGGAAGAGAAAGGAACATCCAGAAAGCCAAGGTACAGAACCAAATGAGCAAAAGAAAATAATACAAGAAGCAGCTGAATGTAGAATCAATTGGCTTTGATGGAGTGTATACTTAAATTTGAGTCACAAATGGAGAACAAGGGTTCAGGAATTCTAGGTATCCTCGCTGGGCTAGTCTTGTTTTCTGGTAGTGAAAAGCCAGGTCAGTGAAAGCAAAAGTGCTTGGCAGCAGCGATAATGGCTGGGAATAAGAGGGGCGCTGGCTGACCAGCCACAGGTGAAAGTGGCAGTCTTTTGGGGGAGTTCCACTGGGTTAAGATGCTGCATTCGGATGGGTGGGTACCATTGTGTTCTATCCTTCATGAAACGTTGCCCACATAAATTTAAAAAGGTAATGAATACATTTTTAGAATAAGTATGTTCTACGTGATGTTGGAAACATAAACTCAGCTTCTTAATTCTTTGAAATTCAAATGTATCTGACCATATATTTGATCTGGCATCTCTGCAGAATGAGAACTTGGACACACCAGAAATCAGAATTATTACTTAATAGTTTTAGTGAATTTGGGAACTTCCTGTAAAAGCCGTCTTCATTTTTTAGTCTTTGTTCTGTTGTGAGGTGCTTTGAAAGAAAATGGCCCCAACAGGAGTAGCACTATTAAGAAGTGTGTCTTTGTTGGAGAAAGTATAGCATTGTTAGAGGAAGTGTGTCGCTGTAGGTGTGGGATTTGAGGTCTCCTATGCTTAAGATACCGCCCACTGTCTCGGATCACTTCCTATAGCCTTCAGATCGAGACGTAAGAGTGCTCAGCCCCTGCTCCAGCACCATGTCTGCCTGCACCCTGATGATAATGGATGAAACCTCTGACAATGGAAGGCACTCCAGTTAAGTGTTTTTCCTTTATAAGAGTTTCTGTGGTCATGGTGTCTCTTCACAACAATAGAAACCCAACCAGGATGGTTTGCAAGCATGATTCATGGTTAGCCACAAACAGCATTGAACACACCCTAGCAACAACCCCAAACAATGCTGACTAGGTCACAGCCACTACAGCTCTCCTTCCCACTTGCTCCTGTTTTATGCCCCAAGGCATTCACCTTCACCCCGGCTTTGCAATCAGTGTGTCCTGTGTATCTCTTGACTTGACCAGATGGAATCCTTCAAACCAGCAATATTTCTGTGTTCATTATGAAGCCTGAATTCTCACAGGAGAATATATTTCCATTCAAAAGATAAATAACAACAACAACGAAAACCCTGCCCTCAGCATTTAAAGTTTCTGTCTTACATAAATGGGAGATTTTACCAAGGCACATTTGTCAGGCCACCCCACAGCATAACACCTGGGACATTATTCTTATGAGACTAAGAAAAGCAGCTCAAATTATATAAATATAAATTGTATTTTTCTAGGCTAGTTATTAGTGCTACAGATTTAAAATGATTGGGACAAGAAAAGAGTTGATCTTTATATATAGGCTGACTTCGTAAACTACCAATTTGGAGATATTGTATGATCCATGGACCACATAAAATGACAAAGTATATGTTTATGTCTATATATTTTGTGTGCTAATCACCAAACTCAAATGGCTAGCAACCCATCTTATTCTCTGAACTCAAAAATCTGACTTATGTAGCTTAAAGTGAATTACAAGCATATAAACAAACTTTAAGAAGCCAACTTTCCCCTGGTTCAGGTGTACCGATCACCACTGGGTGAAAATGAAGACCACATGATTTTGGAGTCACGCTTAGATGAATTCAGACCATCACTATAATGGCAGTGTTCAGGTCCTGGTTTATCATTATGAAAGAGATATGCTACCAAATGAGTACTGATTCTTAAGAAGCCAAGCTTTGGCTTCTATGGAAGTAAGAGGTAAAAGCTAGAAGGTATTCCCTGCAGCCTCCTTTCAAGCAAAGATGGAGTAGAAAGGCTTGTCAAGAAAACAACCAACCTGGATGAATCTTTCTTGTACTTTCTGTCGCTTCTTATCTGGAGATCTAGCATGGTGTCTGAACACCATCAGTACTCTGGAACCATGAGAAACCTTGAAAGTAACAGCCAACGATGCCACAGTAGAGATCCAAAAAGCTGTATCTCCAAAGACAGTGATAACTCTGGGATCTAGGCCACTCGCCCTCAAGTTCCTTTTATTTGAGAGAAAAAGTATTAAAGTTTGCTATTTTTATTACTAGCTACTAAATGTCAGTCCTAGCCAATACAACTGTTAATTGGGAATATTAGTAATTAATATTTCCTGGATTAATAACAATACAATTTTTTGAGTACTTACTATGTACCAGTCTCCGAAGTATTCTAAAATATTATGTTATTTGATCCTTACACTACTCTATGAAGCAGATATTATAATTAGTTTTTCTATCATAAGAAAACTAGGCTTGGAAACATGAAGTATCTGCTCACGGTTACATAAAGAAGAAGAGGCAGTACTGGGACTCAGACTCAAACAAGCCCTCTCAAGTCCTCAGAAAAGAAAAGAATAAGATTCCTAGCTAAGAAAGCAAGTAGGGATTTTCAGATGTTTAACAAAGCTGCCGTTCATTTGCAGAAGTACCATTGAGCATTTCTTGTGGGTTGTGCTTGTTCACAGGAGCTGAATGTGTGGAGAAGTGAATTGGCCGTGTTTCCCGTCGTTTGCAGCTCCTAGGCTTCAGGAAGAGGAACGGCAAATTTTCCTCCCATTTATGCCTTTGGATGTTGCTGTTTTGTTTCACTTGCCTTTTTGAGACTGGGACTCGCACAGCCCATATTAACCACGAACTCACTATGACGCCAAGAATGACCTTAAACTCTTTATCCTTTGCCCCCACCTCCAAAGTGCTGAAAAGTCAGAGACCTGCACCCCTACCCCCATCTGGTCCTAAAGTATTAATTAATTAATTAATTAATTAATTAATTTATTTATTGATTGATTTTTCGAGACAGGGTTTCTCCGTAGCTTTTGGTTCCTGTCCTGGAACTAGCTCTTGTAGACCAGGCTGGTCTCGAACTCACAGAAATCAGCCTGCCACTGCCTCCCGAGTGCTGGGATTAAAGGCATGCGCCACCACCGCCCGGCTTCCTAAAGTATCTATTAACTTCTACAGCAAACCCTTAGGCACACACTTCAGGAACACTCGGGAAAGCATGAGACAGGATGGTTTTCTTTAGATCCCTCACAGACCTCTTTGGCCCTGCCCTTCTGGGCAGGACTGTTGTGTACAACTGAGCAAGGATCAACACAATAAGCAGGGCTATTGTACAAGGCTAAACAAGGCAGGATCCTAAGGGTTCTGTTCACACTTATCTTTATATCACTGAATCCTGGAATAAAGTTTTCTGTCAATGGCAGTAAAATGTCATAAGAGATGGTTCATTTTCATTTGTTCAAAGACATTCCAGGCTGATTGCAAGGTTGGCTGTGTGCTTCTGCTCCCAGCTTCACACACCCAAGCAGATCCCATTGAACATACCCTTGCATCCCTAACCCCAGCCACACCCTGTTTGAAGAATCTCTGACCCAGATAGCGAGACACAGTAATTTATTTATTTTCACTTTTGGCATGGGATTGCCCTCTGTATGCTGTGATTACCATTAATGAATAAAGAACTGCTTTCGACCTATAGCAGGGCAGAACAGAGGTAGGCAGGGAAGACTAAACTGAATGCTGGGAGAAAGGTGGCAAAGTCAAGGAAAAGCCATGTAGCCCTGCCAGAGACAGATACTGGAACTTTAGCTGGTAAGCCACATCCATGTGGTGATACACAGATTAATAGAACTAGGTTAAATTAATATGTAAAAGTTAGCCAATAAGAAGCTAGAGCTAATAGGCCAAGCAGTTTTTTAATTAATACAGTTTTTGTGTGGTTATTCTGATTCTGGGTGGCTGGGACAAACAAGCAGCCTCCTCCCACACACTTTTTTACTGTTTCGTGTACTGGGAGTTGAACTTAGGGCTGTGCACATGCTAAGCTCCACCATAGGTATTTCCCCTGCCTGCCTCCTTTACTTTTTTTAAAAGATTTATTATTTTTTATTTTATGTATGTATGAGTACTCTATCTGCTTGTACACCTTTAAACTAGAAGAGGGCATCAGATCCCATTACAGATGGTTGTGATCCACCGTGTGGTTGCTGGAATTGAACTCAAGACCTCTGGAAGAACAGCCAGTGCTCTTAAGGCTGAACCATCTCTCCAGCCCTATCCTTTACTTTTTATTTTGAGACAGTGTCTTCCTAGGTTGGCAAGACTGGTTTGACCTCATTTTAAAGTCCAGGAAGGACTTGAACTTTCGATAATTTTGCCTCTATCTACTAAGTTGCTGTGTTACAAGCCTGGCCTTACTCAAAATTTTATTCCATAGCAAAATGCTGCAGACTGGGTAGCTTAAGCAACAAGAAACTACTTTTTGCGGTCTGGAGGCTTGAAGTCTTGGGTGGTAATATTCGCTGAAGCCTCTCTTCTGGCTTGCGAATGGCTTCCTCTCTTCTGTATCCTATGTGACTTTCCTTGTGTGCAGAGTGTAGAGAGAGATCACTAGTTTCTCCTTCTTTTTATAGAAGACATTAAGTTTATGAGATTAAGACTCTTGTGATCCTGTTTAGCTTCAGTGCTCTGCAGTGAAGATCCTGTCGTCAAATGTCACATGGCAGCTAGGGTTGCAGCATATGGAGGGCCGCAATTCAGGTCCAAGCAATAATGCTGCAGATTTTTAGTGTAATGATTATTTATATCTCATTTTAATATTTCATTCTTCAGAATACCATACCTAGGTTTTAAGTTGCTAATAAAAGGGACATCACTGGGGCTGGAGAGATGGCTCGGCGGTTAATAGAACTGGCTGCTCTTCCAGAGGACCTAGATTAAATTCCTAGTACTCATATGGCAACTCTAAGCCATCTTTAACTCCAGTTCCAGGAGCTCTGACACCCTCACACAGACATGCATTTAGGCAAAACATCAATTCACATAAATAAATATATAAATAAGTAATTTAAAAAGGGAGACATCACTGCAAATATTTTACATACATTAGAATATTTAACCCTTATACCAGCTCTATCAGGTAGTTAATAGCTTTGTATTTTCAGTTAAGAATCTGAATAGAGAAAGCAATATCTCAATCAATATTCTGTTATCATCTGGCCTGGGGAGGTTCTGGGATTTGAATCCATAAATTTGTCCAAGTCTATTCTTAATTACTTTGCTATTATTACATCTCTTGAAATAATTTCTCATCACTTTTGAAAAATCTCTGTAGGGTATTGCTTTACAATGTTAAGTGAAAAAGAGATAGAGAATATAAAACAGAAACAGAGTCAGACATAACAGCTCATACCTTTAGTCCTAGCACTCAGGAGTGAGGCTGAGGCACTAGAATTGTTGAGAGTTAGAGGCATCCTGGGCTACACAGTAACACCACAGCTCCAACAAAACAGCAAAAGAACATAGAAAATGATTGGGCTTAGTCTTCCCCAAAAACTAGGTTTAGAAAAAAGGCTAACATTTAATCATTAGTCTTCCTTTTGAAAATTTAATTTATTCAGTCAGAAAATGTATATTTTAAAACTCAACTATTAAAGTTAAAATGCATTAAAAGTTCTTTGCGGCTTATATTAATATTTTATAAGAGGCAACCTTTTTTTATATAAAATTTCTTCAAGATTCTTCCATGGTGACTGAGGAAGATGGTTCCATGGGTAAACTGTTCACTATACATGCATGAGAACCCATGTTCCAGTCTAAAATAAAATGTACATGAAATTTGGGTATGGTGGTATGCATTTGTAACCCTGAGGGGGTTTCTGGGAGGTACAGAGGAGGCAGAGACAGGCAGGCAGGTCCCGTAGCCGCTTGGCCGGCTAATATAGCTGAAACAGAGGACTCCAGGTTCAGTGGGAGACATTTTCACAAAATAAGGTGGCGGGCCCACAAATGGCTCACTGAGTATAACGTACTTGTCTCCAAGTCTGATGATTCGAGTTCAGTCCCAGGAAACCACAAGGATGAGGGGAGAACTGCCTCCCACAAGTTGTCCTCTGACCTCCACACACAAGCTGCGGCACTTGTGAGAGATTTCCACTCCTAATAAATAAAAAAAAATTAAAAATTGAGGTGGAGAGCAATAAAAGAAGTTACCCAAAGTTGGCCTTTGGTTGCCACACCCACATACACACAGAAGTGAGTGCACACACAGGCACGCGCGCACACACACACACACGCAAAAGTGACTGCACCTACACACACATACACACATATAGATGTACACCTTACTCACACACAATTAATTAAAGAAATTCTTCTGTAAAGTTTGATCAGTGCTTACCCTGTGAATAAGTTTATCTTCAGCTGATTCTGGAGATGTCTTCTATGTCAGTTACTAAGCGCGTATTCCTTAAAAGTTTGATTTTGTCTGATAAACAAAAATGATACTGCTTAAAACCAGACTTCTGAGTTGACATCTTAACCTGAGGTTGGCAAATAGATTGTGGGCGGAAGGAAAAGTGCATGGTTCACAAATTATCCCTGTCTCCTTTCATTGATTTTAGTATACTGTGGAAGGTAAAAGTACCTTGGGGATAAGCCATATATATTTGACCTAAAATGACTTTTCAAAAAGCAAGATATATATTGTCCATGTCAGCCTGGATGTTGTCTTAGATGTGTGGAACAGACTTTTCAATTGTCTACTATCAAGGGGGACCATGTCTAGCTGCCAGGTGATAGATACTCAACTATTTGGCAGGCTCTAGATACACCAGGTATTTTGTTTTCTTATTAAACCTTCACATACACTACAGTGAGTAGGTACATTCATTTTTATTTTTAATAAAGAAATTAATGTTTCTTCCAAAAGCAATATATAGATTCAATGCAATCCCCATCAAAATCCCATCAAAATTCTTCACAGATCTGGAGAAGACAATAATCAACTTTATATGGAAAAACAAAAAACCCAGGATAGCCAAAACAATCTTATACAATAAAGGAACGTCTGGAGGCATTACCATCCCTGACTTCAAACTCTATTACAGAGCTACAGTATTGAAAACAGCTTGGTATTGGCATAAAAACAGAGAAG
>NW_026067928.1:7800557-7969269 GCF_014885135.2 Alexandromys fortis
AGAGCCCTGATTGCTCTTTGGGCTGACGAGGGAGGGGGAATGGATTGGGGGAGGGGGAGGGAAAGGGGAGGCGGCGGTGGGGAAGAGACAGAAATATTTAATAAATAAATAAATAAAAAAAAAAGAAATTAATGTATAAAAAGAATACTCAACTTAGCTAGGCTTAACTGATATCCAGTGACATGTCCATCTTTAAAGTGCAGTTTTGCCTTGGGCTGTAGTTACAGAGATTAAATAAATAAAAATACCTCAAGTGGAAACAGCCCAATATCTATTCAAAAATGATTATATAAATAAATCTCAGCTTATTATACAATAAAACATTATTTTTACCGAACAAATAGTTCTAACACATGCTGTAATGTGGATGAAATTCTGACATATCAAAATAAATACAATTTGAGACACTGTTTACTGCACGTGCCTGTGTGATTGTGCGTGCAGTGTGCATGTGTGTGTGTACGTGTGTGTGCGCGCACGCGTGTGCATGTGTGTGTGACACACACAGAGAGTCGGTTCCCTCCCTCCATCATGTTGGTCCTGGGGATGGAACTTAGGCCATTAGGCTTGATCGCAGGTGTTGCCATCCAGTGAGCCATCTCACCGGCCCAACGTGGGTAAACTCTGAAGACGTTGTGGTGATTGAAATCAAGTCAAAGAAAAACAAATATTCGGCCGGGTAGTGGTGGCGCACGCCTTTAATCCCAGCACTCGGGAGGCAGAGGCAGGTGGATTTCTGTGAGTTCGAGACCAGCCTGGTCTACAGAGCTAGTTCCAGGACAGGCTCCAAAGCCACAGAGAAACCCTGTCTCGAAAAACCAAAAAAAAAAAAAAAAAATCTATAATTTCACATAGATGAAGTACTTTTCTCAGTAAAAATGATAGAGGCAGAAAGCAGAATGCTGCCCAGCTCCCAGAGCCGAGGAGGAGAAAACCACTTGTAGCTGACGTTCAATAGGCACACTGTGACAGTACGTAGTGATGACAGCTGGGCATAAATGCTGGCTGCAGCAGAGACAGAGCACAGGATTGTGCTTAATGCCAGTGAGCTGTGCACTTAACATGGCTAATGGGGCAACTTTTCTATTAGGTTTATTTTACCACCATAATAAAGTGACTTTTGAAAACCCGAGTTGTATTGTAGCTCATTATAGAACCAACACTTGATTGAGATCCTAAGAGACTCTGCAAACAGAAAGGAGATGGCATTTAAGTGGCCAGACCCCATTTACATTTAGGGAAAGTCAATGACAAGTATCAGTGGCTTCTTAAACTCCATCTGCAAAGCGTGGCACTTCTGTTATGTCCTGCAGTACTTCTTTGTTAAGATGGACAGTGCTTACTAAATGAAGTAGCATTTTATCATCATCCCATCGTTGTGATGGGATAGGAACATCAGTCAACTAGAGGTGATAAAGTGATAAGGACCCACAGTGGGTTCTGAGAGAGAAAGAACCCCATCCCAGGAACGTCATGAATAAATCTTAACAGTTTTAGAGCTGAGGAAAGGGGAATCAAGCCTGAAAATCCATGAATAGAAACCAGCAGCTACAGTCTCTGAAAGAGACTTCAGTAGCAGCTCCCAGAGACAAATGCACGTGCATTCACTCCTGAAACCAAGGGTTGCTTAATGAGGGAAAACAGAAATCTTCACACAGTCCCTGTACTGACTGTTTTGTATGATTTACAGCTCCCGTTTCTGCTTTAGAGGATGATTTCCCCTTCCATCACTGATTGGCATTGTCCTGGATGATTTTTATGTCAAGCTGACACAAACTGGGGCCGTCTGGGAAGACAGAATCTCAACTGAGAGAATGCCTTTATAAATTTTGCCTGTACTTCATTTTCTTGATTGACGACGGATGTGTAAGGACCCTACTCATTGTGGGCAGTGTCATCTCTATGCAGGTGGTCCTGGATGGAATGAGGAACAGGCTGAGCAAGCCATGGGGAGTAAGCCAGTAAGCAGCACTCCTCCACGACCTCTGCATGAGTTTCTACCGTCAGGTTCCTGCCCTGCTTGAATTTCTGCCCTGGTTTCCCTCAATGGTGAACTATTATCTGGAAAAGTATGAAATAAACCCTTTCCTCCCAAAGTTTCTTTTGGTCAGGGCGTTTTATCACAGCTATAGGAACTCTAAGACAGGCATTTAAAACGCATTAGAGAAGAATGCAGAAAAGGGAGAAATCGACTGCGCGTGTCCACTTTTGAAGCTTGCCTCCTACCAACAAGATGAAAGTGGATGCTAAGTCAGAGCACTGGACTGAGCTCCCAAAGTCCAGTTGAAGAGAGGGAGGAATGAGAATATGAGCAAGGAGGTCAAGATCATGACGGGTACCATGATTGGTACACCCACTGAAACAGTTTTCCTGAGCTAATGGGAGCTCACCAACTCCATCTGGACGAAGAAGGAACAAGCATAGGACCAAATTAGTCCCTGTGAATGTGGTTGACAGTTGTATGGCTGGGGCAGACTGATGGGTCACTGGCAGTGGCACCAGGATTAATCCTTACTGCTTGTACTGTTTTTTTTTTTTTTTTTTTTTTTGAACCTATTCTCTTTTGATGAATACCTTGCTCAGTCTAGATATAGTAGAGAGGGCCTTGGATCTTCCCCAAAGCAATGTGCATTAACTCTGAGGAGTGGATGAGGGGGGAGTGGTGGTGGTGGGGGTATGTGGAGGGAATGGAAGGAGGGGAGTGAGTGGGAACTTGGATTGGTATATAATGAAAAAGATAGTTTGTTTTCTTTTAAAAAAGAAAGAGAATCCTGAGACTCAAAAAAAAAAAAAAAGAAAGAAAATGAGTCCTTATGAAAAGATACAAGTGTCATGAAAGGTAATGGAAAATGGGAGAAACTGTCACAGACTAGAAGAGTCTGGCAGAAATGACGACTAAGTACTGTGTAAAACTCGAGCAGAGAGCAAATGTAAGTGGAAGCATCACTAATGTTCACGTAAGTTCTGTGCTTTAAATAATAGTGTCACACTAAGGCCAATCTCCTATTCTTGATGATGATGGTGATGATGTTACCTTGGTCCTCTAAGATGCCAGCATTAGACAAAGCTGTGTGAAAAATATGTGAGAACGACAAGTTGTTTCTGTAACATTTCCTTAAGCTTGAAATCAGATAAAAATAAACTGACTTTTGATTGTTTGAAAAAAAAAAAAGAAAACCAAAATGGATGCTAAGGTTTACTGCCAACTTCAAAGCTATCTCTAACAGAGATAAATAAAATAAATTAATGAATAAATACATAAAAGGCTGCTGGCAAATCCAACAACAAAAAGTCAGTGTTACAGAAAACAGACAAGTGAGCAGTTTAGAAAAGATGACCAAGGTGCATCCGAAAGAGTTCAAACTTATCATTAAGAGAAACAAGACTCTTATGAAACTGACTAAAATTAAATTTTAAAAAAATTACTGGTTGTGTGTAGGAAGTTAAGGCCTACCAGGCCAAAAGGAGCCACCCTGGACTCTGCCTAGTGCTATCAGTTACTGACCATGCCTAGCCAATGAGGGATGACCAACCCATGTTTCCTGGGGGCCTAGCAACAGGCATTGTCAGAGGTCTGGACGTGCCTAGCCAATGAGGAGCGACCATGCAATGTCAACTGTCAACGGATCAGAATGCCTGGGTGCTGGGAGAGTATATAAGTTTTTCCTGTTGTTAAATAAACGAGTCTGCTGTACACCTTCTGACTCCCAGTGTCTGAGTTGTTGACACTGCGCCTCCTCACCCCCTCCCCTGAGGAAGACGTCAGGTGTGTATGGGTGTTTTGCCTGCATGTATATCTGTACACCTCTTATATGCCTGCTATACACAGAGAAGATGGTGTTGGGGCCCCTAGAAATGGAGTTACAGATGGTTGGGAGCCACCATGTGGGTGCTGGGAATTGAGCTGAGGACCTCTGAAAGAGCAGCTGGTACTCGTAACTGCTGAGCTATCTCTCTAGTCTGAGAATGATTGATCCTTAAGAAAAAAGTTTTTTTTTAATTGCAAACCAAATGTTTGTAAAGCTGTGGATTAATTTAATTCCCATACACTTATTAGGAACAAAACTAATCTTATAACCATTTTCAAAAATCATTTTGCTGTATCAGCTAAAGCTGAATTATATACACAAACATACAAACACACATTTATACAAATTTTTATTACAAACATACTTATAATATGTATTATTATTAGGAATATATATTTTAAAACATGAACACATCTATTCACCAAAACATGTGTGAGAACATTTTCAGCAGTATTGTTGACAATGTTTCTCTTAGGGGTAGAATTTTGTATCTCCTGCATTCCTGTGTTGAAAGCTCTGGCTTGAGAATTTGAATTTATCAGGAAAGAGTGTTGCTGTAGAAATCTGTGGCACAGATGAAATCAGACAGCACTTTGGAACTAGTCCACCAACTGTTGACCCTTTTTGTACAATGGGTCCTTTCTGCACAAGCAGGCACACAGAGAGTACCATAAAGAGATGAAGAGAGCAAGAGAGTGATACATCTACACACAAAAGAAAAAAAAAGTGATACATCTGAGCACGAGAGATTGTAAGTAAACCACCAGAAACTGTTAGGGAGGCACAAAGCTGATTCTTTCTTGTGGAAACCATTATCTGAAAGAACCAGGTCTGTTGAAACCTTGATCTCGAACTTGGAACCTGCAGAACTATGAAAGCATACATTTCTGTTATTTAAACCGCATAATTTATGGTACTTTACTGTGGTGAGTTCCAGGAAAGGAATATAAGCTGTGCTTACTCAGCAAAACTTGTATAAATGAAAGGATATGTAGTGTCAGACTAGATAAAAAACCACATTCAACAATAAAACTAAATCTTAATTATATAAGATTAAACAAATGAAACAATAAATTTAATGTAAGATTTTGAAAAGTAAAAACTAATTTTTAGTGCCACTAGTCAAGTTAATTGTTATTCCTTGCACAAGGTAAAAGATAAGAAACAAATGATTGTGCTCTTTTGGGTGTTCTGGAAATAATTCTATTTCTTAACTTGGATTTTGGCTACATGAGATGAAATACTTTACAAAAATCATCAAGGTATAGACTTTTATGCGTGTATACTTTCTTGTGTGTGGTTATATTGAAATAAAATATGGTTAAATTAAAAGTATAATATGGTACGTCCCTCTTCTCTGACTTGCTTGTATCTTTTGGTAACTGAGGGTTACAGCTCAGGAGGGAAAGGTATCCTGACTTGCCGGGAACTCAGGCTGTATTTGAACCTGGGGTGCGGTGGGAGATGATCTCCCCACAGTTTGTAGCAATCCTGCTCTTCTCCTAGAGAGCTGAACTCTACTTGGTTCCCTTAAGGGAATGTTCTAGCAGAAGTATTCATTTGCTTGTTCAGCTCCAGCCCAAGATATTACTTCTTAGGCTTCACTCTGGCTAAAGGAAAAACCCCTACAGAAATATAACAATCTCCTGCTCCCACAAAAAATTTACTTTTTCTGCTCCACTCCTAAGGATGTTTCTTAGAAAATGTAACTGTTTCTTCTGTTTGTTTGTTTGGTTTTTTTTTTTTTTTTTTTTTCCTGCTCAGCACCCCTAAGGGAAGACTCAGTAAAGGTTCTGCTTTATGCAGGGTAAAGAAGATCTTCATCCAAAACTCTTTTAAGAGATTTATTTAAGAAGGAGCCAGGATAGTGGCTGATTTAGCAACTAAACAGGAAGAGGGGCTTATAAAGGACTTCTTAGGGGTTGAGTTTTTCCAAGGAGATTTTCTGCTCAGGGATTGATTGGTTTAGGTGGTCGGGGCAGACTTGCCCCTGACCTTTTTTCTTAAGATTTTTTTTTTCTCTAGTTTTGGGACCAGGACATATTTTTTTCACTGGCTCTGGTTCCAGGGCCAGGGTGGGTTTCTTCACTGACTCTGGTTCCAGGGCCAGGTAGGTTTCCTTGGCTGGGCCTTTTATCCTACACTAGCAACAATAGTGCTTACTCCACATGTTTACTCTGAGAACGTAGTGAGACAATATGTATGAAACACTCAGCAAAACTGCTGGCAACATTATCCATTATCACCATAATTACGATTGACTAATATGCCACATCATAATTTTATTACTGGATAAACAACTTCAGACATATTTTCTATGGTGACACACAGTGAAGTCTATTACTTTATGATGGCTTGGTATGTACAGTATAAGCCTAGTCATACCAGAAGAACATATGATAGGGTTATGGTGGGGGAAGGCCTAACTCATTTCAGTGTTATACAGAGATCATTATACTTATCCCAAAATTTAAGTGCAAACATTTTAAAGCTTTTGTAACACTAATGTTAGGAAAAGGGCCTCTGGAAACAATAGTTCTTTCTGTTTGAATGGTTACATTTTTACTTGAGCTTCAGAATAATCTATGGGACAGATGGAGAATAAATTATTGCGATATGACAGATCAGCCAAGCAGTTCAGCAAGTTGATTTATCCAGGTGTTACATTGCTAAGCCATGGCAAAGTTGAGAGCAAGGCCATTACAAAATTAGTTGGCTAATTCCGGAAGTGAAGGGAGGTGGTTCAAGGTGAATAAGAGAATGTCTTGTTGAGCAACAATGCCCAGTGGACCTTTCTGTGATGTAAATGTTCTGTATCTATGGTGATTAGTACAGTAGCCACTAGACCTACCTGTGGCAACTGAATATTTGAAATGTGTCTTGGGTGAGTGAGTAAAATAATTTGTAGTTTATTTAGTTTATATGTAAATGACTACACATGACTAGGGCTTGGCATGTTGGACAGTGTAGCTGTATTGTTTTAGGAAACACATCAAAATGGGCATGGTCATAGAGTGGAGGCTTAGTCAAAGGAGACAGAATCCTGCTTACTCTATCTCTACATTTAGGTTTTCTTACATCTTCAGCTCTATATAAATGAAAAGGATTGTTTGACTTTCAAGCCTGAATGTGATATCTACTATATTTGTAAGGAAATGATTTATGGGGAACATATTTTACTGCATTTGTCCTATTTGTTCCGAAGCAGAAACCTGGAAAGAATTCATACCAATTTAGACACTTTTGGAGGCAATATATTTAGCTATCTTATTTCTTCTAAAAGAACTTGACATACTGAGTTCATGTCTGCTGGAGTTCTACCTTACTGACTTACAATAGTAGCAGTGTTTTAGAGAGCTATTTCTTGTTGGATGAGGTGGAAAAAGCCAAAAGTATTTTGGATTTTTTTTAAAAGTTTTAACTATTAAGCAAAGCTGAGACAGAAATGGCAATGGATTGCAGATATAGCCCAAATGTCTGAACTTACCTCTTACGCTTCAGTTTGTGCAAGCCACACACACACACACACACACACACACACACACACACACACACACACACAGACACACACACAGACACGCACATGTGTTCATGCTTGGCATGTGAACATGTGGCATGAGGCAGCAGTCAACATGGCTTTATCCCTCAGTCATGTCTACTTTGTTGTTGTTGCTTTAGGCAGGGTCCCTCACTGACCTGGAGACCTCCAATGTGTTGTCTGAAGTTTCTGTCCTGCATGGTTCCCACAGTTATTAAGTACCCAAAGAAATCACACAGGTCTACATTAATTATAAATTGATTGGTCTAGAATTTCAGGCTTCTTATTAACTCTTACAACTTATTTTAGCCCATAATTCTTGTCTATGTTAGCCACGTGGCTTGGTGACCTTTTTCAGCGAGGCAGTCACATCTTGCTTGCTCTGTGTCTGTCTTCCTCTGTGTATGGGTGACGACTGAGAACTGAAACTTTCCTCTTTCCATAATTCTCATTGCTACACCTCTACTTCCTGCCTGGTCACCATCGCCCTGCCTCTACTTCCTGATTGGCTACTGGCCACTCAGCATTTTATTAAAAATAATACAAGTCATAGGACAAAAGACCATTGTCCCATAGCACCAATGGCCCTGGCTAACTGGCCACTTAGCTTCAGAAATCTACCTCTGTCTCCCCACTGCTGCAGTTATAAGCATCCACCACTCCGCCTGCCTTTTAAACCTGGGTTCTGGGGATCAAACTTTACAAACTGAACCATCTCTCCAGTGCCTAGAACCTCCGGTTCCTTTTCTTTCAAATGAAGGTGCTTACTTGGGTGATCTTGCAGTTTTGGGTGGTAAGTACACAAATGCTAGAG
Organism: Alexandromys fortis; assembly: GCF_014885135.2. Taxonomy (NCBI): domain Eukaryota; kingdom Metazoa; phylum Chordata; class Mammalia; order Rodentia; family Cricetidae; genus Alexandromys; species Alexandromys fortis. Next base: position 7,808,719 of record NW_026067928.1, read on the forward strand.
TTTTAGGAGTCTTGTTTTCCAGACACTTGGTTTCTTGTCAAATGCCATTGTCAATCGTATCATCTGCTTCATTCGAACTAACAAAAAGTTGGATTTTCTATGCTGAATGAGTATGTGCACACTGTGTTTGTATCATTTAATGTGTTTGTTTAAACATTAAATGTGTTGTACTTTAAAAGTATCTGGAGAAAGAAGGTTAAAACTTGATTCAGAGGAACTCCCAAAATTTGTTTGTTTGTTTATTTATCTAGAGATAGGATCCCCCTGTGTAGCTCTGCCTAGCCTGGAATTTGCTGTGTTGAAGGGGTTGGCCTTGAACATTCAGAGATTTGCTTCTTCTCTGAGCTGGGATTCCAGGTGTGTACTACCACGCCTGGCTCGGCAGATCTTAAGCTTTACATATTAGTGACAATCAAAGTGAGATGTCAAAGGAACTTCTTTTGGTTTTACTATGTTTACTTTCTTGAGCTCTATGAGACCACCAGTGTTTTCCCTACTTGAAAGATAAGGGCAGAAAATAGGTTTGAGCTGCTTCTTGCTTTTGAAAAAGCAGCATTTGGGAAGCCATTTTGCCTGATTATCATCTTTGTTCATCCATTTAATGCTGGATGTCCTTTATGCTCTGTACTGAACGTAAGGCAGCCTCATACAGGGACTTTATTGTTGACGTGTGACAAAGTGCCTCCCATCAGACTGCGCTGAACAAGAGGGACAGATTCTCTGTGGAGGAAAGAGCCATGCTCACTAACATGCCGACAAAGGCTGATATGCAGTAGACATCCCTTTTTTCCTACTATTTCCACGTAATTCTTTTCTTACACAGCAATCACATATTACTCAGTGAAAGAAACCTGTCACAACAGGCAATAATGCTTCTTTACAATGACAAGGATTGACTTGCAGAACAAGTATGCTTTAGTATGTCCAGGGAACAGAAGACATTATTTAATAACCTCCAGTTTGAACTCCCTAATGTAATGGCTATTGATTTGTTCACATTTGTTTTCCATAACCACACAATGGAAACAACTGAAAATGCTAATTCTATTGTCAGGACTGAAACACAGTTAATCATACTCCTGATTTTTTTTGAATTGTTGCCTAGTGAGGCCTCCATATATAACTACATCTAAGTACTTTATATGAGATAAACCTGACAGGAAACAAATATAAGAAGATTATTTTAATCTATAAGCTACCTTTTGGGTAGTTTCCCCTTTCTATTCATGCTCTATCTTTATTCTACAGAGGCCATTTTAGCTTCTGTGGATAAAAACCCGTGAAACCAGTTCAACACATCAATATGGCCAGGGGTGGTTTGACTAATCAGTCAAAAGGAGCTTTGCTGTGGCGGCATTTTAAAGTACAGCTCAAGTTCATAATCAGCTGACTTAAGTGACGGTTATCCTCTATAATCTGTGTGGAGCTGATGTGATCACCTAAGTGTATTTAGAAAGCAGAGCTGGGTTTCCTTAAGATATTTTTCTGCCTAAGATGGAACCTTTAGCTCCTGCCAGAGATGGAGAGCTTTGGAGCCCGTTACCTGCATAATCTAGAAAACAAAAACCGCAGATAACTTCCCTCAAAACAAACAAAGCTAACAAACAAACAAACAAAAACAACAAATCCAAAATCCACCCTTTTCGGTGTTCTCTCAAGCCCTCTCCTCAATACATTCCTAGCACGTATTTCCTGCTCTTTCTGCAGGTGAATTCTGATGGATGGAAGACTAGCTTCACCTAGAGTTTCCTTTCTCCTGGGATAGAATGAGGAGAGAGGAAAACAGCATGTGCCACATCGTCAAATAGCTAACTTTACATTTTCTCTCTAAAATTATGGAACTGAACAGATGACAGGAATCTCATAACCAGCTAAATAAAGAACACAATATGATGCTAAACTGAGTTTAAGCCTACAACTGCTTTAAGGGCAAATATATATAGTAATGTTGAAAAGTTTGGACTGGTAAATGTGCTGGTTCTCATTTACTAAAGTGAAATGCAGATTTCTGAATGCTCTGAAGTATATTTTAGGATATTAAAGTTCAGAAGATGACAGTGGATTTTGGTGAGATATAGACAGAAGTCTCCAGGAGAAGGTAATTGACTTCTTTCCAGTCATTCTATAGATTAATGTTCCAAGTCACATATATTCCTTCAACAGTCAGGATTTGTCAGGATTCACTTGTCTCACTAACTACCAAAACCTAGAAGCTACTTTGAGGATAACATATATTTACATGGTATACAGTGTGGAAGGAGTAACACAAAACTAGAAATCTCTAGAAGCTGAATCCCTTGCCAAGTTGTGATTTAGACCTGTGGCTCTCTGTGGGCAACAGCATCTCTACTGCTCTTGAACTTTTGGGAATCATAAATGAAGAATTCGCTGTCTGTATAAGCAGCTTATGGCAAATGAAAGCAGTTCCTCCTAGAGGGAATGGCTCCGCCTCCGGGAAGGTGGGAGCAGTTCAGGGAAAAGCACGTCGCAAACAGTTGGCTATGACCTCATGTGATTGCTCTATAAAATAACAACACGTCGCAAACAGTTGGCTATGACCTCATGTGATTGCTCTATAAAATAACAACAAAGTTGTTCTTAAGGAGAGAAGGCTGAAGACACGCATCTAAATGAGAAAATGCTAATGAAGAGTACTGAAAATCATAGTGGACATGAAAAACTAGCCACACAAAATGATAGTTATAGTTATTTTCACACAAATTTGATAGTATCAATTATCGTCTATCATTTTACGTCTTGGTACTTGCCTAGGTTAGGCTTTCCAGAAAGCAGATGTGGACACAAAATTAAGAGTGGGTGCCAAGAAATAGTAAGTCTGAGAGGAAAAGGGGATTAGACAGGAGCGGAGCTGTCACATGAGGCATATTTGATGAAGTCCTGCTCAACCGTTTGGTGAGATTAGCTTAAAGAGATCTGGTGTTACAAAAGAACAACTTAGGCATAGTCCAGCTGCCTCATCAGTGAATGGCTGGATGCTGTCCAGAAAAGAGCATCACTTCAGGATTAAAACTTCAAAGATGCTGGCAGCCCACATTCCTTACAGCTGAGCAGACTGAACTTTCCTGTAAGAGAATCTGGGGCAGATGTTCTACCAAGGATGGCGTGCAGCACTTGTAAAGGTATGGGTGGTTGTATTTGTATTTGGAGATGGAATTTGATTAGGTTAGCAGGAAGTGTTAGCCAACTACAGCAAAATCCTACAGCTCTGCTTGAGGTAGCTCAGAGTAAGTAGGGAATTGTCAGCAGTTGTTTCTTTCTTTTTTTCTTTCTTTCTTTCTTTCTTTCTTTCTTTCTTTCTTTCTTTCTTTCTCTCTCTCTCTCTCTCTCTCTCTCTCTCTCTCTTTCTTTCTTTCTTTCTTTCTTTCTAGGTATCTGGAGTCAATGTTAAAAGATCAAGTGTTGGAAATATTACCAGATATTGTTTAAGACCTCTGGAGAATACTGCCATTTGTTTCAGATCTCTTAAGAGAATTTCCATTTCATCCCCCAAGGAGTGGCTCCCAGAGGGACTTGTGGGCATCTTGTTGTGTTGTGGTCATAGGTTAGTGGACATGGGAAATGTGATCAGGATGCCTCTTCTGTAGATGATGAGAAAGCATCACGATTTCGTGTGGACGATAAAGGTAGGACCGAGGGAATTCAGATCAGCTATTTGTGCTGTTCCATTATTTCCTCTTTTCTGCACAAGTGCCGCGGTGGAGATTGCCAGGAAGGGGAGGAGACGAGGACTAGTTCCTTTGCCTATAGTGTAATATTTAGCATAGTTCCTAACCTTGTGGAGGTTCTGGTGCCTGTCACCACTTGCTGGTGACTTTAGCATTAGAAAATTGCTCAGTCTCTCTGTCCCTTAGTTTCTCTTTCTGTCATGCCTACCTACACCAAAGAGTGGGGTGGAAGCAAACAGAAAAATAACACACACATAGGGACTAGACTCAGGAGATTTCAGTGCTGTGTGCTGCTGATTTGTTTTCGCTGTTCTCCTATCCTTCCTCACTGAAAATGTATTGTGTTATTGAATTATGTCATCTGTGAAACTGGAAACACATTTCGAGAACCTGGGCAGCAGTAAAATGAAATACTTGATACACAAACAGGATTCAGGGTGTCTGCTTTGAGTCAGATCTCTCATTGTCAATGACTCTTTTTTTTCAGAAGTAATAAATTTAAAAACAAGTGAACCTAAGTGGCTAATGGAAATAAAAAGACACAAAAATCATTTCTAAATTATCTTTAGAGATAAGTTCTACAGGAATCTAATGTTTCTTTGCTATCATTAGGTGTCATGAGAGGTAATTCTATTCAGGGTGATATTGTAAGGGGGAGTTAGCATTTACACTAATAATATCAATGAAATGGCATGCTTATTATCTTAGAATCTAAAATATATTACATTGGAGCATATGAAAGCAAGTTTAAAGAAATCTAGGTAGGGGCAATACCAGTGCTTTGTATTATTGTTAGACAGGCAATGTTGATATTAGAAATTTTAAGATGGCTCAAACAGAGATCTGATAAATGACTTGAAAAATAAAAGTATCAGGAAGGCTTAACTTTTTTAGTTAAGGACTACCCAAAGATTATTGAACTTCATTGTGTCTTGCTAGCTGAACCAGTTATCCAGGATCCTCTGCTGGCTTCCTTGATTTCAGAATTGTCCTCTATACATACATGAAAGTAAAGTACATACATGGAACTAAAGTGAGAGTTTTACAGGTTTCTCCCCTGTCCCCTTCAAGGGATCCCAAGTAAGATGATTTATGGACAAAGGGCTTGGTTGTCTTAAAGAGGATACCTGGGCCAGATCAGGTGGTGCTATAGTTCTTAGGGTACAATAAGCAGATGTTTTGATTAAAAGGTACCTTTTGATGGTCCGCTGTACTCTTTTATGTTATCTTTTATCTTGTGAGAGAAACATGTCCTGTTGTGGTGGAGTAATATTTTAACCAGGCAAAGATGTGTTGCATTTGTTTAATTATGTAAGGATGTGTATTTAATTTAGTAAGAATGTATTACATTTGTTTCACCTTGCCTGCCTAAGGCACCTGATTGGTCTAATAAAAAGCCAAGCAGCCAATAGCTAGGTAGAGGAAGGATAGGCAGGACTGGCAGACAGAGAGAATAAACAGGAGGAGAAATTGAGGCTGGAGAGAGAAAAGAGGACTGAGAGAAAAGAAAAGAGACTGAGGGAGAAAGTCAGGGACATTCCTGAGGCCAGAAACCAGGCAGTCACCATCCAGCCAGACACTGGAGGAAGCAGTGAAAGCAAGATAGACAGAAGGAAAGTAAGAAGCCCCACGGCAAAAGGTAGATAAAAAGAAACAGGCTAATATAAAGAGCTAGCCAGAAATGAGCCTAAGCTAGGCTGAGCATTCATAACTAATAAATCTTGGTGTCATGATTTGGGAGCCGGTTGGTGCTGTAAAAGAAAAAGCCTGGTACACTGTTCCGTCTTATTCACAAACATAATAGGTCATGTGTGGCTACCCGCTGGTTATTATGACGGCCCACAAAACGTGCTTCCTCACCATTATCAAATTTTAGTAACACCTGAGAGTTACCGCAAAAATCCTACCTCACTTCAATTTCTTCCCATTTCCTATTTCTGAAGACCTTTTTCTCTTTAAGGTATAGGATATGTCTAAAGAGGCTTCTGGAGGCAAAAGAAAGAGGCAGGTAAAGTCCGATACAGGATTTTCAGGGCAGTGAAACTACACGGTGTGAACCATAATGGTGCATTGTTATGGCCTATTTGTCAGAACCCCTAGAACGTACACTACTGAAAATGAACCCCGATGTGATAAGGTGTTAAGGTATGTTATCGTGGGCTCAACATTTGGTACAAATGAGGTGAGGAAGGCTATGCGTAAGCAGAGTGAGAATAAGGGTCTTTTCCTTTCCTCGAAATTTTACTGTGGCTTTAAAGCTGATTATGTATATATAACATACATTATAAATACACACAATACGTATGTGCATATATATAAAACGTACATATATTTGGTAACCCATTACCTCATTAGTGATTTGAACAAGCGTTTTATGACTGCCCTGAAGATGGATCTCTGAGATGTTCTAGGCTTGGGACTATCAAAAGGGCGATCTGTCCTCGAGTGCTCTAGGAATGCACCGCCTGAACGTTCGTTCCTCTCCGCAGTGACGGTGCATTGGCTCGTCCCACAGTGAAACCTGCCCTCACCCAAAACGCCAATCAAGTGGGACGATTGTCTCTCTCTCTTTTCTCTCTCTCTCTCTCTCTCTCTCTCTCTCTCTCTCTCTCTCTCTCTCTCTCTCTCTCTCTCTCTCTCTCTCTCTTTTTTTTTTCTTCCTTTTGCCACCGCCCACTCCCGACAGGTTGACGTCCTAGAGGGCTCCCCGGGACTTGCCCGACTTTTTCGTCTCCTCCCACCTAGGGACACCTTCGCAGCCGGGACGCGGATGGAACGGCGGCGGCGGAGCCAGAGAGCATGCGCGTCCAACCCGAGCATGCTCAGTAGCTCGCGCGGCTCCCCGGAGCTGCGGCGCCGATCGGCGAGCGACGCGGAGGTCTCGGCGGTAGCCGAGGGAGCGACAGGAAGTGAAGCGGCCCCGCCGGGCGACCGCGGCGGCGGAACCCGGGGCGGCGGAAGGGGCTCTGCGGCGACGACGTCGTCGACCGGGGGAGAGGCCGAAGGAGCTGAGCGCCGAGGGGACACGCCCGCTCGGAAGCCGGACCCCGAGGCGGGCAGGATGGATCACCACCAGCTGGGGACTGGCCGCTACCAGGTGGTGAGTACGCGGGCCCCGGGCCACCCGGCGGGACCACGCAGCCACCCAGGGGAGCACAGTCCGGGCTACCCCGGGGATCACGGGCCGGGCCACTCTGCGGGGCCACGCAGCCACCTCCGGGGAGCTCGGGCTGCCCTCCAACTCCGGCGGGACCACGTAGCCACCTCCGGGCCACCCGGCGGAACCACGCACCGGCTGCCCCCCACCCGGGCGGGACCACGCACCGGCTGCCCCCCACCCCGGCGGGACCACGCAGCCACCTCCGGGTCACCTCGGGGAGCACGGGCTGCTCCCTACCCCCGCCCCCGCGAGACCCTTCCCTCCCGGCCCACCTCTCTTCCAGCCCCTGGCCGCACCCGACGGCCTGCTCCCCACCAAATCCCCTTCCCCGAACTCCCCAACTTGCCCGGGTCTCTGTTTCTCCTCCTGTCGTGTCGTTTCCTTCTTTCCTGACTGAGACACTCAGGAGACATTGTCGTGGGGTTTCCACCGGCGGCGGGGCTGCGTGCACCGACCTGTCAGGGAGGCGCTAGGCGTCATCGAGTGGCGTGGGGGTCCACACTGTAGAGTGAGATGCAGCTGGGCTTTTAGGGGCCGTGGACCCATAGAGAAGAGCCGTGGTGGGGAACGAACGTGCCTCCTTTCTACTTAGCCTTGTCATTTTGCCCTTTTCCATTATGTTAGTATTAAAGTGTTCGTTTGTTGGAAAAAACCTGCTCCTACTTTGTGTGTGTGTGTGTGTGCGCGCGCGCGCGCGCGTGTGTATTTTGGTGGGAGTTGAGCATTTTGTTAGAAATAAGTTTTTTGAAAATAAATTAGTTTTCATTTAATACAATCTTATCTCTCAAGTGTATAAACTTCTAACTGTATTTAAATGAGTGAAACGTGCCCTGTATTTTCTTTGTCAGGATTTCTGTACTTTTTCCCCTTTCGTGTATTCTAATGGTGTCGTTGGAGAGGACTGTTGCAAATATCAGTGTTGGCAATATTTGCTATGTTGTGTTTGTGTTTTCATTATGAATTTCAGAAAATTTAGTGAAACCTATTTACTGAGGGACAGAAGAAAAGCATTTGTGCATATTGTTGATGATGCGTGACATAGTTTATGGACTTGTACAGCTGGTCCAGTATGTCACCTTTCCTGTCTGTTTGCATGTGTGTTGTCACCCAAGCCTTTCTATCAAGTGCCTGTTGACAATTGCCAAGGATTGTGGGAGAGTGGATCGTACCATAACTGATTTTTCATTTTTCTTTGGTAAGAGTCTCACATCATTTGAGCTTATTGCTCTAACATGGCCAGGTGATATTTTTTCCAAATATTTTTTCCTTTATAAGCAGGTGCATTAGAGAATTTTATCGTGGTCTACATTTGCATTTTAATTCTTTCACTTGTCCAGTTCCATAGCAAGTTTGTCTCTGGGACAACTCTTGGCTTGCTGAGAATGACTTCCTGTTATATAACCGTCTGGGAACACGGCATAGGTACAACTGAATTTCATATTCTGAGTAGACTTTGTAGCTAGTTATCAATCTGGAAACCCAGTTTATATGACGAACACGACTATTTTATGGCTGCTTTTTTAGCTCAGGCCTTGTTTTGAAACTCTAGAATGTTTTAGCAACTTTGGTTGTTGTGTGTTAAGAGATGGTTAGGTCAGGGGATAGGGAACTACGTGTAGTGATGAGCAATGCTGGGCTGTGCTCCTGTTCAAGAGCTAAAACCCCCTCTCCATGGTGGTGATGCCTGGGACCATCAGTGACCTACTGTCTTTATATGTGTATTAATTAGTAATTTTTTTCTTTGCAATCACACGAGGCTTTAATGATGGAGATGAGACGGGAACCAGTGCACTGGGGCCGAGACTCATAACCCACGCAGGGGGAGAGTTCGATCCCTAGTGACCGGGAGAAACGATTTTTAAGGGAAGAAACCACAGCCCAGTGATCCGGAATTGGCAGGGAGTGTGTCACAGAAAATTCCGAAAATACCAGTGAAGATTACAAGGGGGCAATCCCCTGCTTCTCAGGACCACTCCCAAGGTCATAATCAGCTAGTTCTTAAAACACTTTACAATGACAATCACAAGAATCAGCCTTGGCCTGGAATTAATTAGTAAATTTTATAAGTTCTTTTTGTACGTCACATCCTACATAAATGTATGTATACATGTATGTATAAATTTAAATCTAGAGTCCCCTTTTAAGAGAAACTATGTATTTTTCTCTCTGAATCTGGCTTATTTCACTTAACACATTAACCCCCAGTTCCACCTGTTTCCCTGTTTCTTGTGAATGCTGTAGTTTCTTTACAGCTGAATACAACACCCTCAGGTCTGTCCTCTGCTTCCTACTATGATAACAAGCACACACCATCATTCCTGGCTATAGAAGTTGTTTTTCCCCCTTCTTCCTTCCTCTCCATTGTTAAAAAGATCCATAACAGTAGATAAAATACAGCTACAAAGTCTTGGTACCCCTTTAATTTCAGAAAAAAAAATTAAGCATGACTTTCACTGTGTTATGGGAAATTGAGTTGTGCTTGATAGGAAAAGAGCCATGTGCAAATGGTTAAGTAGTTAACTTGTCTTGCAGCTGCCAAACTACATTCTGGCTTTAATGGTCTCTATTTTGAAAGCTCAGGTACGTACCTACAACAAGCTGACTACTAAGATTTAAAAGATTTAAAAGAATACGTACAATTTAAATTGGCAGTGTTAATTGCAGCAGAAGTTTCTCAAACTATATACTAGAATGCCAACAATAGGAGTTCTTGGATTATGTCTAAATACTAACACAGAGACACTCTTCAGTAAAGACAGTAGCTTAGATTTTTTTTTAATCCTAGTTATTTTTGATCTTTGGCCACAAAATATTTTTTTTAAATAATTTACTACAGTAAGTTTTTTTCTGAAATATAATTTGAGGTATTTGTACTATAGAGGTCTGCGTACTTTTATATCTGGAAAATTAAAGTTGCTCCTGATAAATCAACTAAGGAAAGAGGCTTGAAATCTAAAATGGAGTTAGAGAGCTGGGATGTAGCTCAGTGGTAGAGCACTTGGTCTAGAATATTTGTCCTGAAGGCTCTGGTTCCATCTCTAGCACTACAAAACAACAAGAAATGGGCTTAATGTCATCTAGGTTTATATTTAGGTTGTTCTGTTTACAATGTAAAAAAAATGCCTCTTAGCAGGCTGATGGTGGCGCACGCCTTTAATCCCAGCACTCGGGAGGCAGAGGCAGGAGGATCTCCGTGAGTTCGGGACCAGCCTGGTCTACAAGAGCTAGTTCCAGGACAGGCTCCAAAGCCACAGAGAAACCCTGTCTCGGAAAACAAAAAAAAAAAAAAAAAAAGCCTCTTTTCTTTTTGTATGTACGTACGCTGTATGTGTGCTGTTCCTCAAGGGTACCAGAAGCTTTGGTTTCAGATGGTTGTTAGCCACTTGGTGAGAGTGCTGGGAACTGAACTCTGGTCCTTGAAAGAGCATCAAATACTCTTAACCACTGATCCATCTTTTTTTCTATTTTTAAAACTTTTAATTGTTTTATTAGTTAATCAATTAATCTTTTTTCCCTCCCAATCAGTGTTCCCTCCTTCCTCTGTTCCCAGTTGTCCTGAACAGCTCAGGCCTCCCATATCAGATATTTATTTACTTATTTATTTTTGCATGCCTCTGCTTTCTAAGTGCAGGAATTAAAGGTATGTGCCACCACTGCCTGTCTACAATATGATTTAGAACAGTAGCAAAATTAGTTATGAAGTAGCAATGAAATAATTTTATAGTTGGGAGTCACCACAATGTGAGAAATTGTATTAAAATGTTTCAACATTAGGAAGATTGAGAACCACTGATATAGAGTCTGGCATATAGAAGTAACTACTGTTTTCATAAACTAGTGAATTAATTAGTCTGTTAATGTTTCATGGTTGTTGGCAGAAAACAGAGGACTCCTAAGTTAGAACAAATGACATTTACTCATAGTTGCGCCAAGTAACAGGAACACAGCATATTTGAGTACTTTTCCTTGTTCAAAGTCCTATGAGGTTAATGAATATTAGAGAGACACAGCACTGAGTTAGCGTCACATCTGAGTCAACAAGAGTCCTAGCTTAGCACTTACTATTTATCTCTTTATTTTGTAGGAAGCAGATAACATTGTAGCAAACAACGATGCTTGTTTATTTGCCCTCTCAAGGCAGCTTCTCTGTTGTCTGTAGACTTAACAAGGAAAGTTCCCTCATCAGGAGCTGAAAGCTGTGCTTAGGATGGCACACTAAGCAAGAATGCCCAGAGATTTTCAGACCCAAGGCCACTGCCTCACCCAGTAGACCATTCTAGGTGATTTAGTAGATGGTGAATTCTAGGTGTAGTAGTTTGCTTTCATTTTCCTTTGTAAAGAAATACTGTAGTCTTTTACCTTATGTTGCTTCTATTATGACACATTTTCACGACCTTCCCGATTTTCATGACCATTGTTTCTTTTAAATTTATCAATATACATTATCTGTCTTAATTACTGCGTTTTTACGTACTCAGACTTGCCCAGTTGCATAATGTGATACTTTCAAGCTCTTGTCTACTTTAGTCTCCATCATATTGACTCTGAATAGTGCTTTAAAAGTCCTTCCGTATTCCTGATATTTAGAAGCTTTCTTTTGACATCTTTGTCTTTATTCTTGATATGAATTCTTCCTCCTTAAATGCTGGTGCCTTTCATATGAAATAATTGCTACTTTCTTCTCTTGCTTAGCTGCTCTTTGGTTTACTGTTTGCCTGGCATGAGTCATGTTCTTTTAATATAAATTTGTTTTTTAGTTCTCAAAAACCTTCTCTGATTTCCTTCTAAACCCCCACCCCACCATTCAATAGCACTTACTGTTACAGCTTTCAAACATGCAGAAATATATAGAAGACTGCGAGAAATAAGTCTGTTTCATTTATGCTTTTGTATGTCTTCAGTCTTATTTAAAAGATAGAATATCTTTATTCTGAGAGAATTTCATACATGCATACAATGTATTTTGATCATATTCATCCATACTCCTCCTGTCCCCTTTCCAGATCCACTCCCACTGAATTCCCTTCATACTTAGCATCCTCTTTTTAATTTTTTGTTAAGACAGGGCTTCGCTGTATTACAGCTGAACTCACAGAGATATCCACCTGCCTCCACCTCTAGAATTCTGGGATTAAATGCATGTACCACCACCACCTGGCCCTCTCTTTTTAAATTTTAATTTTTAAAATTTGAGACAAGGTCTCAACTCTACCATTGTTGTTACAAATAAAACTCACTGCCATGATACAGAGAACATTCCAGAAAGTTTTTGTACAACCTTTGCCAGTCAGTTCCTATCCCCCAGGTGATTGTTTTTCCACATTAAATAGATGGACTTTCTTATTTTAGAATGGTTAGCTTATAGAATATAAAGTTTCTTTCACTCAGTGTGAAGGTTTTGAGATGGATCCATGTTAAAATGTCGAAGGATCATCTCTTTTTGTTATTGACTAGATTTACTTGATACAAGTTGTATGAATATACAACCTCTCATCTGTTGCTCTGTTGGGAGACATTTGTATTGTTTTTAGCTTTTGGCTATTGTAAATGAAACTTAAGAATATTCTTGTATTAGTCCTTTTGTGGATGCACTTATTTCTTTTGGATAGAATCATTAGGTAATAGTGTAGATGTATATTTAATCGTATAAGAAACTACCTGACCCAGACTTCTGTTCTTGAAATAGTTGTTTAGTTTTTTTTTTTTTTTTTTTAATTTCCCTCATAGGTAGAATTGACTTCATTTTTAATGTTTGGGTCCTTTCAGTCTTTAAACTTGTTTCTACTCTGATGACTTTTGAGTGTGCAGTGTGTGATTCTTAACATACAGGTTCCTTGACTGGGCCTTGCATACCTGTACAGAGCCATATCTCAGCAATCTTCCCTCCTTTGTTTTTAGGTACTGATTGTGATGTTTAGCAGGGCTTATTTCTTGTTAATTCTTCAGCCATAGTATATTCTCTCCCACTTATAGTTCTTTTTACTTTATATGAAGGCCTAATTTGGTTTATTTGCCTCATGCAATCTTATTCTTTTATTTAGTTGTTTATTTTTGTTCTTTTTTTGAGACAAGGTTTCTCTGTAGCTTTGGTGCCTGTCCTAGCTCTTGTAGACCAGGCTGGCCTCGAACTCACAGAGATCCTCCTGCCTCTGCCTCCCGAGTGCTGGGATTAAAGATGTGTGCCACCACCACCTGGTGCAATCTTATTCTTAAATGTAGGAATCTCTGTAAATCTATAATTAGAAGAGTTTTGGATTTGCCATTTGCACCAAGGCAAAGTAAAAGTTGAGAATCACAATATTAGAAAAAGTGTTGTCTGGATTTACATGCTTGTGTGTCTTTCTACTGTGGAGTTTCGTGCTTTCCTCAGAGGTACTTAAGAGGTTCTGTGAAAGACTGCTTTTTAGTTAATCTTTCAAATAGACTTGTAAAGTTTAGAAAATTTGTACATGAGAAAATTTACAATCAAATTTTTGCGTATCGAGTAGTTTACCAAGGTGCACATCAGCACTCTGACATGTTCTAGGATCAACATTATGTTCCTTTGATTGCAAGGACAAATTGTTTTCCAGTGTATCTTAAAGTTCCCCTTGCTATTTCTGTGACTATTATAACAATTGAAACTGTGCATTGGTGCTGGAGAATTGTCTGTAATCTGTCAATCATGTTTTAAATAAACGCTGATTGGCCAGGCAGGCAGTGTGTATATATAGGTGGGAAAACCAGACAGGAAGTAGAAATGATGCAAAGAGAACAGGAGGATTCTGGGAAGGAGGAAGTTGATTCTTCCCACTCCTGCCCAGACTCCAAAGAAGCAACATGTGATCTGTGCTGCTGTGAAAGGTACTGAGACACACGGCTAATGTAGATCAGAATAATGGGTTAATATAAGTGATAAGAGCTAATGAGAAACCTGAGCTAATGGGCCAATCAGTTTATAACTTATAGAGCTCTCTGTGTGATTTTCTTTGGGGCTTGCTGGCTGTGGGGTACAGGGAGGGACAGAAACCCCAACAAGCAGGCCCCACTCATGTTACAATGCATTGACTTGAATGTACCTCATTAAAATATCTATATATATCAATTAATTACTTTAGCATTCATGAGCAATGCTGAATCAAATTCAGACCCTTATTAGGTAATTTGAGCTAGCTGTACATATTCTAGTACTAATTTAATATGTACCCAGTACATTTAAATAATAATTTAGATCATAAGAATACTATGATACAGATAATCTACAAGTTTATCCTGGAGGCTGAAAAGGTGGCTTGGGTTAAGGGTATGTCTTAACGCAGAGCACCTGAGTTCAGTTCCCAGCTCCCGTGTTGGGTGGTTTTTACCTTCAAGCACACCTGCATACGTGTACACATACACACAGATGTATACATAATTAAAAATAATAAAAATCTTTTAAGAGGAAATACAAAATATATTGGCAGGAACACCCCCAATTCTCTGTGTGTTTTCTTATGTCTTCATGTGCCTTCTCAATATGGCCTTGGCTTCTCACAGCATAGGAGAAGGAAGAAGCTGCCATTTTTCTTGAGGTCTAGACTTAAAAGTTTAGAATTTAATTTTTCCTTCATTTCTTTTAGTCAGAGCAATTGTAAGACCAGCCCAGATTTAGGAGAGGGAGCACATCTCCCTGCCTTATTCTCACACTTGTTTTGAGACAGCTACACAGTAGCTCAGGCTAAGCCCTGAATTTCTAACAATACTCCTGTCTCAGCCTCTGAAGTGCTAGGATTATAGGCATGAGCCACCATACTGACTCAGCTTCCATCTTTTAATGGGGCAGAGGATGCACCTATTTTGAGGGAATACATTGAGGTTGATGTTGTTCATCTTTGAATTGGACATTTTAACCCCTCAGTAAATAAGTACTAAAATATTTATGATCCCGTCCACTATGAAGGTGCAGTAAGGTGCACTATGAAGGCAGAAACCTGACTGAGAAAAGATCTAGTTCTTGTGGGTGAGCATTGCAGGTATTGGTAATGGCCCACATGAGTTTGTTGGTTTAAGACAGAAAGAAAGCCAAAAGGCCTCTGTGAAGTGGGGATTGGGAGTGGGCCAAAACTCAGAATAATTTGTATCTGAATTTGACAGGAAAACAGAACTTCATTGATAACTCTAGTTTCCAATTTTTATTTCATGAAAGCAGTCAGGTTCAGCTAAGTAGTAAGACACAGAGTCAATGAAACTGGGACTCTGGCCTGAAGTGAGAAGGTTAGTTCACCAGTTTGTAGTCTGTTGCTTGAGTTCATTGCAGACAGACTTCAAAGTCTTCAGGTGTTGCCACCACCACAGTAGGACATACCAATATCTGAATCAGCAACAGGAAGAGACTCTTCTGATTTGCTGGCTTAAAGTTCCAAGATGCCTTCCTACAGTTATGGCTATGACCTTGTAGCTCTTTATGATGCTAGGAGACTATGGGAGAACTGAGTCAGAGGGTAAAGCTGATTAAACCCTTGCAGGGGAGATAAACTATGAACTGAGATTGCAAGTCCCTAGCACACGCTCAATGGCAGTCTTGACTGGACAACACATACACAGTTCAGATTCAATTAGGCTAACTGGGAGCCCACACCTTTAATCCCAGAACTGCAACATTGGGAGGCAGAGGCAGGCTGATATCTGTAAATCCAAGGCCACCTTGGTCTACAAAGCCACTTCCAGGACAACCAGGGTTACACAGAGAAACCCTGTCTTAAAAAACCAAAAAGAGAAAAGAAAAAAAAAAATAAAGAAAAACAATTTTAAGACAGTGACTATAGATTATATTAAACACTTTTAATTATGTGTATGTGTGTGTGAGTTAATAATGTGGTATTGGTGGAGGCTAGAGTTACAGGCACTTGTGAGCTGTAGGACATGGGTGCTCATAACTGGACGTGTATCTTCTGCAAGAGAAGTAAATGCTCTTCGACACTAAGCTGTTTCTCTAGCTTGTTCTTACTGTTTTATATAGATTGTTTAGCAGTTAGGTTCTTTTTATTCTTAATATCCAACCTCACATTCTAAAATATTGTCTGGTTGCATGTATATTTGATAACATTATTTTGGAATTCTGTTGGTATTCTATATAGATAGTCTTGACATGCATTTAAATAACTATGGAATACTTACTGCTGTCATTTATTAATGTGAATTTACTTTCATGATTCTAATTAAGACTAGCCCTAACTACCTTGTGATTTTAAGTCATCATTATGTCTATGTTTTCTGGCTATGTTGTTATGGTTTCTTTAAGAAGTTGATCACTTAGCTGGAATTAAGGTGTGGGTAAAAATTCTTGTTAAAGACATGCCAAGTGCAAGTTGGGAAATGTTGCAGTAGTTTAAGATTTACTATCAGATTATTTTACTGTTTTGACTTGCTTACTTTTAAGATTTGTTTGAACATGAATAACATAATAATTTTAAGTTCAGGAATGTGCAGTGTTTTCATTCATCTGATGTCTCTGCAGAGTTATCCCTAACATTATGTAGAGAAATCATGCTACTTGGACAGCAGATTTGAGAATAGGAACTAACTCATTTATTATGTAAATATCTTTTAGTGTGATGATGTTAATCTCTTCAGTAATTTTGGGGGTATAAAGACATTTTTAGTCTGTTGGATATTGGAGTACCAATGATATTCCAATGGGAGATTTTGAAGGTCATTTGTCGTTGTCTGAGTTTTCTGAGACTTTCTTGAGACTTAAATGAATTTTTCTGTAATCTTAGCAAAATGCTTAGTGTATTTCTGTGTAATTTGTTATTGCATCGGTATACTCTTCAGCCTTGTATTATACTCTTAATTCTCTTGTTCTCTCTCTTTTGTAATCATCATGTTAATCTCTGACTTCTGGTGTTTAAACACAATATTCTCCCCTTCTCTGTCTTCCTTCCCTCTTAGGACTAATTCCTAATCTTTATTTATGTCTGCATTTGCATGATATTTTCTCTGGAAGAGTGTCCTCTCACTTTCTGCCACCTCGTTGCCCTTCCCACTTTTTATGTCCGATTTATATGTGTCTTTTTAACACTGCACTTTTGCTTATTGTAGCTCTTAATTTGCAGTATATATTTGCTCACTAGATTATAGGAAGTAGGAACTAGATCTGTCTTGCTTATAAAAGTATATTAAATTGTTGCGGGTCTCTTTATTATAGGGATAAAATAAATGACTTCTGGAAGAGGTAAATGAATTAGATGTGATGATGTGCACCTGTAATCTCATTACTTGGGAAACTAAGGCAGGAAAATTTGTGTTGAAGCTTGTCTGGGTTACATAGCTTGACACTATCTCAGGAAACCAGAGAAGGCAAATATACAGGAGAGAAATTGAAAATAAATAGCTGGATGTCTTTTTTGAGTGTTAGAAGTGTCAGTGTGGATATGAGTGTATTATAGCGTGATACATCATGTTACAAAGTTCTGTACGGGAAAAGTATGCTGTCCAACTATAAAATACTAACATCTTTCCTGTGTGTCATTAGGATAGGTACTGTGGATAACACTGCTCTTTAATTCTTATAGTTTTACATAATGCCTCTTCTGTTTAGCAACTTACATTTAGTAACCATGTGTGGTGGTTTGAAAGAAAATGGCCCCCAAAGGGAGTGGCACTATTAGGAGGTATGCCCCTGTTGGAGGAAGTGTGTCACTGTGGGGCAGGCTTTGAGGTCTTTTTTGCTCAAGCTTCACTCACTCAGTCGACTTTCTGTTGCCTGCTCAGCAAGATGTAGCACTCTCATCTCCAGCCCATCCTCTTGCCCAGTGCCATGCACCCCGTCATGATGATAATGGACTGGATCTTTGAAATTGTAAATGAGCCACCCCAATTAAATGCTTTCTTTATAAGAGTTGCCATGGTCATGGTGTCTTCTCTCAGCAGTAAAAGCCTTAACTAAGACAGAAGCTGGTGTCAGGGACTGGGGTATTGTGACAGGCCTGACCATGTGTTTGTTTGGAGGAATTTGGACTTTGGTACTTTGGGTTTGGAAAGCAGTGGAATGCTTTAAACACTGCTTTATGGATGATACTAGTTGGAGCATGGAAGACAGTGGTACTAAGAGTTACTTGAAATGGGGGGCGGGGCTCATTCAGGAGGTTTCAGAGTAGGAATATTTTAGTATGTTGCCTAGAGATCAGTCTTGTGATATTTTGGTGAAGGAAGTCATTGTCTTTTGTTCTTATCTGAAGACTTTACCTGAGGCTGAAGTGAAGAGTTTTGGATGAATACCATTGGCAGAAGAAATCTCAAAACAGCCTAGTATATACTGTCATGTGAATATTAGTGATAACCCTAATGAAGCTGAGCAGGGTTAATTACAAAAAGTGAATTTTTGAGGAGAAAAAGAGCACCAGGAAATGGAATGGAGCCAAATCCTATATTTAAGGAGATAAAGGATTGAGAAATAGAATAAAGGGAGTAAGGGAGTGGGGACAAGATCCCATCCAGCTCAGTTTCCAACTTGTGGAAAGAAACTGAAGAAAAACCTAGATCTGGATGTGATGGGGCATACTTTTAATCCCAGCACTGGGAAGACAGAGGCTGATAGATCTCTGAGTCTGAGGCCAGCCTGGTCTGCAGAGCAAGTTTCAGGACAGCCAAGCTTAGTCAGTGAAAGACACAAAGCTGGTATAGATGTATTTGAACAAGGGGCGATGTTCTAGCCGCAGCAAGCCACAAAACGTGGCAACTTCAGCTGTGTGGTTCTGATGTTAGAATTAAAGATAGAAGAAAATGGTTAGGGAATTTGTCTCCACACCTAAAAGCCATTGAGGCCAGGCATGTGTCGGGGTGTCCCTGAATGGAGGCCTAGTAGAAAGGCCATTGTGTGAAGCTGAGGCCTGGATTGCCCTGGAGAACCCAAGATGTTAGAGATTCCAGAGACATGAGATAACTTGCCAAAGAGAGTTAACAGGGAGTGGAACTAGCCTAAGAGAGAGAAATATGTTGTAGCCAACAAAGTTGAACAGAGTTGGAGATCTGAAGAGCGTATCGACATCAGACAATGAAGATGCATAGTCTGGAGTTTGCCTGGCTGGTTTTCAGTCTTGCTTTGGTCCAGTATTTCCTCACTATGCTCCCTTTACTCCCTTTTGGAATGGTAATATATATTCTGTGCCATTATATGTTGGAAGTATGTGATCCGCATTTTGATTTTGGTTTTTATGGGTGATTACAGTTAAGAAATTGCCATGCATCTCAGGAGACACTTTGGACTGTTTGCGACTGTTATAGACTATGGTGTAGGAGGGAGAGCCTGCTTGTTTATCCTGGCCGCCTGGCTAGCTTATCCCCAAAATAATCATACAGAAACTGTATTCATTAAAACACTGCTTGGACCCTTTAGCTCTAACTTTTTTATTAGCTAACTCTTACATCTTAATTTAACCCATTTCTATTAATCTGTGTATTGTCATGTGGCAGTGGCTTACCGGGTAAAATTCCCAGCGTCTGTCTCCAGCAGATCCATGGCGGCTCTCTGACTCTGCTTTCTTCCTCCCAGAATTTAGTTCTGTTTTCTCCACCTACCTAAGTTCTGCCCTATTAGGCAAAAGCAGTTTCTTTATTCATTAACCAATACAAGCAACACACAGAGGGGACCCCCACATCACCTCCCCTTTTCTTTTTAAACAAAAAGGGGACTTTTGAAGTTGAACTGAATTGCATTTTTTGAACTATAATATGGATATATGCTTTTGGGGTCCAGGGAATGGGATGTGGTGGTTTGAAAGAAAATGGCTTCTAAAGGGAGTGGCACTATTAAAAGCTGTGGCCTTGTTGGAGGAAGTGTGTCACTGTGGGGCAGGCTTTAAGGTCTCTTTTGCTCAATCTTTCATCAGTGTGACAGTTGATTTCCTGTTGCCTGCAAGATGTAGCACTTTGAGCTCCATCACCACATCTGCCTGTACAATGCCATGCTCCCCATCATGGTAGTAATGGACTGAACCTCTGATACCGTAAGAGAGCCATCCCAATTAAATGTTTTTCTTCACTAGAGTTGCCATGGTCATGGTGCCATTTCACAGCAATAAAAACACTAAGTAAGACACCATGAAAAGGAGACTAGTTCTTTGTAGGTCTTTTGTAAGTAGGGAGTACTTAATTAATCATTTTCTTCAATCATCCCATAAAATAGAAGTCTATCTATAGAAACTTCTATTCGAGATTATACACCAAACTTGGAGGACAAATTTCACTACTTTAAACATAATTGCAGTATTAAAATAACACCAAAACAATTTACAAAAGGACAGAGAGGGAAGGTCACAAATAATTCTAAGGATGTTTGTTTTTTTTTTATTGTTTGGTTGGTTGGTTTTGGTTTCTTTGTAGCTTTGGAGTCTGAACAAGACACAACAGAAACTGACACTCCAAGGTGGATAGGGGAAATCTCAAAATTAATAGCAAGACTAAACTTGGAATGACAATGACGTGTATCGTGGCAGGTTCATCAGATTTAACAAGTGTGCCAGTTTGTGTGATAAAGTTAATGGGGAAGGTGACATTGTAAAGGAGGGGCAGGAAAGTTGTGTGGAAAGTTGCTGCACTTTAAGCTGACATTTGCTGTGATTCAAAATCTAAAAGGTTTTGTACTTTTGTATTAAGACCTACTACAATATGGTAAATAAGTTTAGAGGTATATTATTCCTAACTTGGGGGGCGGAGAGAGAGAAGATTCATAGCATATGTTTACATGGGTGTTTGTCTTCTGGTAATCTAGATTTACTCAGTTTGTGTGTTTAAACCTGGCCAACTTTTGAGAATCTTTGGTTTTGTATGTAACACTTTGATGGATCAATCCCTTTAATAGTGTCTATAGTGGTATCTTGGCACTTGCTGCTTCCTGAATGAATCACCAGCAACAGTATGCCTTAGTAACAGATGTCACCGTACTTAGTTTTGCTTGAGGATTCTGTTCTTAGACTCCTGCTGTTTGTAAAGGGAAGAATAAAACTTTGTCTGAAGAAAAGAGGCATCTCGGCCTGGTCCCTGGTAGTCTCAGTTCACTGTGCTACCTGTGATCAAATACAGGCATTCTTCTTTATTCTCCTTGCTGCAGCACCAGTAGCACCCTGTCACAGCCTTTTGCTAGAACTCCTCAGTCAGAACCTCCAGGTTCTGGGTGTTAATGGTATTGAATCTATTCACTGTGCCCAGTATTGCAATATATATTACTAAGCCTAAGTCTTGGTAGGAAAACTAAACAACCAAATCTGTTACTCAGGATTCAGCTTTAGCGAAGAGTCTTTGTTTTAGTTATTTTTCAATTGCTGTTATAAAACACCGTGACCAAGGCTACTTATAGAAGGAAGGGCTATTTGGGGCTTCTGTGTCCAGAAAGGTAGGAGTACATCACTATAATGGTGTCATGGTGAGGATGGTGGTGACAGCAGGCTTGACACCAAAGCAGCAGCTGAGAGCTGCCATCCACTCACAGGAAGTAGAAAGCACTCGGAGAATGGTTGAGCATCTTTTGAAACCTTAAACCTGCCCTCAGTGACTCACCTCCACCAACAAGTCCACACCTCCCAATCCTTCCCAAACAGTTCTTCCTACTGGGTATCAGATATTCAAATCTATGAGCCTAAGGGGCCATTTTCATTTTAAAGGAAAACATGGATCCCTTAAAAAGAACAGGATCGAATGGTGGGTGAGGAAAAGGAGAGGGGAATGATCGGAAGCTAAAATCTAACCAGTACAGTTTGGTATGTTGAAAGTATTAAAGATCTTTGTGAGGCTGAGGACTGGAAATAAAATTCAAATTTAATGATTAGAAGGTCATTATTTTTAGTAGGAGATGTTTGAGTAAAAGCTATGTGGTAATGGATTGGGGAAGACATAGTAATCAGAATGGCAGAGAATGAAGTAAGACAGCTTTTTTTTCTTTTCAGGATGAGTGTGAAGGAATGAAGTGTGAGTTCAAAAAGCAGAGAAAGAGTAATTTTAAATGGGCAGGTTTTTGTTTGCTGTCATTTGTTAGTGTGATGTAAATACAATCCATGTGGGTGATGTAGGTAGACAGCACTGAGTCAGAGACAGAATTTGAAGAGAGGCTCCACTAGGAGGCAGGATCTTCTCAGTACATTCGTCTGGTATTTGAGTGAAGAGAACAAAAGTGGAGTTTATTAATCAGGGAAGAGTATACACAGTGTGGAGGATATAAAACAGGGCAGTAGGGACTGGGAAGATGGCTCGGTGGTTGAGAGCGCTAGTCTTTCTTCCAGAGACCCTGGGTTCAGTTCCCAGCAGCCACATGCCAGCTCGTGGCTGTCTGTGCCTCCAGCTCCAGGGGATCCGACTCCCTCATGCAGACATACATGTAGGCAAAACGTCAATGCACATGAACTAAAATAAAGGAGGAGGAAAGGAGCTCAGCTTTACAGAAAAGGCAGTAAAATGTCCTATTAGTAGCTGTGTAAGAGACTTTTGTGCCTTTTCAAGTTACTTTGTTCTAGAGATTAAATCTGTAGCTAAGTTTAAAGAGTAAAGTTTAAAACAATAAATTTTAAAATAAGGTACAAAGGTTTATTTTATCTAAAGAATTTCCTTTGTGTGATGGAGGCATGGTTTATACAGGGTGTAGTCCACGCTTGTGGTTTATACAGGGTGTAGTCCACGCTTGTGGATTAGAAAGGATAAAGGTAAAAGTCAAAAGTCATAAGGTTTTGACCTTAGCATTGTTCATTAGCTGTTTTAATGCTCTTTTAAAAATATGTTTCTCAAAACAACAACAACAACAACAGAACATAAGAGTGTCTTGTAAGGATTTGGCTTTGTATTGAAATTCTTGACTCAGTGAGACTTGAATCAAAAGCAAGAGAGTGAGGGACTCTATTTCTCATCTTCTCTTTGTCTTCCTTGTCTTTCTACCCTTCCTCCAAAGGGTCTGGCAGGCTATGTGCACTGTATAAACTGGAAGAGAGGCTTATGATCTGCAGTTGTAGTCTCTCAAATAATTTTGTTCTTATACAAAGTCCAGAAGGAGGAATAGCACTGTTATCTGAGAGATTCCTCATAGGTGGTTTTGGAAAGGCTGAGAGTGGAGTGGAGGAAGGGACATGGCCCAGGGTTTCTGGAGGTAGAATTGAAAACATCAACATTCTGACCTTGTAGTCTTTGCTGACAGTGTTTGGAAAAGGTCAGGCCAGGGCTTCTGTAACACAGCCTACAAATGCCCTGGCTTTGGAAATGGTCTGCTGGCTTCACGGCTCTGACTATTCTAGATTGAAATAGTAACGATAGTGGATGTCAAGTTAGCGTCCCAATTCATCTTTCAATAAGAACTTACTGACTTTAATTCTAAAAGGGAGAGCTTTCCCATGGTTCAATGCACTTATATCAGATTGGATTTACAAATTCATATTTTATTCTCTGAGTTATAATTGTATTCAGCGTGATGGCAAAATTATCTTTTACTAATTTCTCAATTTAGCAAATTTCTGTCTGTTGGGCCCTCATTTTGTNAGCATTTAAATAAGGTAATAGTTTTAAGTTCTTGAATCTAGTATGGATTGAAGGGCTGTTTGTACTTGTAGGTAGGAGACCAGTGGGAAAAAGCTGCTTAGTGAGCACCTCCCATAGGGCTGCATACAGTGTGTGTTAACAGGTTTTTAAGGAATAGGTACTATGTATTCCAAACTAAAAGCAGATTTTTTTTTTTTTTTTTGAGGCAGGGTCTAACTGAGGACCCTGACTTTGAATGCCTCTTCAGATTATATCGCTGAATATTTGTGGTTTATGTTGTGTGTGGGAAAAGATCACCATGAGGGAAGAGTGTTGTCATTACAGGTGGCAAAGCAGCAAAAAGCCCTTCTGAAGCCCTTTGACCTTTAAACTGAATTTCATTAGCAAGTCACCACAAGGAAATGGATTCATGCTGACAGTACAGCATTTAAGTGCTATAAGATGGCTGACAGTCGCCTCATGATATGGATCTGTGGCCTGACCTTCCTCCTGATGATGGTTATAAAAGGTTTTGAATATTATGTGGAGTCTGTGATGGTCTTGTTCAGTACCAATGAGAAATTTTAGAGATATAAGTTTTCTTATAACCCGAGGCTTAACCAACTTACAGAAATTGCTTTAAACACAGAAATCTCTTTATTATATCATTATGTCTCAATTAGAAACAATTTTTTTTATCTTTCTTGTAAATATCTTGGGAAAGCACAGAGTAGTAAAAAAGAAAATGAAAAAGAATCCAAAATTTTCCAGAATCCATTCTGCCTATTTTATTTATTAGCAGT
The DNA here is from genome assembly GCF_014885135.2 of Alexandromys fortis. Lineage (NCBI taxonomy): Eukaryota > Metazoa > Chordata > Mammalia > Rodentia > Cricetidae > Alexandromys > Alexandromys fortis. The sequence goes on from NW_026067928.1 coordinate 7,832,820, forward strand.
CATTTTGAAACAACATTTTGACTTTTTTTAAAATTGAAATAATGGTGAGAATAGTCATTTTTAAATAACCCTATGTATTCTTTAAAATCATTATTTTTAAATAACCCTATGTCTTATTTAAAATTATTCAAGTGGGCCTGGTAAGGTAGGTCCATAGGTAGTGACACTTACTGTAAAAGCCTGGAGACTTGCATTCAATTCCTGGAGCACACGTACAGGTAGAAGGAAAACACCAGCTCCATCAAGGGCTGCCTCTGCCCACCACATATGTGCCGTGACTGGTGCATGCTTGTACCCATCCCCTCCCCACACACAAAATAAGTAAATAAACATAAAAAGAAAATTAGGATAACATGATTCATTCACTTCTCAAGTCTATTTTAATTTCTTTGGGTTGTTAAATATTCTTTCAAAAAACTATTTAGAGATTTATTATTGTTTTTAATTATATGCATATGTGTGCATCTGTGTGAATGTGTGTGAAAACAGACCCCTTTTCCCTTAAGCTGTTTTTACAGGGCATTTTATCACAGTGAAAGGAAAGGAAACTAGGAGAGTATGCTTCTGAGATTTATCCACTGCAATTAATACATATTGATTTATTTTCCAGTTTAAGTGGTGAATACAAATCAGGCTATATTTATATAACAATTTACATGATATGGTATATAACTATATGTATATGTAATAGATAGCAGTGGTATATTTATATAATAATTTACTCAGGGCATATTTGGCTATATAGTTTCTTGCTCTTTTGAAAAATGCTAACTTAAGCATGTCTCTGTGTGGCTTTAAGTACAAGAGTTTTCAGAAATTGACATCTAGAAAATAGAATCATGGTTTTACTCTGAATTACCAAATTGTTCTTCAATATGGTTAAATTAATTTTACCCTTACTAGTAGAAGTTTAAGTCTGTTGTTTCCATTGTGCAGTTTCGGTTTGTTTTATTTGAGACAGGAATCTCTCTCTGCAGAGCAGGCTGGCCTTGAGCTCAAGAGAGCTTCCTGCCTGGCTCCTGAGTGCTGGGATTAAAGGCATACACCACTCCTGGCCCCAATGTACAGTTTTTCTAGGAACAATTTCATATTTTTGCTACTAATACTACTATTGTTTGTTCAAGAAAATTTGCTTTTCCCCAGGGATAGTCTTGCTAATTTGAATGAAAACATTGCCTCTCTATGACCAACTTAGTCTTTTATCTCTATATTCTTTAATAGTAGATGTATCCTGAATGAGTACAATCGTATCTATGGATATATTTGCTGGTGTTCAGTGCTGTAAGTCCTCAATGCTTTTTTCCCCTGAGTGTGAAGAGTACTATGTGTATCTGTCTCTCTGTGTGGCTGTGTATTTGTTGTTTGTTTTGTTTTTAATTCTCTTTCCTTTGACTCCTGTTTCACTGTGGTAAGAATGTCATCTCTAGTAGAGTTATTTTTATTTTTTCAAATCTTTTTATTTACTTTGTTTTTGATATAATTCTTTATTCTTTGGGAATTTCACACCATGCACCCCAATCCCACTCACTTCCCAATCTCTCCATATCTCCCCCTTACCCCTACAGCATTTCCCCAGAAGAATACACCCCTCCGAAAATTAATTAAAAATAAAACAACAAACTCCACCTCGCTCCTCTGTCTTTCTAACACTCTTCATTCATAGTGGCATCGGGAGCTGCAGTGTGCTGCACAGCATCCATCAGCCCCACCCGCGAACATTCTTTGTAGTGAGTCATTGTCTGGTTCAAAGCCTCTGGCACATCACCATCACTGGACCCTCACCAAAACTGCTCTTGGATAATCTGCTATTGCCCTGAGTCATGGAGATTCTGTGGCTATGGTTCCTCAGTACCAGTTCCTTCACAAATGGAACCTGGGTACGCTGGAAGACCAGCCAGTGCTCTTGACCACTGAACTGTCTTTCTAGCCCCTGGAGATTATGTTCAGAAGTGTATACTGATCTGTGGTTTTGAAAAACAGTCTAATTTAGTAAATTAGGAGGCAGATACTTGATTATGCAGTTACTATGACTGCGTCACGATAGTTAAGTGGCGAAATTTTTAGGTTTCACCCTGTACTGTACTGTGAGAATTGTAGCTATTCCTGAAATGTGTGTACTTCTTGATCTTGAGTTGTTCAGCATATATAACTGCTGGAGTGAGCCCCCCTTCAATTAGAGAAAACTTGTGGAAGCTTAGGGGACTGTATGTACCTAGGCTGCACTTCTTGCTTTAGTAACTACTAACAAACAGAGCACACTTCTAAACTGCCAGACAACAGTACTCACAGCCTCACGACTGCAGCCCAGACTGCTCCCTGGAAGAGAGTGGGTACAGTTAAGGCTCACTAGCTCCTATTGCATTTGTGCCTCGGTAGTCTCTGCCCCCAGCAGTTTTGCTTTAAAATCTTCTAGATTGTCCAGATCTAAAAGAAGCATATTTCAAGTCCAGTGACATTTGTGTGGATATTTATCCATGCTTTAAGGTTTGCTATCCCAGCTCTTAAGAAATGTGCTCTTAGACAACAAAAAGTTAGTCTTTGAACTTTACCAACTCTACTTTGCTGACTTATTTTTAGTTCATGCAAATTAGAAACTTTCTGGAGAATATGTCAAAGTGTTCTTATCTAATTTGATTGCAGGAACAGGAAAGGAGTAGAAGCTTTTATTACAAATTGCTGTTACTATTATATTATCAGTCCCTGTATGGAGTAGAATGTAGAAAGTCACCATCGGAATCTTCTTAAAACTCAACATCTAAATGGCGTTATAAAGCCAAACATTATTTTTTAAACTTTCTTTCCTGCTTAGAAAAATGTTTATAGTAATTTTTCCATCTGGGTTTCTAAATTTTTGGTTCTCAAGCCATTTAAGGAAAGGAAGCTTAAAAACTAGGACTTCCTGTGTTATTTCTAATAATGCGATTTGATAGATGGCATACTTGTCTTGAAGATGCGTGAGCTCTGTTCAATTTATTTAGGTTCATACCTTGATGTTTCCTTAATTGTGTGAGCTTTCCTTCTTAACCTTGTCCCTAGTTATATACTTTTGCATGTCCTTTATTAGGTCACTTTGTTGTTTTAGCCCACCTTCTTCCCAGGTACGCTTCCCAGGAGTGTTGGCTTGGCCAAAGGAGTAAGATGAGTCATCATTAATCACTTACAATCAGTTAGTATCTATCTAAAGTCTGGATATAACTACTACCCACCCACAGTGCCATGGATCTGTGATGGCACAGAAGGAAGGAAAGCCTTTTAGGGAAGCAGCTGTATATTTTTGATAATTGCTTACGACGATAACGTACTCACTAATAAATCCCCCAAATCTGCTTGAAGTGATGAAATAGAGTAGTGTGCCATGGACAGATACTGTACCAAGCCTAGAGACTAGATTTCAAAAACTTGCATGTTTTAAAAGGAAACCCAAGTCTGACATGGTGGCCAGGCCTGGCTGTCAGCCCTCAGAAGGCAGAAGCAGAGTTACTGCAGTAGTTCGATGGGAGCATGGGCCTTGGCAGCCCTAGCAAGCTGGGCGCAGCCACCATCCCCACTAAACTATTGGAAGAAACAAGTAATGAAAAACAGGCAAAGATTTATTCAGTTTGGCCATACTTCGAAGAGGAAATATTAAAGAGGTCCAGTGACCCCCATCTCTCTCTTTGGGGTCTTGGCATGTGACTAGCATTTAAACAGAGGGCAGGATGTGTGCGCCACTAAGGAGTCCTGGTCAAGGTAACTTCGTTGATCTTGGTTTGCCATCTTTTATCTGCATGGTGGTCTGACAAGTTATCAGAACTGTCTGCAGTCTCTTTCTAGGAGACAGATTCCTCTTCTTGCTGGCACCTGGCTTCAGCCTTTTCCTTCTCGTGGGATTCCTTCTTCCTGAGATTCCTGGGGAAATTTCAGTTCCTTTGGTGAAGCATGATTAATAAAAGCTCAGGATTAGAAATTGGGGTTTAACCTGAAGATCCAAGAAGCAAAACAGCCAGCCACTGGCTTTTACTTTTGACCTTTACTTTACTTTTACTTTGACCTCAGTTCGAAATTGTGATCCTGCCTCCCAGAATCTCAGAATGAGACTGTTTTAAGAGCGGTTTTGTCCCATCTTATATTCCTCTCTAGGGCTGGGCACCACCTGATTTCTATAGAAACTAGTGTGCTACTGGGATTAAAGGTGTGTGTTACCATAACCTGGTTTATAAGGCTGACCATTGGGACTGTTTTACTCTTAGATCGTTAGACAGTTACTGTTTATTAAAATACAGTTGAAATGCCACTACCCTTGGGGACCATTGTTTTAATAGTGTGGTAGCCAAAGGGAGTGAGTGCACAGGTATCTTTGGGTTTTTTAAATGTTTTTTTACATTTCACTTAATTGGGGATGTACACGCATATACCAGGCTGCTGTGTGGTGTGGAGTTCTCTCCTTCCATCATGTGGGTTCCAGGGATCAAACTCGGATTCTGGGTTTGACAACAAATACTTGTACCCCTGAGCTGCCATACCAGCCCATTCGGGGTTTGTGAATCAGGGTCTCATGTACCCCAGGATATCTTCAAACTCACTATGCATCCAAGGATGACCTCTGATCTTCCAGCTTTAACTTCTGGGAGGACAGGTGTGTGCCACTTGGGCATCCTCATGATAAACAGTCCTCAACAGCTGCTCTCCATGATCTCTGCCTGAGTCCCTGCTCTGACTTCCCTTGGTGATGGCCTGTAACCTGTGAAGTGAATGCTTCCCCACACAGCCGTTGTGGTTTTGATGCTCATTAGAGTGTGAACTAAGAGAAGCAAGTTTAGGATGAAAACAAAATCTGCTTTTGTTAGCAGACAGCTCAGTTGTTTGACGAAAGCCCTGCTGACCCTTGATTTTAAGCAGGTGTGCATGCTTGCTAGATGATGGCACATTTAGGAACCCACTTCTGTAGAATCCAAGTGTGTTCTGCTTATCAACAAGAAATGCTTTACTCACAGAACATATTTTTACATTAGACACGTGAAACGAGATTTCAGTGCGTGTTTTAAGCAAGATGCTGAAAACTAGGTACAATTGCTTGCTTGCAGGATGAAGCTTATAAACTTAGTTCCTGCTTGTGATTTTTTTTTGCCCTATAATGATTAAATTAAGTCTTTATTGCTCATCTTTTAAAATGTTAATTTTTCTTCCTTTTCCTGAATATCTTTAAATTTTAAATAATCTTTAAAAATTAGCTGAAGTAAAGAAAATAATAAATTATTACATTGATTTTCTTTCTCTTTTGTTCTTTAGCTTCACAATGAAGATGATAATTCAGAATCATCTGCTGTAGAGCAACCATCAACTTCTAACTCCACAGCACAGACCACGGAAGCTGCTTCTTCAGCCCCAGCCCTGGAAACCGACTCTTCGCCTCCACCATACAGTAGTATTACCGTGGAAGTACCGACCACTTCAGGTGGGTTTCCCTGAGTCTTCTTCTTCCCGACAGCATGGCGTGTATGTGATTATCAAGTCTTCAGTGGGACGATGGCTGGTTTTGTTTGGCTTTATAACCCAGGCTGGACTGGAGCTTACTGTGTAGCCCAGGGTGGCCTAGAACTCATAATCTTTTTGCTTCAGCCTCCCAAGTGATGCATGTTCGGAGGACAAGCATGTGCCATTGCACCCAGCTTGTTAAATGAACTTTGAAAGAAATACACGCACACACGTAATCATACTTGTATATACACACAGTGTATTTGTGCTCACATATTCATAAGGTTATAATGGAAAACTAATAATGACGCATGAGTAAGCATGTGCGAACAGACGTGAACAGTGTGCATAGTGTATGCCATACGTATGGTAAGAATGCTTGCATACAAGTCGGATTCCTGCTTGCTGCTGCTTGTCCTCTGTGTCAGGCAATTCCACTCAGTGTGTGACTTCTCAGCTGTGTTCAATTGGTCATATAATAATTTGTATACATACATGTTTTATATACTTTTATTTGTATAATTGTATGATTCTGTTTACTGCTGTAATCTTTGCGTAGTGTAGTAATTTCAAAAAGTGTCTACACATTCTCTATTTCACATTCATTATGAAGTAGTTATTTTAAAAATTAGTTACTGAAAAGCACTGTAACAGCAGCAAGCAGCCCTTTCTAAGTTGGGGCTCTAGCTCCTGGTAGAGTGCTCATGTGGTGTACACGCAGCCCTTGATGGCTCGCCAGCACCACAAAGACAAGCGTTCATTACATTTTCTTCCTTGTTTCTTTGTAGTGAACGTTGACTCCGTGTGGGAAGCTCAGGCTAACTTTGTCTAGTTACCATTTTTGTATTGGTGATCTGCAAAAGACCAAACACTGGAAGTTCATTTACTTTTCAAGGCAGTTTTTGGCTGTAATCTGAGATCCTCGATAGTGAAGTTAGTGTGTGTTGATGTTATGTGTTAGAATGCTTATTCTAGCAGCATGCTTGTTTGGTGCTTCTGGATGAGAACTGTCAACGAATCTGGGCTTCTAAAGCTCCGCCAGCAGCATCATTGCTCTGCTTCTCCCACCAAGCCCTTTGCTGCAATCTTGGCCATGTCAGGAAAAGGCTCTCATTGGCCACAAGCACTGTAAAGCAGAGGTTCTCAACTTGTGGGTCACGACCCCTCGCAGGTCCACCGGCCCTTTCACAGGGGTCACCTAAGACCTTTGGGAAACACAGATATTTATATTATCATTCATAACAGTAGCAAAATTACAGTTATGAAGTAGCAACAAAAATAGCTTTTAGATTTTAAACAACTGACCCATCTTTATTTTTGGCATGAACTGTCATGCCGTGACTCCGTCTCCTCTGGATTAGGTGTGTGACTACTTTAGTGAGGCTTAGACACCTGGACTTAAAGAGTTTTCAAGATTTTCCATGTGGTTGGTGTAGAGGATTACATCTCCTTGGATCATATTTGCTATTTAAGTTTATAATTTCAATGTTATTTTCTTAGATTGATATAGTGTTTTCCTTTAGATTTTGCTTCTTAATTGTACTGTTACTTCCAGTTTCTGTCAGTAGATTCGAAATAACCGAACTTCAGATTCTTAGCCTATACGGTAACTTATTTTTTTCTTAAAGTCTCTATAGCTGAAAATGTAATACTAAAATAAAACCTTTTTGTATGCAAGAAGTTCTATTGTAGAGAAAATGATAAACTAGTGTAGAAAATATCAAAGTATTACAGTTAGAGGAAATTCTGTGTTCCTTAATGTTTGACCTCACATTTAGAGTGTATGGTTTCCACAGTCATCATTCTGCTATAAATGTTATCAGTTCATGCTGATCTAACTTATACTAATTATATTGGAAATATATTTTGTAGTTTCATTTTTAAAAATGAGCAGTCTATACTTACTATTTTACTATAATTTTTGGAGACTATTTCTTAAAATGTTTTAAAAATCAACCAGAAATTGTTCATAGAAACTAGAGAAGTATGTGGATATTGGAAAAACTGAAGGAAAGAGGTGAGAGTGAGAAGGAGTTAAAAGTCCATTAGTCTTTGAGTGAAGAGAACATGGAGTTTTCTGAAGCGATGAGGGCAGCTGCTGAGACAGACATAGGAAAATGACCCCGTGTAGTTGTTCATCAGAGCAGAGGCCTCTGGGTCTGCCACTTCCTGTGGGATTGGGACTGGATCTCAGAGCTAACATTCGTGCATAGACAGGACAGACAGCATGGTCGGTGTGGCAGAGGTGCTGTGATGGCCGAGTTGACAGGCTTTTCCTTTGCCTGGTCGGCCTGTGAGATGGGAGTGAGCGAGGGAGCAGACTGGTGAGATTATAGACGGTGTGTACCATGAGATTCCTGCTGCAAGTGAGATGCCTCAGTAGGTAAGGCCATGCCTTGATGACCTGGGTTTGATCCCAAGAGTCCACACAGCTGAAGGAGAGAGTGAGCTTGCACATTCAAAATAAATGGATGTTCAGAACTCAGTCTTGAGCCAGTTTTGAGTTGGAAGATTATAAAAGTCGGGCAGTGTTTTATGTTCTGTAGCTTACAATATAGACCTACACCAGCGAAAGCAATCTTTAGTGTCTATTGTAAGCTGTTCAAGTATAATTATGGCTGTAAAAATCATATTAAATTTTAATGTTTATCTTTTAAAAATCTTGTTTCTCTTCAGATACTGAAGTTTACAGTGAGTTTTACCCTGTGCCACCTCCGTACAGCGTTGCTACCTCTCTTCCCACATACGATGAAGCTGAAAAGGCTAAAGCTGCTGCCATGGCAGCTGCAGCAGCGGAAGCACCTCAAAGAGTAAACACATCATTTCTTCAACAATGTTTTCGTGACTTCCTGTAGCTTTAATACAGAAATTGTTCTCTGTGTGCAGAAGTGTGTGTAGTCTTCCTGTTACTGTCTGTGTGTGTCAGTATTGGTCACATTACACTCGACCGATAAATTCGCCTTCTCTTGTCCTTGACCCCTCCGTTTCTGTTGATCTGTCTGTACCCTGCCTCAGCTTATTGCTTCTTATTTTTTCAGAGTGTTTTGATTTCAGGCATGTCCGACACTTGACTTTCCATGCGCATCTGCTCACTGTGATGGGCACCACCCTCGCAGCTCCTCTCTTTTTTGTGGCCCTCATGCCTACTGATCTCTTGGCTGCCCATGTGTTTCTCCCCATAGAGTTCAGATTTCACGGTCTTGTCATCAAAGCTATGCTGTCCTATTCATTTTCTGTCAGGTTTCCCTCTCCCTTTCCCCACTCCCAGTATACCATTTACCCCCTCTTCCCTTTCATGTGTGCATTTGCACCTTTTAATACTGGCATAAATAGCTTGGTGTCTTTATTATCTCGTTCCATTTGGCTTTTGTATAGGCTCTAGGACAGCATGCAGGTTGTTTTGTGTGAACTGATAGGGCTTAAGCCAAGGAAGCAAAATCTTGTGTAGTAATATTTCTTAACTATTAGAAGCAATCAGTGATGACAGATTTTGCAAGTAATTTCAGAGTTCTTTACATTTTTGAGCAAAGACATTCATATGTTAGTGTATTATTTTGTAAGCAACAGGTATACTATACAAACAGTATTTAGTGTATTTTAGAACTTATTAGAATAATAAAAACACCAAGATATTAAACCCTTTTTAAATTTACTTAAAAGTTTTAACGCTGCATTTTTCAGTTTCATAGGATATGTGTCCTATAGTTTATCTATCTGCCAAGTTTCATAGGATATATGTCCTATAGTTTATCTATCTACCAAGCACGGACTTGAATTGTAACCCAGTTTGTAGACAGATTATTAGTTTGTTGGTTTCCTGTATTTTGGAAAGAAGGTAAGAGGTTTCTTAGGTCAGAAGTAAAGACTTAATTATTCAGAGAAGTAGCGGTTGTCTTGCTCTGCTGACCGTCAGGCCCCAGTTCCCACAGGGCATCAGGAGAGATGAAATGATAATCCCTGCATACTGTGGGCTATGTTACTAGGGATCCCACCTCTTCTAACTGTCGTTAATGCCTACATCTGATTGGGTGGTGGTGGCCCACATCTTTAATCCGGGCCAGTCTAGTCTACAGAGTGTGTTCCAGGACAGTCCAGGGCTACTACACAGAGAAACCCTTTTCAACACCCCCCCCTCCACATAGCAAAAAAACAAAAAACAAAAACCGCAAGAATGCCCACACCATTGCTCTGCTGGGAGATTCTACTCTTCCAAAAGTACCCACTGTGTAAGTAGCCAAAAAATTGAGTCAGTGTTTCTTTATGAAAGAAACAGAAACAGGCCTGTAGAGCTGTCTCCCAACTCAGCCCACAATTAAGGGGGATTAAATCGTGTCCAGTCTGTTCTTGCTAGCATCACCACAATAACTTTTTTAATATATCATTTCTTAGAAGCGTGACTATATATGTATATACAATATATTTTAAGAATTGAAATTGCTGGATCAGAGGGCATATACATTTTTATTTTTAATTATTACTGTCTACTTCCTCCCAGAGCTTGTACAAATTTACATTCTGTCACCATTCATAAGAATTTTATTTTCCCACTTGACGTTTATGCAGTGGGATCACATCTGTCTTTGTATAATTTTCCTGAATTTGATGTTATTGCCCCTCCCCACTGTGTGTGTATGTGTGTGTTTACAGTGTGTGTGGTATGTGTATATGGTGTGTGTATGGTATGTTTTTCCAGGGTATATATATGGTGTGTTTATGGTTGTGTGTATAGGCGTGTGTTTATGGTGTGTGTGTGTATGGTATGTGTGTATAGGTGTGTGTATATGGCGTGTGTTTATGGTGTATGTGTAAGGCGTATGTTTATGGTATGTGTGTATAGGTGTATGTATATGGTGTGTGTTTACGGTGTGTGTATATGTGTTTACGGTGTGTGTATGGCGTGTGTATAGGTATATGTTTACGGTGTGTGTATATGGTATGTGTGTATAGGTGTATGTTTACGGTGTGTGTATATGGTGTGTATGTGTTTGGTGTGTGTATAGGCTTGAAGTAAGTGTTGGGGTATTATTGGGGTTGAGGTGTTCTTCCTTTGTCCTTCTCCACCTTTCACTTTTGAAACAGGGACTCTCACTGGGCCGAAAATTTACCATTAAACCAGATTGGCTGCCAGTGAGCTTTAGGGACCTGCGTGTGTCTGTTCCACCAACAATGGGTCATTGGCACATGCTGCAGTGCTGGGCTTTTATGTGGGTTTGAGGATCCCAGCTCAGGTATGTGTGCTTGTACTGACTAAGCCACTTCCTGAACCCTCAAGTCACCTTTTTCTGTGTTTGCCTTTAAAGATATTCTTCGCAGCACCTATGTTAAATACTTGCTAGTCTCTTATCTGTATGACTACCTGAGGTTAGGTGTTGCTGATGTTTTTATTCTTCAATTGAAGGTAATAAAGCTGTGATTATTTTAGTGAAATGTTTTGGTATGTCTTTTACAGAACCAGGAGGAAGAGTGTACACCAAGAGATGACTTCAGTGATGTAGACCAGCTTAGAGTAGGCAATGATGGCATTTTCATGCTGGCGTTTTTCAGTAAGTGACCTTTCCATTATATACTTAAGAAATATTGGTGTGTGTATTTTTAAAAATAACAATGAAGAAAATGCTGCTAGCATGGGTCTACCTCATTTAAAAGGTAAATTGTTCAAGATAGTGGACATAATAAATCCTGGAACTTACTTAGAATTTGTTAGGTAATTCTGATTACAGCCTTTATGGTAGATGCTGGCCAGAAGTATATGCATGTTTAAGCTGAATGAGATCTTACAGGGGAAAAAGCAGAACGAGAGTTTTAAGAGAAATACTCTATCCTTTTGAGGCTGTAGTAATATATGCAGTGAACTGTACATTTCTGCTTTGCGTTGGAATCAGAAGGGCTGGAGAAAGGAAAATTCTTGAAATCCAGAACAGTGCCTCAAAGGTATGGATATGTAAGTCTTATTCAGGGGACTAGTTAGAAGGCTAAAATCCTTAATACTTTTAACATCATACAAAATCATTAATTGTTTGACTTAGAAAGTAAGTTTAAACTGTGAAGGAAGACTGACATAGTGTTCATTTCCTAACCCAAGGATTAGCATGTATTAAATCTGTTGGTAAATATTAAAGCATGGACTAAATTGCTTAAGTGGCTAAAACCAATAGTAGACATCTAATGTTCAATCAAACATACTAAGTACATGTTGTTTATTACAGAGATGAAAATGAGAAATAGTTTACTTAATGTAAAATGATAAACTCACCTTCAAAAATAATCATTCTTCATGTGTTGAACTCCTTTAGTTTGGAGGTTGGCTTAACCCTTCTTCCCAGCTTGAGGTTTCTTGCTTCTCTTTATTGCATCTGTCAAACAAAAGAAACTAGCAAGGAGTGGGGAACAGGCAGCTTTCTCTTCAGATTCACGTAATTATATTTACATTGCTATCCAGTATGTATAGTATTTAAATCCCAAGTTCATTTTGCTGTCAGTTTTATTGGGTATGGTGGATGCCATGAAAAGGCAGTGGATTTGTTGGTTACACATAAGTGCTCGCTACTGTTTTATACTGCTAGTCTAATGAGCCGTAGTTTTTAATCTTTGATTTTTGTTTCTAGTAAGCTCTTATATTGATGTCAAATCCTCACATTTTATTTACATAAAGAACATCTTAAACATTAATTCCTTTCATTGTTCTGACTTTTAAGAAATTTTGGAGCAATGGAGATGGCTCAGTGGGTAAAGCCCTTGCTGTGCACACATGAAGACCAGAATTTGGATCCCTTAAACCATGTTTAGCAGGCATGACAGCTGCCTGTAATTTCAGCACTTGGGAGGAAGAGACAGTGCTCTTTGGAGCAAGCTGGGTAGCTAGACCAGCTGCTGAGGGTCTCTGGGCTCCAGTGAGAGGCCCTGCCTCCATGAGAGCAGCTGAGGAAGACCAACACCCACTGGCAACTTTTGGCCTCTACACTTGTGTTCATACATAAACATACAAAACAAAAAGGTATATATGCACATATCTACATTACACACATGCATGGCCTGAAAGGAAAACTACCAATTAGAAAAGACTATGAATATACCATCTATAAGTAGCAGCCTCCTTAGAAGGAAAAGCATGGCCATTTGTGTCATCCAAGTATTTGACTCTGGATGTACATTGCTTCTTTAACCACTATAACTTTTATTTAATATTCATGTTTTAGATTTTAAATACTTATAAATGTTGTAAATGCATGGTAACATTATTTTTGGTCAGTGACAGTATATAGATATATATTCATTCTTAGATTTAATACACAATTTCTGAATTTTAGTAAAATTCTGTAAAATTATATTTCTACAAATTAATTGCTTTTATGCTTTCTGTTTTTACAAATACTTTAAATAAGAATAAAATTATATTTTATTCTGGAATTCTCAGAGCCTGCTTTGATAAGCATAGATTTATTTGTAATTACTACCACCTAGTGGCTATTTTTGAAATTGCAACTTGGTTTCTATTCCATCCTTAAACTGGTAGTTTGGAAATGCATTCTTTAATATACCTTATAACTTATGCACTTCAGGTTATATTTTTGCAAACAAAATTACAACAGATATAAGAGTTTTATTTAAAACCTTTCAAAGGTGCAATTCTTGCCTTCTTTACTTACAACAGTTGTGTTCTTGCTTCTTAACTCATGTAAACTTAGAAAAGATTTACAGTTAGATTTAATGATATAATTACATTTTTATGTGTATAGAAAATAAAAGGGAAGAAATATGTATATTTCTATCTCTGGATAATGGCTAGTAGAATATGGGAAGTAATCTCATATTCAGTTAGGTGTTATCATAAACTGCCTCTTAAAATTTTTTAAAAGAATGAAATAGAGTTGCTTGTCCCTTAACTCTATAGACACTAATATTTGGTCCATTAGATGATTGACCAGGTTGAAAGTGACTGAATGCAAGTGCTTTAAAATGTGATGGACCATTTTGTGAAAACTTTTCCTCCAAAGAAAAGTTGTAGCCGTTTGTATCATGTGTGTCAGATTCTTCGTATCAGAATGTAAGAGACATTACAGTTAATTACCCAGATCATTCTTATTTTAGACCAGGAAAACCTAAAGAAAAATTAGGGTTCTTGTAACTTAGCACTTAAAAAAAAAAAAAAAAAAAAAAAAACAGAACCAGAAGACAGTTTTGAAATGTGTGACTTGCAGGGTTTGCTGGATAGTCGTATGTGGTAGCTGCATGTTGGGGTAACATCTGTCGGGGTCCAGTCTCGGTGGGCTCATGTGTTCCAGGGTAGGGCGTGCGGATTAGAAACGTTAGGCAGCAGGAGCAGAGACATGAGAGGAGGAGGATAGAGCCAGGAGGGCGATCCAGTGAACTGAATGTGTGTGCTTCTATACCCAGATCCAAAAAGACTGCTTTAACACGACACAAAGGACAAACAACAATCACTTGCTTCAATACTTGAGATATCAAGCCACTATTTTCTGAGTTAAGCATTCTGATATTTTAGGCAGACATGTAATGATAATACTTTAGACCAAGTATCCTGTAGGCAGCCACTCCTTGGGTCAAACCTCCTGTCTTTAAAATGAAGGAGCCGGAATATGCTTGAACTCTCTGACTTTTGGTCAAGGTGGAGCAGATCCACCTCTATGGGCCATCTTAATGTCCAAAACACCAAGTAACTACACCTCACGTCAGGATGTCTTGTTGGTAACCAATCATTAAATCAGACTTCTTGTCAATAACTTGGAAAGAGCAAGAGTAGGCTTAGGCTCTCTGGCCTTTAGTCAAGGTGGAGTGGACCCACTTCTGTGGGCCCCCACAGTTATATGCCAGCTTGACACCAGCTAAAGTCACTTGAGAGACTGGAACTTCAATTAAGGCATTTATTAAATTAGTGATCAATCGGGAAGGGTCCAGCCCATGGTAAATGGTGTCACCCCTGGGCTGGTGGTCCTGGATTCTGTAAGAAAACAGGCTGAGCAAGTCATGAGGAGCAAGGCAGTAAGCAGCACCTCTCCATGGCTTCTGCATCAGCTTCTGCCTCCGGGTTCCTACCCTCTGTGGGTTCCTGTCCTGACTTCCTTAGAAGATGAACAGTAGTATGGAAGTGTAAGCTAAATCAACCCTTTCCTACTGAGGTTGCTTTGGTCATGGGTGGTGTTTTGTCACAGCAGTAGAATACAAGCTGACAGGGAGGAACACCAGTCTCCCTTCTAAAGTGATTGATTACACCTTTCTCTTTCTTATTTTATCCTCATCAACAACCACTATTGCTGATATTTCTAGTTTAGACTTTCTTGAAAGTATGTAGTGTGGTCTAATTATGATTTTAATTTCATTTCTCAAATAATTATGACACTGAGCATATTCATCAAGAATCTATCATATAAAATTCAAAAGGTCCATTCCCTTAAAGGGTAATATAGATGCTAATGTATTGAAAACAGACTTGTTCTGTCTGTATAAGTTGTCTAAAATAGCTTTAGATTAGGTCAATATTGGTATTTAGTTCAGAAAAAGAATATATAAGAATTATAACTTATTTATGGAATATTATATTTGATTATTTTGTTTTTACCTTTGCAAAAAGCCCAGTTTTGACTGATCCCATAGAGATCAGACTCCACAGGAAGAATATTGTGATCTGGTATTTTGCTTGTTTATACATGAAATTTTAAGTGAGAATGTAGAAAGGAAGTAAGAGCAAGTATCTGCTTTCTCACATCTAGAACCTACATTTAAATCACATATGTTTAAATCTACACATATTATAAATATTCACATACATATGAGAGACATAAAGAAGGAGTGTCTAAAGGAAGAGACCAGTAGGAGGGAGGAGAGGAGGGAGGGTGGAGGGGTGAATATGAGCAAATACAATGATACACACATGGAAAGTCAAAATACTTATTTTATATGCTCCCTAAAAGATTAATGAAGACTGAACTTCTTCAATAATGATGTAATTTTACATCTAGTAATAAGCCTTGATGCACTGGTAACTCAAGGAAACTGTTGAGTAGACTGAAGGAGCCAGGCTTATTAGTTTACTTGCTTGTTGTACCGGATAAAGATGCAGACAGCAGCTGTGGCAGTCTGTGGGTAGAGTTAAAGAAATTGCTATTTCATCTAAGCAGTGATGCATTGCTACTAACTGTGTTTCTTATAGAAGTTATGACCTTAAGAAGCTCGTTTCTGTCATTTTTAGTGGCATTCATTTTCAACTGGCTTGGATTCTGCTTATCCTTCTGTATCACCAACACCATAGCTGGAAGGTATGGTGCTATCTGTGGATTTGGCCTTTCTCTGATCAAATGGATCCTTATTGTTAGGGTAAGCATCTTGATAATGTCTACCTAAAATGTGTTGTTCATTGCAGTGTTTGCTTCATGCACACACATTCCACCCAGTAAAGACTTGGACTTTTTATTTTGGCATTCTTTAACCATGCAGATTTGGTATAACTATGTGCCCTAACTGTATGTGAAAGATTGTTAGTTTGAAATAAGAAAATGCTTCCACCTTTAGTATCTGTGTCCTCACTTTGAGTTATTTAAATGTTCTCAACGTTTACTTGGTTTCTTCATACGTTGATAACTGCCTCATGGGATTATTTCTGAGGATAGAAAGCAAAGCATGCAGAAATAATGTATATATGTTTTGAACATATCGTATACAGATGTGTGTATATACATATAGTATACAGAAATACAGTATATATGTTTTGAATAACTCATACTTTCTGTTCTTGTGATGTGTACAGGTGTGCCTTAACTAAAAAACACAAAGGTTTCTGTTTAATAAGTTAATAATTTAAATATCTTCTAAAGTGGTTTTTCCTATGCCCTTTTGTTCTTAGTTAAGGTTGGTCAAGGTCACCAAGAATAATGTAGAGTTTGCCAAGGACTTTTTAAAAGTATATTCAAATGAACAATGAGAACTATGACATTTAGGTGCTTCAGTAGTTTAAAAAAATGGTTTGATAATCTCCATTTATATACTTCCCAAGTTGTGATACCGTGGAAATTTGTATTTTTATTATTACTAAAGCTGTAGATTTTTAAGCTTTTATAGAAATTACCAACAAATAGTTGGAAGTACTTTTAATTAACTTCAGATACAGGCATCAATCTGCATTTAAAAAATTATTTTTAGGTAGGTAAGATTCAGTTTGAGACCAGTAGAAAGAAATAAAATTAAAACAAGTTTTTTTTTTTTTTAAAATCATTTCGGTTATCTGAAATACTTGAAATAATTTTGAAGTAATTTAAGATACAAAATATACATAATTTAAGGTACATAAGCTACTTTTATAGGAGAGAATTATCCATAATAGGTTAAGATAAATCTTTTAAATTCCATGAAGTACAATGTCTGTTCAAAAGAAGATACCTGTGCCCTGTGCTACGAGGCCCAGCTACCTTCCCCACTCACACAGAACAGAAGACCAGCAAACACGGCCAGCAATAGCAACTGTTGAAATGCCACTTCAGGGTTCATTTAACTATTCTCAGCTCACTACGGGAGCTGAATGCCAGGCATCTAGTTTGAAAATGAAAAGTCTCTAATGAGTTGGGGGTCTTTATGTGTCTAGTATTTGGGTAGTGATTAACACTAGGGGGTGTATAGAAGGTCAAAGTGCTTCTTTCTAGAGGTCAGCACAATATCCTTGTCTGCTAAGATTAAACTAATATGTCTTTTGTGCTGATATCCAGAGCAGCATGTTGCTGTGGCATATATGGAATGGTACTTGTAGCTTTTGAGACTGTAAGAAATCGACATGAACTTTTCAATGAAGAAAATGTTTAGTTCCAATATGTAACCTTTGGGCATTTATTCTCCTGCAGGCAGTGTAGAGGTTCTGTTCATAGAGCATTTTATATGTTTGCAATTGTATACAAGAGTGTTTTCCCCAGGTACATATGTTACCATTAAGTATTACTCCTGTGCTTTCCTGTCATGCTGCTTTTATATGCCCTTTTTAAGCATTAAAGATTATTTGAGATAAAGTATTCTGAAACTTAGAGTAACCTGAATGTTCAAATTTAATAATACAAATATGGTTAACATATGTTCACTCCCTAGTTTTCCGACTATTTTACTGGCTATTTCAATGGACAGTATTGGCTTTGGTGGATATTTCTTGTACTTGGTAAGTTTATTCTTAATGTAGTTTAGTTTAAATAATCTTGGCTTATTACTCAGTTAACAGGTATTTCTAAGATCATAAAGTACAGATAAGCTATGTTACTAGTTGTGCAGAAATAGGGTCTCTGGTGTAGAATCCTTGCATTCTCCCTTCTCAGCTCCCAGCTCTCTTGGAGTGCCACCCCTGGAGGGCACCACCCCTGGAGGGCACCACCCCTAGAGGGGGCTGCTAGGTGGTGTCTCCTAGGTGGAAAAAGCAGAAGCTGTCAGCACAGAGAACTAGAGGCTGAATAGCAATTAAGCCCTGCAGAATTTGAAAGTTTCAACCTAATTCAAATATTGTTATCTTTAGTAATTATCTTAGGAAACACACGTGCATAATTTTAATGATATTATGCAAGTAGGAGGGTTTGAGCAGTCAGTGCTTTCTCTTATTTTTGGATCATGGAAACATTCTTTGTGCTTTTGAAATGTGCCCTTTATTAATCATTAATCTGCCAGTGCAGGGAAAGGCGTCATGCCCAGTGATCACAGCACTTTGGTTTAGTTGTCTTTTTGTAAGGCATGTTTCTTTATTATGTTAGTGAAATTTATGACTTTACAATAACACATGGTAATTAAGTTAGTTTAACATCATATTATACTTTTGACCCATATTTTAAGTCCTGATTGCCAATTCATATTTTAATTCTTTTAGATTACAGTAGGTGGCAGTCTTCCTTCAGGTTTTTAGTCGTAGTATTGCACCTTTAGGGGTTTTTGGGAAAACAAATTGTTGGTGGCCAGGAAAGGTCATTAAATTCTTTCTGTACTATTATAGTGAAATTATTTTAGTGTTGCGACTATGTTGGGGATCGTATTTATATAATGGTTAAGATAGGCTTATATATTGTTAATTCTGTCCTAGCCTCCTGAATTTTTTGCTCTTTGTTGAGTCTTTTATCTAAAAGAGTGGGGAGAAACTATCAGTTCTATTAAGTATTTAAACATAAAAGTGAGTGAAGTTAGAGAAGATAACAATGGGACAGAATGCGGGCGACAGTCCCTGTTCCCATCAGAGCCAGGATCTCAGATTTAGTTACAGGAGTACGCAGACTCCATCAGTGCTAAAATGCTGCCATCTCATACTTAAAATGAGCAAAATACAAGTAGGATGCTAAGGGTAGTAGTCACTGAGTGGGTTCTGGAAATGAATGCCTTGTTTTAGAAAACGCCTGAGTAGAACAACTATGTTAAAGAGCTGGCAGCTTCATAGACAAACAAAAAAAGGGATCTCACAACTAAATTTTATCTGTTATTTTTCAATAGTGCTGTTGTATTTGAAAAAGACAAGACAAACAAACAAACAAACCAGCGTTTTTGTTTTTGGCCTGCATCTGGAAAGGGAATGAGGGGAGAGTTCCTAGAGAGGAAGTCACAAATGGAGAGAGCTGAGTATAAGAGCAGGCGGGACTAGGTTTGATTGAAACTTCCTGCCTCCCTTTCCTTACCACGTATATGTTTCTTCTCTCCAGTCTGTTACACATGTGCTCCTCTGCAGTGCCCTGATTACTGTCTGAGAATTGGGTAAATTTGTTTTGGATTTGATTTCCAATGGGCAAGCACTTTTCTTCCTTCCTAGTGAAGGCGGTCACGTGCATCTATGCCTTCTGCTTTTGTTCTCCCCACAGCTTCTGGTGACAAATTTACTGGAGTTAGGTGCTTTCCAGAAAACAGTATATGTGAATATTTAGAGGCTGGTATGAATAATGTTAATGCTTCTACACTATTTAATACATTCTGTATCTGAAACTCAGAAGCATTTCACAGACATTTTTAGTGAAGTAAGTGGGTAATATATAAAGTAGCATTTTGATTAGCAAGCCACCTCAGCTGTCCAATCACAGAAATCACTGGAGTGGCTTGTCTCAGTTTTTATTATTAGACTCATATTAGTTAAAAATAAAAACTTAAAAACATACCCATCTTTGTGTGCAGTTTCACAAGTTTAGGCACTTTATATTGTGAGAAGACAGGCTTGTTTTTTACCTGCACTCATTTTGTCTGGAAAGTTTAAAAATAGACATCTTCATTTGCTTAGTAGTTAGAGTCATCGGAAAGGTTCATAAAAGGAAAGACTAAAGGGTAAACTGTGTCTCAACACTACAACTTCCCAACAAGATTCTTTTAAATTTTCTGTTTTTATTTTGTTTAAAGCTTTGTTTTGATTGGTCTTTGGTTTTTCTTTTAAATTTGTTTTTTTCTTTTAAGATTTATTTATTTATTATGTATACAACATTCTGCCTCCATGTATGTCCACACACCAGAGGAGGGTGCCAGATCTCATGACAGATGGTTGTGAGCCACCATGTGGTTGCTGGGAATTGAACTCAGGACCTTTGGAAGGGCAGCCAGTGCTCTTAACCACTGAGCCATCTCTCCAGCCCTAAATTTGGTTTTGATTGGGTGGTGGTTGCAAGGGCAGAGGGCAGATGGGAGGAATTGGGGAGATGAATGGGACCAGAAAGGAAGCTAAGTGAAGCATTAGTCAAATCAGTGTTGATCAGTAAAAACCAGGGAGATAGATATGGGCTGGAACCTGAAAGATGAAAGACTGGGAACAGCTGTCAGTTGCTTCCTTCCTCTCTTATTCCTCTGTCCAAAAGGGGTGAGATCCTGTCTATCCTGCCTCATTCCTTCCTGTCTCCACCTCCCGAGTGCTGGGATTAAAGACGTTTGCCACCACCGCCCGGGCTTCTATGGTTAACTAATGGCTAGCTCCACCCTCTGATGTCCATCCAGGCAAGCTTTATTTGTCAGAACACAAGCAAAAATATCACACAACATATGTGAAATCCACAAAGAATAAGTTTTTGTATTTTTTTAAAAGTAAGATTTCTAGGACTGGGCTTATTTTAAAATACATTAACTTTGCTACTTAGCACCGTCATTGCTTGTATATTTCTATGTGACTTTGGATTTTTATAGCTTACCCTGCTTTAATTTTGTTATAGTTATGATTAAGAAATTGAAAGAATTGGAAAATGTCAATAAAGTGTTATTATATTTTATCATGATGGAGTTATCATTATAGTTTAAGATAGAATGAACGGGATTCTGCAAATTTACTTCCTTGAACAGAAGAAATCATGTTTATAATTGTCTATTGTCTGTGTGCTCCCCTTATGTTAAGAACATATCTGTTATTCCAATCTTCCTAGGCCTCCTCCTTTTCTTCAGAGGGTTTGTTAATTACCTAAAAGTCAGAAACATGTCTGAAAGCATGGCAGCTGCGCATAGAACAAGGTACTTCTTCTTACTATAGAGGTAAGAAATGTTAATATGATGTTGGTTTATTCACATTATAGGGTCATATTTTCCAGATACATGCTAAATATTTAATATGCACTCATAATTTTACTTAATATATTTAGTATGCTTTATGCTGGTTGCTATGCACTTAATAGTTTATTGAAATTTAATAAGTTGCATGACCCTCTTAGATAACTTAGATAAAAATTTTTTGAATTGAATTTATTAATTTAAATTTTAAAATACAAAATCATAAATGAAAACTATTTCATATTTTCTATATTTTGTGGTGTCATGATCAAGCCTAGTACTTCACACGTGGATCAAGCAAGCATGTTAGCCCTTGCCCTTGGTCTTTTGAGACAGGCTCTTGCTATGTAGTCCTGGCTTGCTTTAAACTTGGGTTGTTCCAAAGTGCTACAGTTATAGGTGTGCACCTCTATGCCCAGAGAAACTTAAATCCTCCTTTCTCAACTTCCTTTAATGCTTTGTCACCGGTGCATTTGAAGTAACTAGCAGCATAACACTTGAAGGCTTTGAAAAGAATGATTTTTATAATAACATACTTACGAAGAAAGGATGGCTATTCTGCAAATGTAGTGCAAGGTTCATGCAGATGTCTGTAGAAGACAAACAAGCAAAAAACCCAGAATGACCCCAGATTTGTGATTGAAAAGCACTTTGTCACAAAGAAAGAAAAAAAATGAGCAGAGAGAACTTGATAGTTACTCAGAGTTTCCGGAAGTTGTGTGTGAAGTCAGCATTTATTAAAGAGCCAAGGGGTTTCTTCAGATAAAGAGAGCTTATATGTTTACTCAGCTCTCTGTATCTATGGGCTCTGTATCCATGCGCTTAACCAACCAGGGGTTGAAGACAGTTGAAAAGAACTGCATCCATAGTAAACATGCACATTTTCCTCCCGTCGCTGTCCCAGCAGTCCAGTGTATTAAATACTGCACATGAGTGGAGGTGGCACACACAGGAGAGGATGCACACGTGTTTGTCTACATGACATTCCATTTTATTTGTTGATCTTGAGCATCGGAGGAGGTTGAAGTTGGAGGGAGGTCCTGAAACCAACACATTGTAGCTACTGAGGGAGGATTTTACTCCTTGCAAGGAAACTGTGTAGTTTATGATTTGATTGTTTACATTTATAGTTTTTGTTACTTATTATAAGTGCCCCACCCTTCCATGAAGATAGGCAGCTAAGGAATGCTGAGATTGAGAGAAGTAGTCTCCTCGGGGATGAACCCTAGTTGGTTATCCAGAGCCAAGTGGTCAGCCTTGAAATTGTACATACAAGTAACACTAAATGGATTGAGCAGGTTATATTTATATCTTAACAGTAACAGAGAAAAAGAGGCCTGATTTCAAGAGGGACTTAGGTGAAAGGAATTGGAGAAAGGAAAAGAAAGGAGGAAATGATTCAATTATATTTTAATTAAAAAGATAAAAATTATACCGTTAGGGCTGGAGAGATGGCTCAGAGGTTAAGAGAACTGGCTTCACTTCCAAAGGTCCTGAGTTCAATTCCCAGCAACCACATGGTGGCTCACAACCATCTGTAATGAAATATGCTGCCCTCTTCTGGCCTGCAGGGACACATGCAGGCAGACCACTGTATACTTAATAAATAAATAAATCTTTAAAAAAATTATACCGTTATTTTTGCTGAAGACTATACATGTAAATATAATGTGTATATAAAGTTTTTTTTGGATTATATTAAAATATTAGTCTAAGTGTTCCTCAAGATCCCCTATTCCCGTAAGATACTAAATTTTCTTTTTAATCGTTAAAATGTCTCTGTGAATAGTGGCACCAAGGATTTGGTAGTATTAACAGTATTAAAAGGCAAAAAATATTGCTAACTTGAGCACTGTTCTCTGAGTAATGTGATTATTTTGTGGTTTTTAAAGAGTCAGCTATAATGTAAATATTGTAGACTCCCTGAAGGTCTTTTATAGAGGCTTTGTCTTTTAGAAAAATATTAAAACACATGGTTATCTTTATCCAAAGACTGTTATATACTTAAATGAAATGCAGCTATAAAATGTATTTTTACTGTATTACGATTACAAGTATAGCATAATACATTTTAAGAGTGCCTTTTTCTTTGTCTCCAGACTGCATCAAGCCAACATTCCTTCCTTGTACCAATGTGAAATGTCCACGTCATCTGTAGACAGCTTTGCTAGGGTAGAAGACTACTGAGAGCGGGAGGAAACTGAGAGGTGGAGCTTTGACGTTAGATGACAGGGTGGTTTATGCTTAAAAGCCATTTCTGCTCATTCTTTACTTGTCTGTACTTCATTTATTTTGCACATTTGCATATGTGCCTATTTAAAGATACGCACATACTTGAAAGTCCACAAAGTTGTTGCAAAGTCCAGGCATACTTGGTTAATCAGTGTTTGATAAAATTGGAAGAGTTGAGTGGTAAACACTTCCAGCATGTAAATGCTTCTGACTTGACTGTTAGCGTAATAAAAATTACATTATTAATCTTGTCAAATGCTTTAGTTTCTGGCTTAGATTCATCTGATAATTCCAAACATGAAATATTCTTTGCTATAGATGATGTTTATTAAAACTTGCAGTGTGATTATTAGAAAAGATTTGTCAGATTTTTGAGTATGATATTATTTAGGAAAACTGTAAATAATCATACATAAGTTGCTTTTTACATTCTTTTCTTAGAATTATGTCTAGGTTTCTTTTCATTAATTTTAAATTAAGTAAACTAAATATACAGAAATAAACTTTCTTAAAGATAGAATGGTTTCTAAAGATAGATGAACGCTAAGAAGATGTGAGTATACCAAACGCCCTTTAAAGAAAAAGAAGCTAAGAGGCAATACTAATTTTAGGGATTTTCAAACAAGAGGCTTAGATTTGAGGATTACTCACCTTAGCAATTCTTACAAGAAGAGATTGAATTAGATCTTATATTTATTTACATCTAAGACAATTTTAAAAATTGATTTATCAAATATATTCTCATTTGCATTTGTCATTTAAAAAGTCAATAAAAGTATCTTTCAATATTATTGTAATCATTTTTCTTTAAATGCTTAATTTGTTAAGCTTAGCAAATAAAATCTTGTTCTGTTAATAGCGCCTTGCTTAATGATTGTAATTTGTAAAAACGTAAGCTGAACTGAATAATGGAACATACATATTTTGATTTTATGGAAATGTATCTGTGCAATATAGGGATGCTGAGTGTCTGTGGTGAGTGCGTGTGGCCATTACTCTGACTGGAACCTGCTTTTACGTCCATAGCTACAATGCTTGGCGTCTTATACATCGCTGTCTCCTGGGGTTTTCATTTTTATCTTAGCTTTAGAACAGCAGCAGCAAAGATGATAGAAATTACATTACTGCTTACATGTAAAGATTGTCACTTCATATAGCTACAAAGAACATACAAAATTGATTGCTAGACACGGACTAAAAGGTACATCTAACTATTCATGGCCATTATTCCAGTTTTAAGGAAAAATAAAATTTATTATGTTTTATTACCTCTTTTGTATTTCTTGTATTTTATGGTTTTTTTCATTGTTTTTGGTAAATAAAACATGTGTTTTGTTTGCTAATTGAGCCTCCTAAATTGTTTTCCCTAATTCACGTTATTTCTCTCCTTTGTAGAATTTTTCTTGTTGGTTGAAGTCCATGTACTCCACCCCTTGAAATAAAGTCCTAGCCTGGGGAAGGAGAACAGGGCTGAGCTTTGTTACCTGCATGGGAGCCTGCACTGGGTAGCACAGAGAACTCACTCTGGGGTTCTGTCGTCTCTGCGTGTTCCTGTAGCTTTAAGTTACAGGGAAGCTCAGCTACCGAACAGCAATCCATTACAATTGCATTTTAGTTTTATAGTATCCATATTTTGGCTTTGAATATGTATGTGCCATTTTTGATTCAACATTAGAACATCACATTTTTATTTTGATTTCTCCCTTAAATCTGTAAGTTCAAATGTTCATAATCCTCTATAATTTTTCTAGTTCAATGGTAGACATAAATTTCATCTCCCAAGCAGGATTGCCGACCGAAGTGTGATTTAAAACCTTAGTATTTCTTTTCAGATAAGTGAACTCCCACGCATGTCCTGTCGTTTACTGTGAGCTTGGACAGCTGTTCTGTTTTGAAAGACCCTTGGCCACATTTACATGATGCCTTAAAGACAGAAAGTCAAGACCCACAGCATCTAAACCATTTTGAGTGAATGGGAACCAGAGCTTGGATGTTAATATAAAAGTATCTTAAGTGATTTTTATTGTATTTGAATAAGCTTGTTTTGAGCTGAATAATCCATTTAGATGTAGTTGTGCGATCGACTATTTCATAGAAAAATGTGTTTTTCTATGTAGTGCATTAGGATGGCTTTTAAAAATTGAAAGTTAAAAATGTGAATCCTGTTATACCAAATTAAACTGAAAGGCTGTACTTCACAGAAAAAAAAAAAAAAAAAAAAAACAACTGCTAATCTCCAACCAGTTATTTTAAGCCCGTCAGATAAATCCCAATTTAGACATGTCTTTGAAGTAGTTCATAAATTTTAGTCATAATCACAGGTATTTTTTTTCTGCTTCTATCCCCCACCCATTTCTTTTTCATCTAGGACCTCATGAAAGCTACCCACTCACTCTACCACTGAACTGTACCTCAAGCCCTGTTTTTATTTTGACATAGGGTCCTGGGGTTGTCCCTGAAGTCACGCTGTAGTTCAGAACAGCCCTTGAATCTGCCATCCCCCTGCCTTAGCTGCCCATATAGCTCAGAGCACATACCTGCACCATGTTTTCAGTTAAAGCTTTTATAACTAGGAGAGTAGAGTTCAAAATGTCCAACTGGAGAAAAAGTCAGGGTTTCTCAACACTTTTTTTTTCAAAACGGCATTTACTATTTTAAAGGCACAAGGTTGGCGACAATGAATCTCATAGTCCTTACTGTGTCTGAAGCCTGCCCAGAACACCTCTGTGAACACAGGTCTCAGGGTACACAGTGCTTCCTCTCATACACCAGAGTCGGGCGGTGAGATATATGAGCACCTTAAATAAGAATTGGCTACTGCAACTCACTCCTTTTGAGAGAAAGGACTTGGGGAAGGACAGCAATCAAAATAGGATGTTAAGTTCTCAAACAATCGTTTTGGGTTTTTTTTTTTTTTTTTGATTTGGAAAAGAGACATAGTAATTTATTTTTAAAAGACGTTGAATTTGATTACAGTTTATAATGTTGATAAACAGAGTTTAGAGTTTTTAATTGCTATTGTATCATTTGAATTTATGAGTTAGCCATGAAATATTAGCATATTATTTTTAAGCTATGCTTGATAAAGTTCAGCTATTAGATGATAATGTGCCCTTATGGAAGAAACTTACTGGCATGTAATTTGTTAATACAGTTTTATAGGTGGAATGTCATCTTTTCAGAAACCAGTTTAAAGCTCTAAGTTTATTATCACCATCTTGACCTCTGACATGTTTGTATATCAGACAAGACGATTTGAGAGAAAAACAACTCTGGTATGGGATTAGGTTTGCGTGTTGCAGCATTATTTAAACTTCTTGCAGTTTTTTGTCGTTGGTTTTTGTTTTAGGAGATGGAGTTACAGTTTAATACATGCAAGCGAATCAACTTTTTGAAGATAATGTTTTGTTTTTCTGTTGTAACAGATAACAGTGCATTTTCATCTCAGTTTATTTTCAGCTCAACACATGTACTTTCTTCCTCCCCTCCTCCTCCTTTCTTCTTTTGTTGGTATTAGAACAAGACTTAGGGCCTCATGTCTAAGCAAGGTGAGCCCCTTCTCATTGAACTCTATTCCAAGCCCATGCTTTACTGTCTGGACGCTTTCAGCCTAGACACATTTTTGTTTGGAAGGTTGTGCTGTTTCTCAAAAACAAATCTACATGATTTCAGAGAGAATCACTTTTTAAAACTTGAGTCCAGGAGCTGCCAAGAGGTCGCAGGATAATGGTGTCTTATGCCAGGCCGGATGGTTTGAATTTGATCCTTAGAACCCATATAGTAGAAAGAGAGAAGCAACTTATAAATTGTTCTGGGACTTTCACAGGCATCTGTGGCATGTAGGGCATCATCTGTGTGTGCTCCCACCACCCAGCAAACAAAAACAACCATGCCGGTATCCATAAAGAGCATAGGAAGGGAATCGAGGCTGTTCTCACGTTTACCATGAGCTACTTTTGTGGTGCTCTTGCTCTCTCTCTCTCTCTGTCTCTCTCTCTCTCTCTGTCTCTGTCTCTCTCTCTCTCTCTCTCTCTCTCTCTCTCTCTCTCTCACACACACACACACACACACACACACACACACACACACATCTCTATCTCTCACCCCCCTCTCTTGTGTGTGTTTTATTAAAGTCATCATGTCAGGGACATTAAGAGGCTTTGTTTCTTTACCTGGCTTTACCAGAGAGGAGTAAGTTCAACAAATAAAGTAGCTAACCCAACGTTCAGATGCAGTCACAAAGGAAGCCACTTCATTTATAATATGGCAAGTAGCAAATAACCTTATGAAAAAATATGAATTCTGCAGAGATGCATGTGCGGAAATGCATGTATTTCTCACAAAATTTAGGTTGTCAGCCATCTGAATTCTAGAATAGTGGTTGAGTTTGGCTATGAATTGGGCTATAAAATTCCCATCTTGTTCATATATTGAGACCTAAAGATTATTGCTAACAAATATTGGTGTCATCCTAACAAAATAAGTTGGGATGGAACGTGAAGTATTCCTAATAGTCCTAGGTGCAGATTTTTTAACTGAAAATATTTTTTCATGCAATTTATTTATGATCCCTTGTCCTTATCTCCCAGCTCCTCTCCTCCCCACCCACCCAGCTGCTTGCCTCCTTTCTTTCTTTCTCTTTAAAGTAAAAATGGACAAAGCCAAAACAATAAAATAAAACAAAAGAAAAAGCGGGACACACACACACTATAATACATAAGCAAAAAACAAGTGAGGTAAGGAGAATGCCCAGTCAAAGCAATATGAGACAAAAAGTCTACAAAAATGCCCTCGAGTTTGTTTTGTGTTGGCCATCCACTGCTGGACATGGGGCCTGCCCCTAAGTGTGGTTTGTGTCCCTAGTAAGAGTCATGGGAGAAAACTAATTTTTTTTTCCTTTTCAAGTGGTTAAAACTTAAAGATAGCTTCTGGGTTGTGGATGAGAGTGTTCACTTCCCTTTTCAGCTCTGGGACCCTGTGCCTGCTTCCATGGCCTCTCTCAAGTTCCTGTGTGCATGAATCCTGCAGTGTTGAGAAAGCCTTGTGTCAGTGGTGTCTTCCATACCATGCATGGGTTCTTACAGTCTTTCTTGCCCCCTCTTCTGCAGAGTTCCCTGAGCCCTGAGAGGAAGGGTTGATGAAGACTTGGGAAAAAAGTACATAGCATTGGTACATTGTATGAAGTTAAAACAGATTTAGTTATGTGTATGTGTGTATCTGCATATATAAGGCCAGGTCTCTGCAGAGGCCAGAGGTTTAGGACCTCCTGGAGCTGTAGTTAGCAGGTTATTGTGAGCTACCCTATGTGGGTGCTCGGATTTGAACTCATGTCCTCTGGAAGAGCAGCAATGCTCTTAACAGCTATGCCATCTCTCATTGCCAAGAGCTATGAACTTTAATATAAAAACATTTAAAGTATTTAGTAGAAATATTTTAAATACATTTATATTTTATAACTATTTTGAAATTGATTTTTCACCCACTTTAATATGAGAGTTAGAGACTTTGAGAAGACATCTCCCTAATCCTTAGAAACTCCAGGGATGAAATCTTGTGTGAATGGTTCTTACAGGAACTCTCTCCGGGGCTGTGGTTGCAGGTCAAAGTGATGTCTTATATGTAATCGACTGGAAGCTCAGCGCAGTAAGTCTGCCCCAGTGACACCACATTCCCTGAGCTGGACGTTGTGGGCTACTCAGTGTGCTGTTGCTGGCAGTTCTAGCTCTTTGCATACATATAATAGAAAACTGAAAGCATTAACACATATGTAAGATTTCAAGGCATATGTAATCAGGTTATAGAAGTTAGGTGTTGTTTGAGGTCCTTCCTTACAACTTCTGGGTCTAGCACTTTCTGGTTTGATACCTCCTTACCATTATGACATGACTGTAGGGCCAGATGACCAGAGTGGGGCTGTGCTGGGATAGAATGGCAGTTACTCTCTCCAACATCATAAAAAGCACACGCAGATCACTCCCTCAGATGTTTTTCTGATGCAGCAAATAGGATTTCTTTCTGCTGGCGGCTTCCTTTCCCCATCCTTGTAGATTACAGAGAAGCAGCTGTGTGTTGCTGAAAGGCAGGATTTGGTACTGCCCTACAAGTTCAGACATGTTGCTTAACAGAAGCCTCGGGTTTTCTTCCTTATTGGGAAGCACAGTCATGTACCTGGGGTTTCGATGAGATTGAAGTCTTCCCAAGGCC
The DNA here is from genome assembly GCF_014885135.2 of Alexandromys fortis. Classification (NCBI taxonomy): domain Eukaryota; kingdom Metazoa; phylum Chordata; class Mammalia; order Rodentia; family Cricetidae; genus Alexandromys; species Alexandromys fortis. Next base: position 7,862,178 of record NW_026067928.1, read on the forward strand.
AGCATCAGGACATCAGGACATCAGCCTTTCCTGGGCTGCCTGTTAGCATGGCAAACATCTTCAGAAGTTGAAATGCACTCTTGCAGGATGACATCACATCTACCTGCCCTTTGAAAATCAAGGTGATTAGGATCATATTAAACTATGTTTATCCCTCTTCTCCAGTAGAAGCGGAATTAAAGCAAACGTTAGTATGACATTTTGCTTTGCTATAGCTGCACGTGAAGGTAATGAGGCATTGCAGCCTCAACTTGAGAGGAGAGGAAGCGCACAGATCCTTTCCAGCAGAGGGCCCTATGGCCAGCTCTTCATTTTATGTGAATTATGACGTAACTTTATGACTGGTGGTTCATGCAAAAATAAGATGGTGCTCTGAAGTCCTGGTTAGGAAGTGAATAGGACATCAAGTTGTTTCTTATTCCCAGGTAAATTCCCTCTGCAGGCTTCTCCTGTCACTAAGGGTAACTTTGGATTTATTCTCAGGAATGCCTGTGGTTTACAATGGAAACATTTAAACGGGAAGGTAAGTCTGTTAGTCTCTACTGTGATGATGATTTGGGTCCTATAAATACTGTCAAGTGCACCTATTTACCTAGAGATTTACATGGGAATTAGCTCCCGACTTTGAAATTATTGTTCTCTCTAGCCTGAGTTCAACTCAAAGAGTATTTATAAGAAAAAATCTTAGGGTTATTTTTACCTATTTGTTAACAGCAATCCTTCCCCAACACACACACACATACACACACACACACACTTTTGGCTTTTTGAGATAGGATCTCTCTACTTGGGCCTTTCTGTCTTGGAACTCACAGTGCAGACCAGGCTGGCCCTGAACTCATAGAGATCTGCTTGCCTTTACCTTGTGAGTTCTGGCATTAAAGGTGTGCACTACTGTGCCCAGTCAATTTAAATTTCAGTGTGTGTGTGTGTGTGTGTGTGTGTGTGTGTGTGTGAACATTTGTTCACATCCAGGGAGAATAAAAGACAACTTCGTGGAGTCAGTTCTTTTTTTTTTGTATCTTTGTGAGGGGTTCAGGAATTGAACTTAGGTCTGCAGGCTAGAGTGGCTAGGAGCCACCTCTTGGAGATTATTTTCTCTTTGTTTCCTGTTTTCCTTATTGCCCTTTCTTCCTATTCCTTGCCTTTCCCACAATTTCTTTATTAACACAGATCTAATTTATCTGAAGACAGAGCTACAGCCTATGTCAAAGAAAAACTGGAAGAGAGTTGCAAGTGAAATACTCAGCATGTGTGTGCTCCTTCAGCCCTTCATGGATATTTTCAAATCCCTGGGTCCTCATAATCCTTTGCGTCTAGGAACTCATTTTTGTTTTGTTTTTAATGACTTACCTTGCTGCTAGAAGGGTGTGGGAGCACCTTCCTTTTTTTCTTTTTTAATTTCTTCCATGGGCAGGGATTGTAATTAGTGGAACTCCTAATCCCCCTCCAACTTTGATTAGCTCCCTCTGGGGAGGGTCATTTATTTGATGGGTAAATCTTAAATGTGGGTGCTGGAATGAGCTCTCATCTGCTCTTCCTCAAGGAGCTCATAACCCTCAGGTGTTCCTGTTCTCAAGAACAGGCTCTGTCTCTGGAAGTTGCTCCCATTCTAGGATCGCTTGGGTCAGGGGCCCAACTCTAAGATGTACTTAGTTCAGCCATCTCCTCTGGTCCAGTTTGAGCAGTAATAGAGTTACTATCTTGGCTTTCCACGCAGCACTGCTTTGCTATTCCACTTTTAATGGATGCCTTAGGTGGGAACAAAAGGTATCTCAGTTCATGAGAGCTGCTGTTCACCATGTCCCATCTTCCATATAGATGACATAAATGCAGTATTTATATGTCATGTCTCATAGGACGATTTTTTTTTTTTATCCTTTTACAAGATCACCAGGCACTACCTGACTTGTTAATGGAGTACTTAGAAGGAAAAAATCACCTGGTGTCTCTTCTAGTGCTTTAACCAATTGAACCAGCACAATAAATTTCTTGGATGTGTAATTTCCATAGTCATGTGGACTTAGGATGTCCAACATTCAGTCTGTCTCACAGAGCTATTTACACTCTGTTGCTTTTTGTGGCAGATGTGCTATGTTGCTGACAGTGACTTGACTTCCAGATTCACAAGTAAGGAAGCGATTGGAATGGGTCTCTTTCTCTGTTCTTCCAACGCTATCCAATGGACAGTTTTTCATCCATCTTTTGCTTTGTAGTGTGTGATGACTGTTTTCACTTCTGGCTTGTAAGCACGCTGGTCTAGTTATGTTTCCTGTTGGCCTTTAAATTCCTACAAACTAAAGCACCTTTCTCAAAAAGCCAGTGATTGTGTTGAAGAATAGCAAAGAAAGTGAAGGAATGAAGGGAGAAGGGGGACTAGGAGGGAGGGTAAGAGGAAATCAAGCAGTCAGCGAACTTACTGCCTCAAAAATGATGCTAAAGCGATTTAGGAAAAGCCCTGCGAGGATTGTGCTCTAGTCTTGACGCCGTGCTAACCGTAAATGACGAGCGCTTGTGACAAGAACACAGAAGGAGAAAGTGGGGGGAGGGGGACATGATGACACAGCATCAAGAGGCCCTGAGCAACTAGCAGCCAGATGAAAATAAGACATGTATGTTTGGGTTTCCTTTCTGGAAATATTGGCAAAGCAAAGTTGGTAAGATTCCTATCGGAAAGATGCCCATTCTAATGAAAACCAGAGCAGATTTTCTTATTTTCCAAACATACATGTCAGCAATTAGCTGTCTGTGTTGACAGAAACTCAGCATCTTCATCAGCAATTAGCTGTCTGTGTTGACGGAGACTCAGCATTCCCATCCTGAGTGGACGGGGCTGCTCATGGGCCACGTGAGTTTGCGTGGATATTGAAAATGAAAAAGTAGAAGATGACACCATTAGTAAAGGAAAAATAATAGCCTGCTGACTCCATAATGCATTTTACATCTGCCTGTGCCCGACTCTGAAGCTCCTTCCCATTCACTTGTCTATAAAACTGCGTGAGGAATGAAGTGTTTGACTTTACAGTCAAGTTTTCTTCTCTTATTCATGAGAAGAAAGAGGGAAGAAAAGACTTGCTTTATTTATTTAAGAGTAATGACGGAATACCCATTGAATGATTAGATGGGTCTATGAAGGAGAAATGCTTCTGCTGGGCGCTTGTGCCCACCCAGGATGGCCTGTAAAACCTTCACCGCTGTTCTCAGGACCAGCCTGCGTGAATTCACCACATAAACTTTTAATGAGTGACCTATTTGCCTGACTCCCATCCAGATTAGCAAACACACGTTGATAGAACTCCAAACACCTTTTCCTTTGTAACTTCTTTTCCCCTGTGTGTTCAGAACCCAGATTGCAGTGAAATCACACAGCACCATCAAGTGCTGGAAGAAATATTTTGATACATTGCACATTTGCTTTTGGATTGACTGTTGGACATTGTATGTTTAAAAATATTTTACTGATGCCCTTTTTTCACATCCCCTGTATTCAAGTTCTCAAGTCCATATAGGATTGTGTTCCATGGTTTAAGAAAATATGCTGTAACCTCTGACGGGTTTTTAAATGGTAACCAAGACCTTCCCACTGAATTTTAGAGGCTTTGCAGTATTGAGGTATTCATGAACATACACGCATCTCTAAGTGGACTCAGTGGGTCTTGAAGTGCATAAAACATGTGAGGGAAAGTTGAGGAACTAGGGGAGAAGTTGGAAGCAAGCGAATGGAGTGGTTTTGATCAAAACATATATGCATTTTAAGATTTTCAAAAAGAAAAGATTATTAAGAAAGAGTGACACGACATAATGAACCTTGGAAACAAGAACAGAGTTGTGGTCTATTATATTTGATTGAAATTAATAAGCAATTAGAATACACTCATGGCTCTAAGGCAATTTTTAAAGATAATTTTACAAATAAAGGCGATGTCTTACTTCATCTTGTTCACCCAACGTGAAGCCACTTAAACTTTAATGGTATTTCCTTCTTATTGTTTGCCTTTCCTCTGGAATTTGCATATAAGATGTAAATTAGATTAAAATCTGAATGAGGATGGAAATATGAAAACATTGCTCTCTGTGTACTTAGTTACTAGCTGGTTGTGATTACAACAGTCCCCAAGTGTGCATATTTAGGAGAAAGGGGAGGACAGTGGAACGGGGATGTTTCTTTCTGTCATTGTCCCTTAGATACTTCTCAATTATTGAAGCCTCCACCAAACAATGGAAGTATAGTCTGTGCAATTAAAGCTGTAAGGCTCTGACGGAAAGCCGTTCTTTTTTTTATAGGCTCTTTAAAGACTATGAACAATAATCTCCAATGAGAAACTGACATACTCCTAAGCTTAGAAAATGTCAGGGGTCTTTTTAAAAATTCCATCAAAATTCAGCAGTATTTTATAAACATTGAAAGAAAAAAGAAACCAGCATAACCCCATTATGTTGGTACAATTTTCATGTTGGCTTGTTTCTCCACATCTTGACCACATGCACAGTTATTGTTAGTTTTGTGGCAAACTTGCATTCTCTTTTAACAGAGTTTTATCCTAAATCTGATTTTTATTCAATTGTCATAATTATCATTTGGAAGAGTTTTAATAATCTCATTTATGGGAATTTATCACATGGAAAGAATTCAGCAGAAGGAAAAAATACTCCATAAAGATGTTCATGGCAGCATTACGCATGGAAATAAAGAAGTGAATGCAGTCATTGTCCAGCAGCGGTAAATCAGGGCCTATAAACAGGATGGAGCATGACATTAGCACTTTCAGCGGTAGCCAGGGAGTGGAGATTCTAATCGTGGCTCTTGGGCTGCTCAGGGGGCTCTACTGGTCCAGCTGAGGTTCGCAGGAGGGTGAGTCATGGTCCAGCTCTGCCTCTTAGGCCCCTTCTAAAATGCCTCACTGGGCAGAATGAGAAGACAAGTGAGTGCAGGAGGTCCAGGGTACAACTGCTCCTTGACATTTAGCACAAAACGAAAGGGAATCCCCCCCACATGGGCCTCAATGGAGACTTGCTGGCAAGCCATGATGGCACTCTGCACCCCCACTCCCAGATTTTGTTGTTGTTGTTTTGTTTTTGAAGAACTAGTATGCAGCTCTGCCTGGGGTCACTTGATTTTGAAAACTAGATTAGGAAAAAGTAATTTGATTAGTAAAGGGGTTAGCGCTGGTGTAGAAGAAACGAAGAGTTCCCTGATGTGGACCAGAGCTTTCAGCTCCCTGCAAGGCGCTCAAACTGCAGCTGTTTTGATGGAAAGAGCCATGGCTGTGATGAACGTGCAGGGTTTCTTTACGGGTCTGACGTGTGTTCATACACGGGAGGGTGAGTTGTCCAGGCAGAACTGCTACTTCGGCTTGTTGCTGGGCTACAGCTACTCCACCGGGAATATGTTTAAGAAATATTTTCATTAATACCATTAATGAAGACTCTCAGAATCAGTCACGCCTCCCCAGTGAAGACGGACCAGTGTGTTGTGAATACCTTGGCTAGTCACTGGCACTGTATTAGTAATTGTTCCTGGTCACGTACATATGAGAGTAAAAGGAGCAGTCTTCCATTTTTAATGTCATACTTACTTTGAAATAAAGAACCAAAATAATTTTTTTTTGGTGCAATGAGATAATGGCCCTAAGTATGAATGCGCATGTCCTTTCCTGGTCTTTCTCCTGATTCCTGACCACTCACTCCCTCGTTAGGCACAGGTGACTCCAGCAGATCTCAGCATAGAGCCATTATAATAGTGATCCAAAGTGTGACATGAAAGGATATAACTGACCAAAAAGCTCATGTTCAGCTTCAAATTCTCAAGCAGATGTTTGAGATTCAGGATAAGGATAACCAATGAAGGGAAAAGGTATTTTGCTTTGTAAAAAAAAAAAAAAAAAAAAAAAAAAAAAAAAGGGAAAAGGTATTTTGCTTTGTAAAAAAAAAAAAAAAAAAAAAAAAAAAAGAAAGAAAAGGTTTCAAAATTTAGTACCTTGGAAGACTGAAATATCAAAATATGCTATGAACAAGAGGCATAGAAGACTGGATAGAAAGAGGGTTTCCACCCACAAGCTGGAGGAAAAGGCTGGTAAAGGATAGCCATGGTGATGAAGGACTTCTAGCACAGACCTGTGGGACAATGGTTGTGTACCCAGTCACTTATATTTAATAAAATACTGATTGGCCAGTAGCCAGACAGGAAGTAGGGGAAACCAGGCAGGAAGTAGAGTCAGGGCAACAAAAACAGGAGAATTCTGGGAAGAGGAAAGACTCAATAGTCATCACCCGACACAGAGAAAACAAGATGAGAATGCCTTGCTGATAAAAGATATCAAGCCACATGGCTAACACAAACAATAGTTATGGGCTAATATAAGCGCTAATAAGAAGCATGAGTTAGCCGGGCGATGGTGGCGCACGCCTTTAATCCCAGCACTCGGGAGGCAGAGGCAGGCGGATCTCTGTGAGTTCGAGACCAGCCTGGTCTACAGAGCTAGTTCCAGGACAGGCTCCAAAGCCACAGAGAAACCCTGTCTCGAAAAACCAAAAAAAAAAAAAAAAAAAAAAGAAGCATGAGTTAATCGGCCGTCCAGTTTATGTTAATGTAGATCTCGGTGTGTTTCTTTGGGACTGAAAGGCTGCAGGACTGGGTGGGACAAGAGTCTCTGTCAAACAATATGGGACTCTATCACAGCCTCAGTGCTAAGTCTTGAATGGGCTCTGGGAGGAGATGAGAGTCCACAGTTCCCTTTTGCCATGGTACAGGCATGGTTCTGGACAAGGCAGTAGGGAAAGCAGTTAAACCTTGCTCTGCCCTTAAGATAGTCACAGAAACACACACACACAGAGAGAGAGAGAGAGAGAGAGAGAGAGAGAGAGAGAGAGAGAGAGAGAGAGAGAGAGGAAACATCATCATCCAGGGGTTCAGGAAAGAGTTTTTAGACCGGCAGAGCTCTGAGGTTTATACAAAGTTGACCCAGAGGAACTGTCCAGTTTATCTGAAAAGCAAGATAGGACCATGGGCAGTGGTAGGTATTGGAATGGATCGTTGTCCTGCATTAGAGACCAGCAAGAGGAAGGACAAACAGAAAATGCCGGTATGCATGGATAACAATGGTCTCTGGTGCCCTTTGATACTAGTCCCTGGGTGTTGTATAGATCTGTCTATGTTGTAGATGCCACCTTGCAGAAATCAAAAAGAGGTTAAAGAAAAATTTCAGAACTGTCTCGAGAAGTTATGCTTGACTAGCATTAATTTGTTATCATTTGTGGAAAAAATTCATGTGGAGATAGAAACTACTTTCATAGTCTGAGTTTGTAGACTATGAGATCAAGTCTGTTATGTAACTATCAGTCTAGGAACTGTGTCAAAAATCACATCATGCCTTACATATTCAAATCAAATACCAGAGAATACCCATGTATGAAAGCTTAACCATCAGCCCTTGTTGGGGAAAGTTTCCAATGTGTATATTAATCTCATCATGATTTACTAACCACATTAGGGGGTGTCTTATTTTTCTACTTCTGTGGTAAGATGCTATGGCCAAGGCAATTTATAAAAGAAAACATTTCATCCGGGGATCACGGTTGCAGAGGGTTAGAGTCGGTGACCATCACAGTGGGAGACAAAGCAGCAAGCAGGTATGGCACTGGAGCAGTAGGTGAGATCTTAACGTTTTGATCCCCAAGCAGGAAACAGAGAAAGAGAGGCTGGGAATGACACTGGGTGTTTACACCTCACAGCCCACCCCCCATGACACACCTCCTCCAACAAGGCCACATGCCCTAATCTTTCCTGAACAGTTCTACCACGTATGGACCGAGCATTCAAACATACGAGTCTGTTTCCATTCAAGCCACAACCGGGAGAAATCTCATTTTTACTGCAAGAATATTCTTACAGTGTTGACACATACCAACGGTGTTCTTATAATTTTATCAGAGAAAAAATAATGTAACATAAAATCAATTTTTGAATGAATAACTATTTTTAAAAAATACAGGGCCTTGATCTGTAGCCTAGTATAGCTGTGGGCTCAATGGCAATTCTCCTGTTTCAGTTTCCCAAGGACAACCACAGACTTTAAATTTAAATGATAATGTTGACTCAGAAAGCTATCAGATAGAACTTTTTTTTTTCTCCCACTTCCAGGAAAATGTATGTCCTAAACACTGGGTTGGGCTATTACTTTGACCCCTTATTTAAGAAGGGGTCGCCATGGAAGTCCAAAGACAACAGAGGAAACAAAACCGCTAGAGGAAGGCTTAGCCCTGGACACTTACACTGCTGTAGACAGTAGTCACAGCTTAACTGCTGGATAAACAAGTGTAAAGCCTGTTCACCCTGTCAAAGTCAGCCTGTGACCAACATACTGGTGACTTCTCGTGTTCCGGAATCCACTCACGCAATCTCACATAGAAGTGGGACGCCTTATCCTCAGTCGGCGCAGCTCAGCTCACTGAAAGCATTCCAGCGTCTCAGAGTAGTCAACGGGCCTAATTAGTTACTTCAGACAGTTTCCTTTTTCCTCTGTCAGTTTTTATTAAGGCCCACACACTTGAAGGGTTATAACTTCTGTGTGTGAAGGGCGTCACTGGGGACAGATGTGTCAATGTATCCCGTTGCTCAGCATGAGAACAGCTGAAGGCCCAGTGGCTTCCCTTTCATCTACCTTCACCACAAGGAAACTTCTGAACTTTGTCACCTTGTCGCTTTTATTGAAAACATTGTGTTTTAATGTGTGCTCCATTGACGCTGCTGTGACCGACACCCCCTAGTCAGGATATTAGCATTCTATCTGCGTGGTGCCCTCCTACAGTGCCCCCTTGTGGGAGACGGCAGAAGGACAAGGAACAACCAGCTCCTTTTGCTGTGCTCCTCCTGAGGACACGTGATGTCATTCACAAGGAAGGGACCTTCATGACCTAGCCACCTTTCAAGGTCCCATCTTTTAATACTGATACAATGACAGCAGCAGAGACTGGAATGAGGACATTTAAACCTTACTATTCCATCCATGCTTCCCCAAATTAATGTTTCCCATATAAAACACATTCATTCCATCTTTAACAGCCCCCAAGGTCTTAACCCAACTTATTGTAGGAACTACTCAAAAGCTTCCCAGATCAGAGCCTCATGTAAACATCATCTAATGCAGAAAAGGAGGAGACGCAAGGCATCAGCCATGCTGAGGTAAATTCCCCTCCAGCAGTGACCTGGGACATCAAACAAGTTGTGTGGTTTTGAGATACAAGGATTGGACAGGTAAGGGAAAGACAGGCTTACGAGCTGGGACTTGCTGGTCAGGCAGTCTGGCCAATGGGTGAATTCCGGGGTTCAGTGAGAGACTCCATCTCGAAGAGAAGGTAGAGAGTTACTTAGGAAAACGCCTGTTGATCTCTGACTTGCACATGTGTCCCTTAACAGGTACACAGATAAATACATGCATACACACACATAGAAAGAGGAAAGATACACGACCACCATTAGGGAGTTGCATACCACCTTCTGAAGGCAATAGCTTTTTTTTTTTTTTTTAACATAGAAGACTTGTCTTTTCCACCCTGGAAAATGGGTTTAAATACCCAACTCTACCACTACACTCTGACCATTGCTAAGCCCTTAACCTTGACTGGATTGTTTCCTTAAATTCTGTCTTCATAGAATGCTTTTCCTTTTGAGATAGGGTCTTGTTTTGTAGTCCACCATGGTTTGAAACTTGCAGTCCTTCTGCCTCTGCCTCCCCAGTGCCCGGATTAAACTCATGTGCTGCCCCGCTCAGCTTCGAAAACATTTTAAGATCTAATAAACGAAACATTTTGTTCTGTATTAGCTACGGTTCTATGGAAGTCTTGGTGATTAGCTGTTCTTAGTTCTGAGTTCTTGACCCCTTCAGAGCAGCTCAGTGAGGCCGCCTTGGGTGCCTGTTTTCTTCTAAGATACAGTGTAGCTGATGCTCAGAAGGGGGCTATGGTCTGCGTGGATGGGTGCTTTGGGCTGTGGGGGATGTACCTTCCTGCTAAAGTAGGGAGTACCGTATTGCTTTAAATGTCTTTCCTACCTGCTGGCAGAGCAGCTCACCAAGACTGATTGCTGCAGTTAGGATTGCCCAGTACACGCTGTTTGAAGGCAGCTAAGCTGGGGAAAGGCGTGAGGGAAAGAGGGCTCTCCTTAAGCCAGGTGACAAGATCAGAGCTGGCATTCGGAAGCATCTCTGTCCTATGATCTCAGGAGCTGCCTCCTTCCCCCGGGTTTGCTTCAACTGTGCTTTCGAGTCTTCTTGGTTCTGTGCACGCGCGTGAACTGATACGGCAGGCTGGAATGAGGCTGCCTGTGGAAGGGACGTGAGAGTCAGGTCGGAACAAAGCACATGCATGTTTCTTGCAGAGGATGTGGAGCTTGTTGACTGGAAGCCTGCCTGCCAGAACAAGATCCTTCTGCGCACAGCAGAAACAATCTGCCATTGTCTCCAGGGATAAAACAGTGCCAATAAAACATGAAAACTCCAGCCAAGAGGAGGAACGCTGCATTAACTGCTTCGTCGCCGAAAGGGATTGTGGGAAAGGAGAGACAGAACAAAAATCCTCTCCTTGTTTTTTGTTTCCAAATGTGTACCTCATACAAATGCGGTACCCAAAGGCCCGCTTACAGGGAGCGAACGATTACCTCCCTGTAGAGGTACTTGTGAGGTTAGAACTCTCTCATTCTGGGGTTTTCAATGCCTCCAGGGGAGAGGGCCTCTTGTGGCCTCATTTATGCTGGCCTTGGCTCCAGATATTATTACTTCAGGGAAAGTGCCAGGCTAGGCCTGGGGGAAAGACAGGAGAGAGTGCGTGACTCTCAGGACACCTTAAGGGTAGGGCATGAACTGCAATGTCTACGAGGAAACTGGGGAAAGTGAGGTGGGAGAAAAATCCTAAGAAAGTGGGCTGATTTAGGTCTTGGGAAGGTTTACCTTAATTTTAAGTTTTGGCCTCTTTTCCCCCAAGTCTCTGATGAAAAGCAAGAGAGGAACATCAGTGGAATCGATGTGACTACGCTCATTTCCTTCAGTGTGGTCGGCACCGTGACTCATAGATTGGACTCGGAGGCTCCTGTCTTCCACCTTTACTAGCTCCTCTCTAGACCTCTGACAGGTACAGCTTCAAGCACTGAGCAGTAAGTAGTTCAAGGTTCCAGAGGTCTGGGGAAAGCCTGGATTGGTGAAACAGTCATAAAGGAGTGCAGAATTGTTTCTGTGGGCTGGGGTGGCGCTGTGTGCCTGTACTCTCAACCGTAGGGAGGTAGGGACTGAAGGGTCAGGGGTTCAAGTTTATCCTCAGCTACATAGTGAGTCGGAGTCCAGCCTGGGCTATAAAGATCCTGTCTCAATAAACCAAACCAAAACAAAACAACAAAAGAGGTACAGGTGTGACCGGTTCCACAAAGGGACTGACGGGGGAGATGAATCCGCGGATAAAGTGCTCGCTTCCCAAGTGTGAGGGCCCGAGTTCAAATCCCCAGCACCCACGTTAAAAGCTGGGAGTGGTGGTGTCATGGTCAGGTCCTCTTGTATGACAGATCACCTGGGAGAGGGAGAAATGGAGGCCCTGTTTGAAAACTAGGACCTATTTATTTTACTAGGTCAGCTCCTAGCGTGTTTCTTTATTCCCCATCTTTAGTTCTCACTCTAGATGTGTCTGGTGTACCCCCAAAGATAGGACAGCATGGCGGTCCAAGGTCTGAGTGGATGGCCTTGTTGCAGAGAGAATGTTAGTTAGCTTCTGGATACAAGAGAGCAAACCACTGGAACTGTGTCTACGTCTTAGAGGTTTCCATGCTTTGAGGTTTGCCTTCAAGGCTATGTAGGGTGCAGGAAATCTCAACCCCTGGAACTGTGTTTCTTAAACATCGACCCAGGCTAGTGGTGGTGGCACACGCCTTTGATCCCAGCACTCGGGAGCAGAGGCAGGTGGATCTCTGTGAGTTCAAGGCCAGCCTGGCTACAGAGCGAGAATCAGGACAGCCAGGGCTACACAGAGAAACCCTGTCTCAAAAAACAAACAATCTTTCCAGTTCAGTGTGGCAGCCAGCAGCTCTCTTTAGTGCTCCAGTCTCTCGGCAGATGCTCTGGGATCCGCCTCTCCACTCTTAGGCTGACCCAGAAACAGTGATTATCTCAAAAAGAAAAGCAGTTGAAGTATGAGGCTTACTTTCTTATGTTTCTCTCCCCCTCCAAGATTTTTACATTTTTGGCTTTTATGATGATGATGGTGATTATGATTATGATTATTATTATTGGTCCCTGGATATGTTTGAACTCTTGAGATTTTTATTTCTGCCCCAGGAGCATGACAGAAGCTTTGCTTGGCTTCTTTGCATCATTTCCTGCCCATCTTTTCGACCTCTGCACCTGGGCTTGGTAACAAACCTTCTCTCACAGACCTTGACACTCTCAAGTTTGTGGCTGTTTTCAGCATTCTTTGGGGACGTTGGCAGTTCCTGTGTGCTGCCGGCTCTGGTTTCCTACAGCTGGGAGTCTTACAACTGGCAGTAGACTTGGTGTGCAATGAGCGCCAAAGTGGAATTCTGCTTCTGGTAGTACCACAGACGGAAATGGTCTCCAGTTTTGCAACGGACTGAACATCCTGAGTTCCTGTGTTGAATTTGAACCTGCAAAGTGATAGCATTAAGAGGTAAGACCTTCAGACGGCCATTTGGCCACAAGAGCACAGTGCTCATAACCAATGACTAACAATTAATTAATTAATTAATGACTAACCCTTAATGGGGCTAGTGACCACGTAATAGGGAGCCATGGAGATTCTTTGGCCTTCCTGTCATGCGCAGGCACAGAGAGAAGACGGCCATCTGTAAACCAGGAAGGAGCCCTCATTACACCAATCTGACAGTGCCTGTAGGATTATGAGAGAAAGGCCTGTGTTTATGTCACCTGGTCTTAGGTATTCTGTTACAGGAACTAGGAAAGATCACCTTGTTTTGAACCTTTAGTTTCGACCTTAAGAACTAAAATTGTACTTGATTTACTTTCCCTCTGCTTTAATGGAATGGGACTCTCCTAGGATTATGTATGCGGTTCTAATGGACAGCCCGTCCTGCTGGCTTCTCGTGTGGTGATGGACGACATCAGTGCTCTAGAATAACTGGGGACTTGATGAATGTTTTCCCATATCAGGGTAAGGTATCCCCTCACTGGGACTCCAGCTGCATCATTCCGGGTGTCTGCCAGATGGACACTTCCTGCCTGAGACAGGATAGACCATCTGGGCCTCTCCTGAGGCAAATGGGAGAAAAAGCCAAAAGACAGATCACTTCCGTTTCTTCATCTGTGAAATGAACAAGATGACTCCAGAGACTGCCCAAGTCCCTCCTGGACTGGATTGTATGAGAATTTGTTGAGGAACCCAACCTTTATTGTCCTTTTCAAAGATAGTGTCGTATCTGCCCTGTGTTTTCAGCCTCCTCAGGACCCTCTGTGGTAGGGAGTCTTTAGTCTGTTGTTCATTCTTGTACAGATTTGTTAACCCAGCTCAGGGAGAGTGAAGACCATCACCCAGATTCTTTTAGTTGAAGATTTATTTTCTGTCAAACAGGGGAATCTATCTCCCTAAGCAGGGTGTGAGAAAATAGTATCAAACACAGGAGAAGGTGGGATTTCTATTAGTGTGGGTTTTCAAGGGTTTTTGATTACAAAGAAACTTGGCACAACACTCTAAAATTATTTGGTAGAACATTTTATCAGGGTGGAGGTTAGGATACAGGGTGTGACATGTCAAGTTCTAGAAAATGGGTCAAGACCTGATCAAATCCAATTTTTACAGAAAACAAGAACGAATTTACTACGCCCTTGTAACAAGATGACTTTTCATGTTAAGGAGGAATCAGGCTGGTCCATGAATTCGAGAATTCTTTTCACCACTGTGTTAGTATCTCCTAAGGCTGATGTAACAAATTACCACACAGTGGGTGGGCTAAGGCAAAGGAAACTAAGACTGAAGAGACAGCTCAGCAGTTAAGAATATGTGTTCTTTAGAGGACCTGGTTCCAATCCCAACACCCACATGGTGGTTCACATCTTCTGTTTCAGGATGTCCGATACCTACTCTGACTTCCGAAGGCACCAAGCACTCACTCATACGGTACATGTAAATATGTGCAGGCGAAACACACATAAAATGAAAAAATCTTAAAAAGAAGAAAAAGGAAATTCATTATTGACCAGTACTTGAGGCCAGAAAGTCTGAAATGAAAACTGATAAGTTGGGAGGTTCTGAGGAAGGTATCCTTTCTCTCTCCCATCACTTCCAGCAGTGCATTCCATCTTGGCCACACATTATCCCATGCTCTCTTCCCATCCCTGCTCTCTGTGTTTTCCCAAAAGGATACCAGTCATGGAGCTAGGGCTCAATCTAAATGTCTCAGTATCATCTTTGGATAGTGACATCTACTAAGAATGTTTTTTTTTCCAATTAAGATAATAAATGGACATAATTTTTTTTGAAGAAGGCTAGTTAATAAACATCTACATTATCATCATCCCCTCCCTTTTCCTCTTCCTCCTCCCCTTTCTCCCACCCCTCTCGAGTCCTAGTGATTCAACCTAGAACCTAGAACAAGCAAGCACCTCTGACAGCGAACAGCACTCCCAGCACCCAGTCTTAAAACAGAACGTTGTGTGGGCAGGAATGATGTCTGCTTTGCCCACCGCAGACTCTTCACAGCTTCACACACAAGGCGCTCACCACCCGTTGAATGAATGAGGTTGAAACAGGGCCCAAAGCCATAGGAATCCAGAAGACGAAGCCACTGCATTCAAATTTAGTTGCTATTCATTTGACAATTCTTCTGTAACTCACTTTTTATGATTTTTCAATGTATTTATATAAAGTTCTGTGCCTTCATGGGCTGACGGAAAAGCAATCCATTAGCACAGAAAGTGTTAATACTATTAAATAAGTAATCTTTGTATTTTTTCCTACTTTCATTTTTCTCTGTTTGTAGTTTTCTTCCTTTTGGGCCACCATCACTGGTCTTTTCTTTGTTTTATGAATCTGTTTTTCTTTTTCTTTTCTCATGTCCTTTCCTTTGCCTTTTTATTTTTTTTTTTGCCCCTGTGTTTTTAAAAGTATGAGTCTAGCATGTCTTAGAGACATACACACATATGTGTCTGACTAATTAGTAGCATACATTTTTTTTTATGCCAGCTGTAGACCTGAAGCATCGAACAAGTTCAGGCGGTTTTGAATCTGAGAACAGCGAATGAGCCTTCTTTAGTGACTTGGGAGTTCCCCTGGAGAAAGGAGAAGCGGTTCATTTTGTATTTTAAATGAATCACAGGAGAAAAGAACTCCACGTTTTCCAGTATCCGGGCTTTTAAGGTAGTACTGCCTGCATCTTTTCTGACTATCAAACGAGGACATAATGAGGGAGGCGACATAAGACTTAATAAGCTGCTCCCAATCCAACTAAGAAATCCTTTCTCACGCCGTTTCCTGCAGAGTGAGATTGTATGGATGCCTGCGAGTACCGAAACTCCTTGCACCGTCTGAACATCCCTACTACCTTTCTCAGCCTCAGATCCAGTCCTTTGATTTGTTCTCTCGAGCTCCTTTAAGCTTCTTCTATGCCAGTCTGGATGGTATTTAGGAATCCTGATGAATATGCTCATTATCTAACACTAAGTGACATAAAACACTCCTGCCTCGAACCCGCCACATAACCCTACCCCGCTGAACTCCTGTGAGTCATTCAATACTAGATTAATAGCATTTATGTTATTCATATATCTCAGTTGACCTTGATCTGCTAGCAACTCCCTCCTTTTTAATCTCTGTCCCACACTGGGGAGGTTTTGTCCCACATCAACAATGCCCCTTTCATACTTCAAAGCGTAACCCCTCCAACATGGCAAGTTTTAATTTTCCTTGCATGCATAATATGTATCTCCCTTCTGATCACTGTCTCTTACTTTTTACCTATGTTTAATTGATAGATAATGGAATTTTCTACTTATTTGACAAAAGAGACACATTTAAAAATTAACTTTTTGACACCTGAATAAAATACATTTGTAAATAAAGATATTCACAGAAATATTTTTTTCTCTTTCAAATTTAAGATAATGTGCTTCAAGAAGATCTAGTCTATTATACTTCTATTTGTCCCGAGTCTTTTAAATACAGGATTTATTTGTCTTGGAAAACTAGAGATTTAGCTATTTTATCTCAATTTGTATTATGAAAAATTGATTATATTATAAACAATGACTTTACATATAATATCACGTATATTTACACATTCTATACTTTTTCTACATATTCTAGTACAGATATTGGGATACTGAACAAAGGTCTGTGGATAACTGAGAGTTTAATTCAGTGAATCAGTCCTATCATACCTTCCAAGAAACATTATTGAAAAGCTCTCACACAAAGAGAAACAATTAAAGAAGACCAGCAGAGAATTTTAAAACAAAGCCACAGAGACTAGAAATTATTTCCCTGTTCTTCAGAACTGTAAAGTAGCGTCTTAGTTATGTTTACCTTCAATTATCTTTTTGTAATCAATGAATAATGTCTGTTAGCTATATAGAAGACAGTGATAACTTGGTCCTTTAACAATTACTCTAGTAGTAGATGGATAAACTCTCATTTCCTCCTATGGTATTTTTTTTCTTACTTAAAGATTCAAATAATTTTTTCGTGTGCTACTTGATTTGACCTACTATCTCTCCTTCAGAAGATTCTGCATGCTTCTTCTGATGGCAGGTTAGAAGACATAAATTTCCATTATTATAAAAATTATCCAAAGTATCAAACATTGGCATGCACAAGTATCACCAGAAGGCTGCCCAAAGTGCAGATTCATTAGCCTCTTAGCGATAAATAGTACACTTGGGTATGGACATGAGTGTGCTTTAAGAAAATAGCCCTCGGGAGCTAGAGAGATGGCTCAGAGGTTAAGAGCATTGCCTGCTCTTCCAAAGGTCCTGAGTTCAATTCCCAGCAACCACATGGTGGCTCACAACCATCTGTAAAGAGGTCTGGCGCCCTCTTCTGGCCTTCAGGCATGCACACAGAGTATTGTATACATAATAAATAAATAAATGTTAAAAAAAAGAAAATAGCCCTCTTAATCCTTATGCACTTGGCTACTAGTGTTATGTTAAGTTCTTAGACAAAAGCCACACCTATAATGAATACTCCACAAGGCTTATTAACTAATATGAACAGTGATGTGAACAGTGGAATGTTACATATTCACAGCCAAAATTATTTGAGGCTATGTTTTAGTCCCCTTAACAGCCATTTAGTGCCCAGATTTTGAATCTAACCTAACGCCTTTTCCTACTATCAGATAAGACATTTAGAATGTATTAACTCCGAAGACTGCCAGCATGTTAATATTCTTCCCTAAAGCAGAGACTATCATTAGCTATGCGTCCAAAACTTTCAGCAGCGCTCTCCCACTTTGCTCTAACTCATCTACCTACCCATGATCCCCTCCGATATATGTGGTAAATGCATTGACTTATAACTATCTTTTGTTCTGTGATTATAAAAGTTTGTGTATGTGTTTTCATGGTGGAACATGTCTCTTGGGGTAACCAGAATCCATGTTACTGGGTCATCTATCATCACTCATATTTGGCTTAGTTATTTCCTTGGAGAGAGGACCTGTGTTTTGCATTGACAAGATGATCCATGAATAATAAATACTGTTCTAAATAAATAAATAAATAAAATAAATCAAGGTGCTTAGTCCTATTGATGAGCAGCTCGAAGTCTGAAGTCTAGGAAGACACAGTGAAAATGTATCCATACTGCACAATGTTACTCCTGGGCTCAGAGCAAAAATATACAGACTATAAAACTGTGAAGAATAAATATTTAAGAGATTTGACTTTTCACATTTCTCTGTCCAGAGTAGGAAGGGATTTAGAAAGCAGTAGTTGTGACAAGTGCTGCTGGGGGCAGCAGTGGGAGGCTGTTTCCCTCTTTGGCCTGTTAGGATTGTGTAAAATGAACTGGACCTCGTAGTTACTCATGTGAAACTTGGGGAAACGAAAACTGATCTATGGGAATAAAGCCATTCACCAAGCCATTAAAATATGCTTTGCTTTGTGCTTACAGGGAAACTCAGGAACTGAAGTGATTCTAAGCATCACATAGTTTTTAACTCCTCCAGGATAAATTGCTCATTTGTCCAGATGAACTAGTCTGTATTGCCATAATTTATGTAGAGTCAACTTTAAGGTTAGGTCAGAAAGTTAATTATTTCTAGCTACAGTTGATTTTAGTTAATTATGTGAGATAATATATTTGAAAATGCCTTATAAATAATCTGACAGGTATGAAGTAGTTGTATCCTATTGGCTATTTAGCATCCCTGCCTGATATTGCAGCTTACTCAAGGTCCACATATGCTGTGGGATAATGAATCTTCTTGTACACTGTAAAGACTTGTCACTTGTATTAGTTTAATAAAACACTAATTGGCCAGTAGCCAGGCAGGAAGTATAGGTATGGCAACCAGACTAGGAGAATTCTGGGAAGAGGAAAGGCAGAGATGCAGTCAACGACAAGACACAGAGGAAGCAAGATGAGAATGCCTTACTGAGAAAAGGTACCAAGCCACATGACTAAATAAAGACAATAATTATGGGTTAATTTAAGTTGTAAGAGCTAGTTAATAATAAGCCTGAGCTAATAGGCCAAACAGTTTATAATTGATATATGCCTCTGTGTGTTTCTTTGGGATTAAGGGCTGCAGGATTGGGTGGGACAGAAACTTCTGTCTACAAATGGTGACCAAATGTTTGGCAAGAATTTCCACATATAGCCTGAGAAAGCTTTAAAAAAAAGGATTCTATATAGACTAAAACAGAGTCAAGCATAGTTTCTTGATAACTGTCTTTACTCAAGTAGGCTCTGTTTGCTGGCAGCTCCTTTAAGAAGACTTCCTAACTCGGTGTTAGCAGCAAAAACCTCACAATGGCTCTTTTAAGAGGCTCTGCCACCAAATGCTTAAATAGTATTTATAAGCAGCTGGCATCAGGTTTAATGGTGGTGGCATGGACCTAGAAACTCCACAGAGTTGTGGCAATAAACGTGGCTCCTGCCAATAATTCTGCCATGAAATTAGACTCTCAGGAAGCCAAGGAATGGGAGAAACCAGCCACCAAAGCTGCAGCTTTAATCCTAGCCATCCTGTTTAGCAGATTAAAGTTTTAGGTGGTCAAAAAAAGAGACATACAGTAAAAACAGATTTAAACAAAAAATTCTAAATGGTTTACAGTGTGTTTAAAAATATACATAGTCTTGGGAGAGAAAAGAAAAGGTAAGAAAAAAGCCACATAAAGATGGACAACACATAAAGAATCTGGATGCTGTATGTTATTGTGTTGTCTTTGAATTATTTGGTGGCTGAGGAAGGAGCAACAGTTGCTAAAGGACATTTGATCATAAATGCTGCTGGATTAATCCAACATATATATTTTGAAAATGCCTTGACTTCAAAATTTAAGTCAAAGCTATATTACTTTGGAGAAGAGGTTTTGTTTTTGTTTCCACAGGTAGTGAGAGGCTGTGGATTCATTATGGCTTAAGAAAAATACGTTTTGATCAAGAAAGGTCCCCTGAAAAATCTTCAGTAGGAATAGATGGCCCAGATGATCCAACATTTCAGAGGACCTCTGTTGAAGTTTACCTCTGAGTTCTACATTCAGAACAACCTCAAGACTGCTGGCTGAGATGATCCAGCCTCACAGAATAGTCTAGTCAGGATGTGACCATAATTCTAAATTTCTTTAAGTCCCCATAAGATTACTCGTGCTCCCAATTAGCAGAAAGTGGCTTAGAAAACTATGCCCAGATTCCCCCAAAATGGATTATGGATGTTTGTCTTTGTTTAGTGTGTTGGTTACAAGTTGTTATGGATAATGGTCAGGAAAAAAGCTAACAAAGGATATTAGATTTATGGTTTTTGTTTTGAAAAGAAAAAAACAGGCTTGTGCAAAGGTTTATAGACACATCATGCATGGTCATCCTGTATTCCGAAGATATTGGTACACACAAGTAGCAGAGAGAGAAAGTGCATAAAATGGAGAAGAAATGTGGATACAGAACACAGGCCTTTTTTTGTTATAAAAAGCTTACAAATTACTTATTTTGACATTTTTGCCCCATCAAACATTTTATTAGTGAAATCATTTTTCTATTTTCATGTATATCTTTGTATTTATTTATTTAGTTTTTTGTTGCTTTTATTGAACTATATGTTTTTCTCTGTTCCCTTCCCTTCCTCTCCCCTACCCTTCTATCCTCTCCCTTTGTCCTACTTCAGTATGGCCACACCTCCCAATAGTTCCACTTCCTATGATCTTATAGAGCTAATTACATTCAAACTACTACACACCACTATCTCACTCACATCCCAGTCCTTCCATGTCTGTCCTCTACCCTTGTAGCCTACCACCCAAAAGAAAAGAAAAATAATACTAACAATTAAAAAAACCCACTTTTCTCCTCCATCCTGCCTACCTCTCCGTCACATATTCATTCATCTTAGTGGTGTTAGAGACTGCGGTGTGCTGTGCAGTAGACCCATTTGTCCAAATGGCTTCTCTTTCAAATGACCGTTGTAATGAGTTGTTGGTCTGATTCAAGGTCTCTAGCTTCTCCTACACTATCACTACTGGACCCTCACCGAGACTCCTCTCAGATATCCTGATGATGCCCAGTCATGGAGACCCTGCAGCTATAGTTCTGTTGCATCCTCTGAGGTATTTGAAAACAAAATAAAAAAAATTCTGTGATTGCTTACTTCTGGGTACAATTCTGTGAGCATCCTTATTTAACCTGTTCAAAGCTGAAAATAAACAGGGGGAAGGAAAACAATGGGGAAGAGACTACTGTGTCTATGAATCAAATGAGCACTTGAAATATTTGCTATACAGAACAAGGCAATGTGGTTAATAGGCCCCTCTTGGTTGGGATGCTCTGTCAGTTGGTTGACTGTCTTATGAAGAAGATCCTGGTACAGGCGAGTTTCCAGCTGCTATCAGGGTTTGCAAACCAATAACCAGTCAAAGAGCAGTGATGATGAGAATCTACAAGACACCCAGGAAGACTATCTGATAGTTTGATGAACTGATGCTGGCGGTTCCTAAACTTAGCTACCCATTAAAACAACCGAAAAAGCTTAAAACATTCCAACGACTAAACTTTAGACTAACAAATCGGAGTCTGTCGTTGACTCCCAAATGCCAGCTGTAAGTTTTTCCAGGTGATTTCAATGTTCAGGCAAAGTTAAAAGTGTAAACACTACTGCCTGGAGTACTCTTGACAAAACGAGGAATTATCCCCATCTTAGCCTTAGAGCTCCCGAAACTGTGTTTCTGACTAATTCAAGAAGTGTTGACCAGCTTCCCAAATGTTGACTCCCCAGTTCATTTAAATCTGTGCTAATTAAATGAGCACAGAAGAAGGAACAATATCCAATGGAGTGGCCAGTAAAACCTGGCACGGCTCCTGCTCTAAATTATTATTTAAAAGATTGGAAGTGTCAGAACCTCGGATTTCATCATTCTCCTGTCTGATTATGAAAGAGCTGAGTTCTAGCTCAGGAAGTTACAATGACTGCATGTAATTGACACATAGTGGCAAACATTATTGTGGTTCAATGGTATCCCCTCCCACATTTGTGTTGAAACCTACTCACCAGATGAGGCCTCTGGGAGGTGACAGGGCAGGAGGTATCTTGCTCTGTGACTGTGTTATTGATTATGAAGAAGGGCTTGTGGAAGGGGTTCATTTTCTTTCTCCTCTTTTGCTGAGTGAGGACACTGGTTTTCCATGGACACCTGGACCTGTGGCTACCATGAGCTTCCAGGTTCCAGAAGCACGAGGGATAAATTTCCTTATAAATTATTCAGCCTTAGATATCCTGCTATATCCATATGAAGAGGCAAGAGACCAGAGACTGACTGGGAACTTCTCTGATTTTATACTTCTCAGCCACTTACTGGTCCTGTACATTCACGGGGCCAAACAAACAACAAACAAAGCAAAAACAGCAAACTACACGTCCTGAAGGCTTGGGACTCACTGAGACTCACAGAAGTCTTAGAGTATTGTCAACTACTGCTGAGCTATATCCCCAGCTCTAATACTGCTTTAAAGCTTGTGAAAACTAAAACTGTTTGCTTCAACCTCTAAACTCCAGCTAGACAATGATGTTATTTAAAAATAATGGGTGTAGCTCACATATACACATCTATATGAATAAATGGAAGAGTTCAAAAGGCTGTTCAGTGTAAGGTGAATTTTCCTTCTACTCCAATTTCCAAGCCACTTGGTACCTCCAACCCCCAAGACAGTAACTGGATATTTTATTGAGTTCAAAAAGGGAAATGGAATGACCATCCTTGACACAGACCCTTCACGATAATCTCCAGGGCTGGGGAGGAGGATTAGCAAAACAGGAGACAAGCAAGAGTGTCTGCCAGAGTTTACATGTCCCGTGACTTATTTAGTAAAATGCACTATTCCTGGAAGTTCTCAAACTCTTGCTAATACAAACAGAGCTGCAGGGAGGATTATTGCATATATATTGTTTTGTACATTCATAAATATCTCCACAGGATTAATTCCTAGAGGCGGAAGATAGGGGTCAAAAGTATACACATTTAAGTTTTGATAAATGTTACCCTTTGTTTTCCACAGTGGTGGGCCCCCTCACACTCCCTTCAGTACCAGCATGTGCCTGGGTCTCTACACTGGCCGTTGCTGTTTATTTTCAGCCTCTCTGAGTTTCCTAGTCACAGGAGAGGGAGAGATGCTCAGTTTTATTAAGATTTTAAAATTATTCTTTATTCGATCTGTGTGTGTGTGTGCATGCACACATGCATGCAAACACACATGTGTGTGTAGATGTACTGGACAGTTTCATGTCAACTTGACACAAGCTTCTGCCATCTGCAAGAGAACCTCAACTGAGAAAATGTCTCCGTCAGTTCAGGCTGTATGCAAGCCTGTAGAGCATTTTCTTAATTACTGGAGATGGGGAAAGGACCCAGCCCATTGTGGGTGGTGCCATCCCTGGCTGCTGGTCCTAGGTTCTACAGGAGATCAGGCTGAGCAAGCCACAGGGCGCAAGCCAGGAAGCAGCACCCCTCCATGGCCTCGGCATCAGCTTTCACCTCCAGATTCCTACCCTGTTTGAGTTCTTGCCATGACTTTCTTCACTGATGAACAGTGATATGGAAGAGTATGTCAATCAACCCTTTATTCTCCAAGTTGCTTTGGTCATGGTGTTTCATTGAAGCAATAGAAACCTTAAGTACGACATCAGGTATGTTTGTGTGTGTGTGTGTGTGTGTGTGTGTGTGTGTGTGTGTGTGTGTGTGTGTTGAACAGGCCAGAGGACCGCCAGAGGTCCTCCCCCACCTCTCTGTTCCCAACACTAGGGGACACAGAGTTGTAAGTATACAACACCATGCCTGGATTTTTATGTTAGGTGTTCATGGACACATAGCAAACATGTTATTGACTAAGCCACCTTCCCACTTCCTCATTAGTCTTTTTTTAATCACTACTTAGAATCTCCTTGATGTAACAAAATTAGACTTTATTTTTTAAAGAAACGGATTCTCTATATTCCCAGAATGGCCTGGAATTTACTAGTAGCACAGGCTGGCCTTGAACTCATAGCAATCATCTTGCTTTAGCCTTCGGCATTTTGGGTTTATAGATGTGAGTCACCACTCTTGACTGACTTTCATTTTTTTAAAATATTGAATGCAGATGTTTCTGGTTCGTAGTTGGCATTTTGACTTTGTGGGATTTGGTAGACTGTATAGAAATGTTTCATTGTTGTGGCATCAAATTTAAAATCTTACTTTATAACTTCATATTACCACTAGAAAGATCTTCTCTAAGGTCATTTTAAGACTGTTTTCATTGTAATGATCTAGCTATACAAAGCTCATGCTCACATATCTGATCCTTCCAGGATTGCTTTCTTATAAATAATAAGAGATCCCTGTTATTTGGCTCCTGCCTGACTTCTCAGCTGTACGCATAACAATTGCTCAATGACTTGGTGTCACTTTTAGCAAATCTTAAGTACCTTTTTCATTTATTTCCCCGATTCAACTTCTTTTCTGATGGCCTATGTGGATTTTCCTAAGGCAGCAGTTTGCTGGTTGGATCAGCTGTGGCTTTAGAACTGAGTTCCCAGCAGGGCTAGATCCCCTGACACTATAAGTGTATCTGAAATTTTGCAGTTATTTATAGTTTCAAATTTTTATTTGTTTCTTTTATTTAGTTGATTAAATTAAATCATCGCTTGGGTATTATTACTGGTATTTATTTTTCTGGTGGTACTGGAGGGTCTAGCTAACTTTGTGAGCTAATGTAGGGAAATCTTAATTGGTTAATATTTTATTTATTAAAGGCATGACTTAATCTCCAATCATTTGCCCCCGCCCTTTATTGTTTTTAAGCTAAAGGATACTTCTCTGTCCCAGGAGAAATGTATCCTTTGAAATGCAGAAAGTCTTCCTTCCTTCTTCCCTCCCTCCTTTCCTCTCTCCTTCTCTTTTTTCTCCTTCCCTCTTCTTCCTCATTTCTCTCTCTCTCCTTTCCTACCTTTTATTTTTCTTTAGATTTTGTCAAATATTCCCCTGAGCACACCAGTCCTGTGAGTGAAGTTATAAGCGAAAAGACTCGCGTGTCCTGAAGGACTCCTAACCCCAGCAGCGGATCCCGAAGGCTTGGGTGGGTAGGGACAACAGCAGGGCCAGGAAGCGTTTCATCCTCAGATTCCCTCTAAGTGCTAACTGAAGCGGGCCTCACTATTTGTTCTAGTGTCGTGTGGCTTGGTGAGAGTGTCCTGTGACTGTTTTTGTAAGGACCAATACTTGTCATGGCGTGGTTCTCCAGTAGCAATGGTGAGGTCACCTTCTTGAGCTCTCAGCAAAGCAGACGTCCTTGTCATCTGACCTGAGTTACTGGAGGGCAACCCAAATGCCGGTCTGTTTGCTTAACTAAGTCTTGTCTTAAATTCAATAACTGAAGCATGAACCTTTTAGAAATCAACTGCATGGGTGAAAAAAAAAAAAAACCTTATCAAAGTCAGGTTGCAATCACGGAGTCTTTGTTTGAGAAGCACGTAGATCACGGCCAAACATCCTTGGCCTTTGGAAGAAGCCACCTTGCAAGTTTTACGAACCGGTTCTGAGTGCACTGCGTGCTTGAACTTGCCGTGAAACGAAGAACTTCCTCTCACCGGCACCCAAACTTCTTGATCCCTCGCAGCTTTAAGTTTTAGGAATGTCTGCTTTTCAGGGGTATAATTTGAAATTATTATACATCCATCGTACACCAGAGATTTAACTGAAACTATTCGTACTTGAAACATGTAGGCCGACACCTCTGTTCTAGGGATAAACATTTTCCTGTTTTTTTTTTTTTATATAAACTTATATGAACAGCAGTTGCTCTTTGAAGATGAGAGGAAAATTAAAAGTTCATGTTAAATCAGTCTTAGTTTGTGCAAATGTTTGATTCAGGCAAACACTGAAACCTGTTTGCTTGCCTCGTTCTTTCTTTTTCTAAAGATAGGATGGTATTAATTCTTTGAAAATCTCAGACTTGCATGCAGTGCGCTCTGATTATACTCACCCCACTCTTCCTGTAAATCCTGTCAAATCATCTCCACCCCTCTCAACTTCATAACCCCTCCCCGCTTTTGGTTTTTCAGGACAGGGTTTCTCTGTGTATCCCTGGCTAGTCTGGGATTCACTCTGTAGATCAGGCTGGCTTCGAACTCACAGAGATCCACCTGTCTCTGCCTCCTGAGTGCTGGCATTAAAGTCATACACCACCACCTTCCAGCATGTCCTCTTTTTAAAAAAATAGACAATTTTTGGTATACATTTTAAAGTAAAGCATAATTGTATCACCTTTCTCCTTCCCTTTTTTCCCTCCAGCCTGTCCCATGTCCCATTCCTCTAACTCCTAAGTCTCTTCCCTCACACTCAAGTTGATAGCCTCTTCCTTCATTATTATTGTTACATATTTGTATATATGTGTGTGTGTATGTATGTATACACACATATCCAAGCTACTGAGGCTGTCTTGTTATTTGCCTGTATTTATTTCAGGTCTGACCACTTTATATTGTGCTGAGGTCTTTTTTATAGCCCACCAAGTTTAATTCATATTGCCCACACTCAAGGTGGCATAGAGTGGCCTTGAACTCACGATCAGCTGAGAGTGACCTTGGATCCTGATCCTCTTGCCTCCCTCCACATCCATAGTGCTGAGATTATAGGCATGGACCCCTATGGTCATCAAGCCCTGGACTGACCGAACTACATATCACAGCACTAGATGACATCAGGAAGCATGTCCTGCCCAGTAGAAGTGGGAACAACGAGTGGCCTATTGGCTCCTCTTAACTTATTTGATGCTTCACAACTATTTGTCGGGGGAGGGGGGCTCTATCTATTATCTGCATATTAGTATGGCCAGCTCTACGTGACTTTTTCTTGTCGTTTGTTTTGATTCTGGAAAAGGGCAATCTTTCTAGTGATTTGGTTTTAAGTTCTAAATTAAGCAAGGCTAAGGAGAGAGACAGCAAGACCCTAGGCAGGTGGGGGTGGTAATAGCTGGTGTGCTCAATGAAATGCAGAAACACCTGAGTGGAGACGGACTCGTGAGAGGAAGCCAGTCACATGACCAAGGTAGACAAGCCTTCCTGGCAGGAGTGAGTTAAAAAAAAAAAACCCTAAGGGATAAAGTCCGGCTTACTGTGCTAAAGGACAGTAAGGGGTTAGAATAACGGTGTTGATCCCACTGGGCAGGAATAAAATCAATATCACAATTTTAGAGCCAAATTTGAAGCAAGTTTTATTAAATACTGGCCAGGACCATACCCAGGGTTCCCAGAGTAAGGTCCTAAATGACATTTGGGAGGGGCTTTTAAAGGCAAACCCCACAAAGCTATGTACTTTCCACCTTTGAACTCCTCAGCACTAAGGTGGTGGGTAGCAGCCAGTGCCAGCTGATCTTATTTTTGAGCCATGAGCGTCAAGGCCCTCAGGCTTCATGGCTAAGCAGTGACTGTGAACTCTTCCAGTCCCTGGAGCTAGCCTGGAGCCGCTCACCCACTGGCCTCTGCAGTCTTTGCTCTTTGCCTTTGCTGTCTCCCTTATTTGAAGTTCTATCCTCCTTTGTCACTCATTCCCGCTTCCATTGCTTCCTGTTTGCTTCTGCTTCTGTCCTCTCTCAGGACCTCTTCAGTTGTGATCTTTCCACCAGTGTCGCCACATTGCTGCCACCAAGGGGGTGTGTGCTGCTATGCCTCTCTTGCTGATCCATTTCTGTTACCCATTGAGCCCATGCTACATATGATGAAAATCACAAGTAGGCAAGAAACACATTTGGAAGAAGACATTTTATGTGTATATATGTCTGCATATATGTAGGTGAACCAGCAGATGTCCCCAGGAGACATCTGTCTACGTAGCCAGGAGAAGGCGTGCCATTGTAGTAATCTATTAGTTTCACAAGTCTCTAGTTCTCCTGTGTAAACTGATTGGCATTGAACAATCATATTAGAGATATTTATACTCTATATGATAATATGATTATATTCTATATGATATGATATGATAATATGATTATACTCTATATGATAATATACTCTATAAGATAATATGATTGCTCAATGCCAATCAGTTTACACAGGAGAACTAGAGACTTGTGAAACTAATAGATTACTACATTATCAGTGTATTTTTAAATTAAGAATTAGGTCAGTCTTATGGAGGGGGTGTGGTGGTTTAAATAATTAAATTAAATAAGAATGGCCCCCATAGGGTTAAATGTCTAGAGAGTGGCATTATTTGAAAGGATTAGGAGGCATGGCCTTGCTGAAGGAAGCAGGTGACTGGAGTAGACTTCACCATGCTCCAGGGAAGCCATGATGATAATGGACCAAGACCCCCATCCACCCACTGTCAGGATTTACTCATTCCGCTGTAGCACGCCCACTCCGAGCCTCTTGATGCTTTCCTTGCTATCTGCCATAGCAGATCTAGCACTTCTGTTCTATTTAGTGAGAGTTATTGCTACTCCCAGCATGCCAGAACCATCATGGCCACACATTAGGTTATGTCCCTGGTGCTCTTTGGCATGGTAGGTTCTGTTTCTTAGGACAGTACTGTTCCAGAGACATCTTTTCTTACTCACTTGTATGCTGTGCTCTGTAGCGCGATTTCTATATTGGTCTTAATACTGAAAGCCTGGAGTCAGATGTTAGGGGGTGGAAGGTGAAAGATAAGAGAAGCAGAGCTGCCAGCCATTAGTTCTTACCTCTAGAAAATCCTCAGAAGCAATGGGGCAAGATCCTGTCTCTACAAATCCTCAGACTGAATGCCTTGGATGCCGTGCGCTCTTGGCTCCTTCTGCCTTACATTCCTCTCTCTGCCGAACCATATCCCTTCCTGTCTTTACCTTCCTAGTACTGGGATTAAAATGTGTGACTCCCAAATGCTGGGATTAAAGGTGTGAGCCATCACTGCCTCTCTCTGTTTCTCTTTTAGACTACTTCAATCTTGTTAGGGTGGCCTTGAACTCACAGAGATCCATCTGCCTCTGCCTCCCCAGTGCTGGGATTAAAGGTATTTGCCACCACCTTTATGGCTGACTAGTGTGGCTAGTTCCTCTGTAGATGGAGACTGCTTTGTTTACTGGCTGCCCAGATCCGAATAATAACACAAAACCAATATTAATCACAGCACTGTTTGACCAAACAATTAGGTGTATTCTTAGCTAGCTCTGACATCTTAAATTAACCCATTTCTATTAATCTGTATATTGGCATGAGGCTGTGGCCTACCAGCAAGGTTCTAACGTCTGTCTCATCGGCAGCTACATTGTATCTTTCTGACTCTGCCTACTCTCTCTGTATATCTCTTTTTGAATTTCCCGCATGGCTTTACTCTGCTAGGCCAAAATAGCTTCTTTATTAACCAATGGTAATAAAACATATTCACATCATACAGAGGGAAATTCCACATCACTCTTCACTCTGATCTTCAGGCAAGCTTTATTTGTTATAGAACAAACAAAATATTGATGTGGGATTCCTCTCTGTATGCTGTGAATTGGTTAATAAAGAAGCTCTCTTGGGCCCGCACAGGGAATAGAGGTAAATGGAGAAAAGTAAACTGAATGCTGGGAGGAAAAAAATGGAGTTAGGGAGAAGCCATGTAGCCCCGCCAGAGACAGACACTAAAACTTTGCTGGTAGGTCATGACCTCATGGTGATACATAGATTAATGGAAATGGGTTCATTTAAGATACGAGTTAGCTATTGGCCAAACAGTATTGCAAGTAATATGATTTCTGTGTGATTATTTCGGGGCTGAGCATTTGGGAACAAACAAGTGGCCTTCTTACAACAAAATATCACTACAATGCTCCCATCAACCTGCTGTTGCTGGGGTCCACTGTCCCTCCAGTTTCTCCTGGCTCTTTGGGGTCCTTCTGTAATATTAAGATATAATCTCTTTGCTTTCTTAGTGCTTCTTTGATAGGACTATATTTTTTTTTCCCACTTAACTATAGTTATTGGTCTGTCTGGTGGGCAAGAAGTGGAAGTAGTTGAGTTTCAGCTTTGCTGACACTTAACTGGGAGGAAGGGGCCACTTTTGCAGGCCCAGGGAACTCAGGAAAAAATATGGGTATTTAAGAGTTTTGAATGTACCTACCATGGTATTCTGCACAGTTATGGTTTGGTTTCCACTACTCTCCAAATAGGACCTTGAACTTTGAGAAACAAATGAGCCTGCGTTGAAAATACAACTTCCTGTGGTGCTTTGCTCCTCCGAAGACTTCAGTCTAATCCCTCCTAAATTGTTCTTACCCTCTGTTTTAGAGACGAGAGTCTCTTTATATGTTGTTGAAGGAGGCCCTAGGCATAAATGTCTCTATTTTAACTGGTGATTAACTGCTTGCAGCTGTGTGTTATCTTTCCCCAAAGCATCGACTGATCCCAGTCACATACATCCAAATGTGAGCTGCATTGCATCAACCCAGGCATTCACTTCCACAGCCACACTGGCTCACATTTCCATGGGTGAAAGTTTCAATAGCATGCCAGGGGCTGTCTCTACTCTGCCTAACATCAGTGCAAGAGTCTTTATTGCCAGCAGCCCAGCTATTTATCCAGTTGATTCAAGATCCCACTTCACACCGCGCTTCTGGGAACCTGATGGGGTTCTGTGGAAGGCAGAATCTAATTTAGATGGAAGAGATTAAGGGAGAGTGTGCACGTTCCACAAGTAGGGGAGAGAAGGAAACAAGATTAGTGTAAAAGCTGAACCACAGTACATGCGCAGTAAAATCTTTATTCATTTCGAAGAACTTCAATCAAATATCCAGTGAATTGACCTTAGGTTTTGCCATGCTGCCCAGACTGATCTTGAACCTGTGGCCCCAGTGATCTTCCTGCTTCAGCCTTCCAAGTAGCTAGGCCTACAGGTGCACACCAGAGTACATGGTGCCTAAAGTCTTACTCTTCCATTAGCCAGGTATTGGCTCTCCGCCTTGGGGTTGGGCTGTTTTGAACACAGGTCATTTTGCAGAGGCAGGCTTAGCCAAGAACCATGGGCTACCTGATGGGAACAACAAAGAAGTAGGTAAGAAATTGTAGAGTGGAACCTGGGCCAGAATCCGGGACATTGAAGTATTCTGTGGAGGTTGGGAAGTGGGCCAGTTTACTCTTCACCCTGTGGAAGGCAGTCCAGAAATTTTAAGGAGGTTGATCATGCCAACAATAAAAACACTAAAGAACATAGAAAAGATGTGCAAGCTTAGTTGTTTTTGCTTCTGGACAAGCTGGGGGTCCTCAGCACTGTGCTTGTTAAAGGGACTTGAAGGTTTATTAAGCAATGCAGCAAATATCTTGAGTTTCCTGTAGGGAAAAAAATGACTTTTAAAAACTGAATTTGGTAATCTGTGAAACGAACTTGATAATCTGTGTTTTCTGACTTTATCACTGGGCTCTGATAGGATGATAGTGGCAGAGACGCCACACACACAGTCTTCTCTGATAGGATTAGGATTAGAAAAAACTTGGTACGTGTTTCAACAGATCAGTCAGGGTTTGGAAGTTCTTTGGAGGAGAGAGGCAGAAGTCTTACTTATTTAGTCTCTGTGGAACATTAACTTTTGCTGCATCATTTTGTGGCTTTTGTGATTTTGTTTTCCTAGCAAACCAAATCATGATAACTGAACAATACCAACAAAACTAATCTATATAACACTTCAGGAATTACGCTTAACTTTGTGCATTTTCTGTTGTTCACGTCTGTGTGTGATGTGCACGTGTCGAGGTTACTCTTCCACCACAGTTTTCAAAGCAGTGCCGCTCAGTTCAACCCAGAGCTCACCAACGTGACGAGTCTTGGTAGCTAGCTTTTCCCCAGGATTCCTTGTCTTTTCAGAAGCTAGAATTAAAGGCCTACTTCCATGTCTACCACGTGTTCACGAGGGTTTCTGAGTACCCTAATTTCGGTGTTCATGATTGTTTAGCAAGTGCTGAGCCACTGTCCCAACTCCAGTTTGGTGTACTTTTCTTATTTTCATTATATTATAAAAGATAAACTAAGGTGCACAAGGCATTTAAGGAACTTTGAGCAGACAAGGATTCACGAATCGGGCAGCCCCCTGCAGAGGCTCTTAGAAGGAGCAGGCTGAGAAGGCTTCCAAAGGGGAGTTGTGAATTCAAACCAAGCAAATATTTGACTAGGTGGGGGAGAGCAAGAGCTGAATTTGGACCGTCACAATGAAAACTCTCTCGTTTAGAGGCTAATGACAGTTGCTGATTGGATGAACTTGAGTTTTACTTCACTATTTACTTTGAGTTGGGTTTCCATTTGCTTACACAAGGACTCGGGCGGGCACTGGAGCTTCCTCCAACTGATGAACTTCTAATTAACGGAGGACCCCGGGAAGCTCAGGAATTAAATGGCTTGCCAACCTCCACAATGCTGCCTCTCACAATGCATGCCATTTTCAAACACTACAAGACCTACTGTTTATTTATGATCTCTTGCAGCCAGGGAAGTTAGCAGTTCATCTATAATTCAGAAAGCAAGGTGGGGTGGGGAGCGTGGGCCCTTCTGAAATGAGTCCAATCACAAAGCACAAAAGAGAAATAAGTTTCATTTTGCCCTGGGCTGTGAAATACCTTGGACCCACCCTGAATATAGGAAAAGAGAAAAAAAAAAAAAAAAAAAAAAAAAAAAAAAGACCAAAGAGACTGCGAAGAATTCCAGAGATTAACCCCCGGGGTAGGGAAGTGACTCTGAAGAAATGGCACCTGAAAACCGCATTTGTTCTGGGAGCCTGAGACCAGGAAAGATGTCGACGTTTTCTTGGAAAGGGTTCAGACGAGGAGTCAGAGAGATGATTGAGGGGGGTTGGAAGGGGCTGACTAGGACAGGTTGAAGGAATTAGGCAGGTTGGCCTTGGCCTAGAGACAGCAAAGATAGGCCTTGATAGCCATCTGCAATTACTTGGTTGTCTAAATAGCAAGGAGGTAAAGTGCTACCTGGAGTGGAACAAAGGACTATAATTACATGAAAATCGAGGCAATGAAGAGAAGACAGGATATGCAACAGTACAATTCACATCTACAAGACTGGTCAAGACAATTCTAAGACAAACACCCCAGCTGAAGGATCACCATAGACAAAAGCTACAAAACGTTATTCATGACCAATCCCCACCCCCCAACCCCTCAACCCCGGATAATCTTGTCTTATTATTATAAATTTTATTGCACTGGAATTCAGATTAAGTACAAAGTGCTTCAAAGTCACAATAAGCAGTTTCAACTGTTATTTACCTGGGATCAGGGATTCCCTTTGGCCATTTATTCCTGAACTGAGAGTGGCCCACGGTGGTGGGAATGACATGAGGTTTTCTCTCCAGGATCCGAGAACAGTGAGTGACCCAGGAGCTGGTTGAAAGGACTGGTGCTGAGATGGTGGCTGTTCAGGCAAGAGCATCCTTGATTTGATTAACCTTGAGGTTTATTTTTTATTAATTATTTATTGAAGATTTCTGCCTCCTCCCCGCCACCGCCTCCCATCCCCCCCCATCAAGTCCCCCTCCCTCATCAGCCCAAAGAGCAATCAGGGTTCCCTGCCCTGTGGGAAGTCCAAGGACCACCCACCTCCATCCAGGTCTAGTAAGGTGAGCATCCAAACTGCCTAGGCTCCCACAAAGCCAGTACGGTGCAGTAGGATCAAAAACCCATTGCCATAAATAAAGGACATTGAGCCTATAATTCGTGATCCTAGAGAAGCTAAATAAGAAGGAGAACCCAAAGAAAAACATATAGGCATCCTCCTGGATATTAACCTTCATCAGGCGATGAAAGGAGACAGAGACAGAGACCCACATTGGAGCACTGGACTGAAATCTCAAGGTCCAAATCATAAACTCCATTTAATTTAGGATTTAACAGGGAAAGTTCACACTATAAATTATTTCAAATATTTTAAAAACTTTCAATGAAGGACTTTACTATTGATTCTGCTGTTCTGATCTTTCTATCATGGGGAACACATTGCAAACCTAGCACCCAAATTTGTTCAACCCTGGAATGTGCCTAGTGATGCCTGTCTCTTCCATCTGCATGTAGTGAAGATCACGTGTTCTGTTTGAGGTCCTGAAGAAGTTCCCATTCATTTCTAGCAAACAAATGAGAGTTGTTTTTTTTTTTTTTTTTGGTCGCTATTGTTTTGTTTTGTATTTTTTTATTCATATGTACTTCTTAAAATGTACATA
Source organism: Alexandromys fortis (assembly GCF_014885135.2). NCBI lineage: Eukaryota > Metazoa > Chordata > Mammalia > Rodentia > Cricetidae > Alexandromys > Alexandromys fortis. Next base: position 7,896,039 of record NW_026067928.1, read on the forward strand.
AGTGTGCTTTAAGTTCAGAACTATTTTTTTTTCTTTCCTTCTTCCTGTTTTCTAGGCTGGTCTGGAACTCACTCTGCAGCCTAGGCTGATCTTAAATTTGAAATCCTCCTACCTTAGTCCTCCAGATGCTGGTGTTACAAGCACGCTCCACCATTCCCAGTCTGAATATTCATGTTTTTCAATTTTCAAAACATAATCTGGTCAACAGGAGCTAAAATGCAGAAAGCCACTGACATAAACATCAAGAAGTGTCTATGAGAAAGCTTGTTTTCCCAAGATGTTCATGCTGCTCTTGTGCCCTGGCTTCTAATACTTCCTCCTTCCCATCCTTCACATCTGCCGCCTTTCTCCCTGACTTTTACCAACTCTCTTCCTGGTACAAAGATTGGTGAAAGGACAGGGGCATTGTAAAATCGTACAGCTTGAAAGAAACAAATCTCATAAAGCACTCAAGTATCCCAGATCTCTCCAAAGGGTTAGATAGTAGGGAAGGAGAACACCCTGAGGTCAATGCATGGGGGAACAGGTGCAAGGATCACATATACCTGTGCGTTAGTTGGGGAGATAATTAGCCAGGGAAAACCCAAACCATGTGGAGGTCATCTCCTGAGTTTGGGATCTCACTGGGTGTTTAGGAACAGAGATTCACCATGGTTAAGATTTAGGCAGGAGGAAACAGTTTGCTTAACTGTCAAAGAAAAAGAATCCAATGAACTACTGAACCTTCAAGAGAAGATATGTTGACTTAATTTTTGCTTAGTTAATTTACAGGTTTTTTTTTTTTTTTTGTGTGTGTGTGAATGTGTGTGTGTGTGTGTGTTTCAAAGATGCCATGAATGTCAGTATAGCACTATTTCCTGGATCCTGGACACGAGGCTGGGCGTGGGAATGTGAACAGTCCTGAGCCCTCACAGTTGATGGTGTGGCATTCCTCCTCTGCCCATGTATTCCACATGTTCATTAATCATTTGTTTACTTTCATTTTTATGTGCATGTGTGAGTTCCTGCACACATGCACGCGCACCACATCCATCTCTGCAGCTCTCCATTAATCTTCCAGTGAAGAAGATAATTTTAACAAAGGGAGGTAGCTGACACATTTCTTTATCTGCCATTTTGTAAATTTGCCTTATAAAATAATATATCCGATTCTGGACAAATGCACAAAAGTAAGCTTCAGACAGCATCCCGGAATAGCTAATAACGTGGAGCCACAAAGATGCCCAGAGAACAGTGCATGAAAAACTTAATTTCATATCCCTTCTTTAGCGTACAGTTATTATTGTTTCATCATGATTCTCTTGGTTCAAAACTTAATGAAGTATTTACACAGTGTTTTTAATAGGATAAAAATAACATGTGTGTTTGCAGTGGGACCATGTAGGAAAGTGATCCTGGAGGAGGGTTTCCGAAGTGCAGGTCCATGTTGGTGTAACATTTAGAGGGACTGCTTTATCAGTTACCTGATGGGGGACCCTAGGCAAGTTATGTACTTGCTCTGAGGCCAGTTTCTTTATCTGTGAACCAATCTTGCTTTCCTCACAGACTTGTTATTGGAGTTCACTAAGAAGGGCTTTAAAGGCAACAGGTGGGGTGGGGAGGACAGAGGGGCCATGTTTTCCTTCTTCATCAGCAGGCTTTTAAGACTCTTGGCATGTCTGTTTCATGTTTGTCAGTGCCGTTGAATCATTTAAGCGGAAATGAAAACTGCAAAGTCCCCATTCCCTTGAAGAAATGAAGATAATAGGGTCTGATTTCTGCTTTTGGAATGTAACCGAGGCCATGTTTCCTTTCCAGCTAGAAAGTGAGTTCTTGATTCCAAATGTAGCCATTTGACTTATACTTTAAGAGAAGTTATTTTTAACTATCCTTTTCTTTGCCTGTTAATCCTAGACTCTACCGGAGCACAGTGAGATCCATTAAAATGAGTTTGGAAGCCAGCTGGAACGCTGTAGTGAGGAGGAGCTGCTACCCTGCGTCCTAAAGGCATTGTTTTTGATTAGCCATCTTTTCATGATTCTCACATAGCAGATAGTAACAGCCACCTTCCCAACAACTGTCTTTGGGATGTAATGCAGTGCAGGTAGTTGTTTTCAGAGTTTGACATTTGAACATGCTTTTCCATTTCGTTTTAATGCTTAGAATGTTCCAGTCATGTTTTTCCTGCCTCCTTTGCTTATTTATTCTCGATAAGCCTCGTGGTATAATGGCACATGTGATGGTGTGCTATTTCCCTTTCTGAGGACAGGTTAAGTCTCTTCTTTTGAACATCATAGGCTCATCTACTGACAAGACCAATGGGGAGGTATTGAATACATACTAGTGAAATACATATAAAATGATTAGGAGTGAGCTCTCATTAAAATAAATTATATCAGCAACAAAAAGCATAAAAAGAAAAGATTCCAAGCATAGAATAATCTTTGGGTACTTTCTTTCTTTGATACATTTATATTTTAGCAGGAAGGCATACCATATTTTGCGCTTATTCTTTTTCTGTTACTTCCAGTCACCAGCACGGATATAAACAGCTCGATGCTGTGGTTTTTGTTTTTGGGGGCTTTTTTCTTTTTGCTTCCCCCCCCCAATGAATGTGGGTCTAAGATGCATTTAAACAAAGGACTGATAAAGAAAGACTGATCCATAACTATGTTATTTGAAGTAGCCAAAAGGTGGATGAATGAAATAAAGGTTAATGGATAAATGAGCAGATGGATGAAAGATAATATGATAAATACATACAACAGAATCCTACTCCTCATTGGATGAACAGGTAAGTATAAAATGCATACACATACAACAAAATATTATTCAGTCGTAGAGGAAAACAATTTAACTTATGCTGCACCATGGGTAATCCTTGAGAATTATCAACATGCTGAGGGAGAACTTCAGTCGTAAGATCAAAGATAGTTAGGAGATACCACAGTGGTTAAGAGTGCTTTCTCTGCAGCATGAGGACCTGTGTTCAAAACCCACATTTATATAAAAATTCATTATAACTACAGGCCAATAATACTAGCATTAGGGGTAAGGAGTTATGAAGATAGGTATATCCCAAGAGCTTGCTGCCTAGCTAGCAAGCTTCTGATTGAGAGAAATGACCTGTTTCAACAAACTGAGGTGGAGTGATAGAGACTGACATTTGACGTCATTTTCTGACCTCCACATATGTGCACACAGACACTTGCAATACAAATCTTAGGGGTTTTATTGTTGCGAAGAGACATCATGACCGCAGCAACTCTTATACAGTAAAACATTTAACTGGGGGTGGTTCGCTTACAGTTTCAGAGGTTCAGTCCATTATTATCATGGCAGGGAGCTTGGTGGCCTGCAGGCAGATGTGGTACAGGAAAAATAGCTGAGAGTCCTACATTCTGCAGGCAACAGGAAGTCAACTGCGATGTTGAGCAGTATCTTGAGCATAGGAAACCTCAATGCCTGCCCTCACAGACACACTTTCTCCAGCAAAGCCATACCCAACCCAGCATTGACACACCTCTTCATAGTGCCACTTCCTATGAGATTTTGGGGGCCAATTACGTTCAAACTACCACAACATACATGTATCCACCATACATATATACAACACCCCCCCACTCTGATTTTGTATGTGAGGTACCTAGAGTGGTCAGCTCCACCCAGAAAGCAGAATGTTGATTGCCAGGGATCGTGAGGAGAATAGAGTTTTAGTTTCACAAGGAGAAAGAATTCTGGATCTTGTTTGCACAAAAATTAGCATACTTTCTACTCCTGAGCCATATATTTAAAAATGGTTAAGACGATGACTTTTATGTTACATTTATTTTATCACAATTTAGAAATTGACTATAGTAATTAAAAGGAAAAAGAAGAAAAAAAATACCCAGAAATACTAAATGAAAGAATGTTGCTGGTCTGAAGAATCTTTCTCCCTTTATGCCCTGACATAACTCAGTGTCCAACTTTTAAACCACAATAACCTCAGCATTAGGACATTGAGGATGTAATTTGTACAATTAGAAATGTTGTCTTTCCACGAGGCCCGTTGCCCTCCATCAGGATCGTATAAACAGTGCCGTGGAAAGGGTAAAAAGGCCGAGGAACTTACCAGTTTGTTGAAACATATAATGTGCCTATCAGTTTTCTCTGATCTTGGCCATGGCAGACTACAGACCTCATTAACTTTAGCATTTCTTGCAAGTGTGCTTCCTTCCTCGGCTTTCATTCCTGTCAGTCAGTCTCACACAGCACTTCCGGCTTCATCCCTGCTTGACAAGGTTAAGCCGGTTGATGATCTGCAGTCCTGTTCGGCTTTATTTTCCATAGATTTCTCCCGATAACCATGGCATGAACTCTAAACTATGTGTTAGGACTGAAAAGAAGCCAGAAGGTTTTTATTAGGGTTTGTATTCCCATCTCACTAATTTTCTGAGTGGCAACAATGGATCTGTGTCCTCTGTTTAAAAAAAAAAAATACATGATTAGGAAAAAGTGGTTTTGTTTTTCTATATTAAACAAGTTCAAGCATAATCTCCCTTGATGATCACTACCTCTATTCTGTCTCCCAAGACAATTCAGCAGTTTTCTTTATTCACTTTTTAGGATCCAATTAAGCAATTCATTCTGTCGCCCTGTGCTTTGTTATATTGAACTAAGATGAAAATTGGTATAATTAATCTACTCTTTAAACCTCGGTAAATATTTTAGGAGTATTCATATTCAGTAATATGTGTTCAAATGAGGCTATATGATGCTTTCTTGTTCTCTGAACTATTCAGCGATAAATATACTAGTATGGAGGATTTTGGTTAGGCTCAGATTATAACACGGCAGTGTGTATACTTCCATGATATATGGACTCTCTGCCCGTCTGCACGGATGCTGAGTGTGATAACTGCTGGGCCAGAGTCCTCTCCTTTCAGGGCACGGTCAGCTGCTTCATTTGTTCACCTAAGGCAAAGCTTTAATTTCAGTATTTAGGGATAGATTTTCAACTAAAAGAGAATAATGGCCTTTCTTTTGTTCATGTTGACAGCTACAGCATCTTAAAAGATTTTTCATAAAGCAAAGTCTAGAGTGCCTTATCCGAACCTTATCTGGAGCTATGCGATTGTGAATGTTTAGGACAGTTTTTCAGACCAGTCATTGAGATGACTCAGTGGATGGAGGCACTTGTTGCCAAGCCCAGTGACCTAAGTTCAATTCCTGGGACTCCCATGGTGAAAGGAGAAATCGGACTTTCACAAGCTGTTCTCTGACGTCTGCATATATGCTGTGGTAAATGTGTATGCCTTCGTGCATATGTACACACGCAGAATAAATGACAAACGACATCTCACCCATTTCCTGTAGTTGGTTCTGGCTATGAAACAGGATGGAAATTGGTACACAAAGAGATGTGTACCAATGACGTGCACTGAGGAGGCATTATAGACATATTCCATCTCTTATGTGGATGATACGGATGCTGGGGATCTCAGGTAAGGGTCTCATGTTTGCACAAGCAGTTTACGCACTGAGCAATCCCACCCCCAGGTCCTAAGTTACTTAAGTTGGTGTAGTTTCAGTGCCCAGTGCCCCTCTCACCTTAAATCAAGTGGGGGCTCAGTGATGGTGACTTTCTTTAGATGGCCACTTGTATCATCTCAGAGTGACAGGAAGGAGAGGAGAGGGCAGGGATGTGGAACAGTTCGTCTGTTGCAGACAGAAACTCAGTCTCAGGTATGTGCATGCTACATCAAATGGTGCTCAGCCATAGGAGAAATCAGTAGGAAAATCCAAGTCTTCTGACTTCTGTTCAGTAGGGTTTCGTTTTGTTGTTTTCATTAAATGGTGCTGCTTTTGCCTAAAAAGTAAAACAAAAGAAGACAAATTTGCAAGAAAGCGTTTTTTACTCCTTTTAGTTTCAAAATTATGGTCAAAATGGCCAAACAACTTGTGGTTTCTTTGCTCTTTTGTTTGCTCAGTTCTTATTGCTGGTCAAATTTTTAAATTTGTCTATGCTAAACATAAATGCTACATAGAAAGTAATCACTGCAAATGCAGTGAGAACATTCCTGAAAGAAATGGACGCCATTTAAATGACGCACATGTAGTTTCCACTATGTGTCAGACCTCAAGGGTGTTTAAATGTTTAGCTATTTATGTCCCTCATCTGTGTTGAGGTTGATAAAGCCAAAGTGAAGAGTATGCACATGACCTCATGTTTGTGGAGTGAGAAGTGGTGGTCGTGACTTTTATTCAATGTGTCTGGCATTGGATCCTTAAACCACTTATCTTCTTAATCACTTCTTTATGTGAGTGTTAATGCACTTCTAATTTATTGTCAGCTGTCTTGGTATTTTGTACTGGTCTATTTAAGCCAGCTTGAACAAAAGTGGGCAGAGTCAGCATAAAATGGAAAGAGGACTTTGGATTTCCAGCTTAGCGCCCAAAGGGCCGAACTTGGAAACCTACTCTGTGCAGCTTCCGGTTATTGATTGCTGACAACAAGGGGTGATGACAGCGAGAAGATTCAAGCACACGGGCAGAGAATACTGCCCACAGAAGACTGGATTGGGCTTTAAGCAAAACTCGCCTTGATTTGTGCAGTGACTGGTGTGGAAGGAGGGTTTGCGGGAGGGGTGAGATACAAGCCTGAATCATTTCTGTCAGATGGTATGGTTATTTGTGTGTATGATCCAAAATAGTTGACCAGTAGATCATCAACTTTCAAAGATAAAGTTTAATTCTTTAAGTTCTTCACGTAGATGTTCAACCAAGCTTTCAAATCAAGGTCATTAAACTTGTATTGGATAGCCAGCTTGAATGTAACGCATATACAAGCAGGAGTGTGGAAGGATGCTTAAAAGAAACCCCATACTAGCTCAGAATTGAGAAATGGATGATTGTTTATTTAGGAGTAAAGCAGAGGATAAATCAGAATCCTCTGCTTGAATGGAGAACAAAAGCTAAATCCAGCAACCAAAAAAGAGAGCAGACACTTGCATTGGCTTTTAAAGTATAAGAGGCCACGCCCCAGTGGGCCGGCAACCAGTAGCTGTAAGACTTCCTACAGCACATATCCATGACATCCAAAAAAAAATGAAAGCCATAGAGTTGTCACCCTAAACAAGTTGTCTTTCAAATATTAAGGCTCCGAAAACGATTCTTAAAGTGCAGGAAAGCGTACGGTGCAGTGCATGAAGAATCTTCTGTGCTAGTGTGTGGTAGCTGGAGAAACGTCAGTGAGAGGACCAGTGCACGTAAGAGCGTATAAGACCTCTAAGGTGCACAACGAATGTACAAATGCCACACATTATGACAAATTAAGAACAATGCAATGAAAGTCTGAGCAAGGAAGTTTGGATAAAAAGAAGAAAATAGTAACAAGTTCATCATTTCAGAAGCGATAGCGAGACATAAAAGGAAACTAGGTGACAGAATCCAAACAATGAAAGAGAACACCGGGCATGCAGAGACACGTACGAAGGGGACGGCGGCAGTCATGGCAGCACTGCTCCTAAATGCTAAAGAAAAACTATAAGTGGAAAAGTAAAGGCCATGTCATCTCAGAGGGAAAGAATATTTAGCAAAATTTATATAATTTAAACGCATTATGATAGTTTGGGCAGAGTACATCACCGACATCCTGGGAGTGGTACATGAGTTGGTTTAATTCACCTTACTGGAAGAGGAAAATTTAGAATCTAGAAATAGCAGTTGCCTCAGACCATGTTGTATATAGAGCACATATATATCAAGTAAAACTATGAAAAGAAGGAAAGATTGTCGGCAGAGACTGCTTGTTCATTTCCCGGCTGCCCAGATCCGAATTAATCACAAAGAAACTGTTAATTACAAAACCGTTTGGCCAATAGTTTCAGCATATTTCTAGCTAGCTCTTACATCTAAAATTAACCCGTTCCTATTATTTTGTATTTTACCATGAGGCTTGTGGTTTACCAGCACGGTTAGGGCTGGTGGCTCCCATTTTTTCTATTCAGGCAGTTATATGGCATCTCTTTGACTCCTCCTCCTCCTCTCTCCTCCTCTCTCTGCTTGGAATTCCTGCCTTAACCTATTCTGTGCTGCAATAGGCCTAATGCAGATTCTTTATTAACCAATGGGATTCACAGCATACAGAGGGAAATCCCACATCAAAAGATGAATAAATATTTGTCCATAGAAGGAAGGAAGAGCTTACTATAGAGAGGAATCCATAAGATCTCAAATACTCTAAATAAATGAGAAGACGAATGTTTCATATATTTGTTATAAATGATATATAAAATAGCTAAATAAGAACATTGCCAGAAAGCTATCTTATAAGTTACCAAGAGCCTTTGCCCATATACAGTATTCTTTATATCTCAGAGGTCAATACACAGAATATTGAGTCTCTCTTTTTCTAGTTTGATAGCTAAAATGAATCAGGACTTCTTTCTTCTTTTAAAACATTTCACTGTTTTAAAATGGGGTCATGAGTTTCAAGGCTGCCTCACTGATCAAGGAAAGAACAGTGAAGATAATAACTTGGCTTTGGTTCCAACCCACACTTAAGTTACTCAAGAAAATCAGTCTCCACTCGGCCATCTGCCATGCAATGTGCAGCCAGGCCAGGGAAAGCAGCTCATGTGAATTCAGCATCTTATCTCTCTGACATTCTGGACATAGCGCTATCCATTGAGCCAGCATTTTTCCCACAGTCTGTCTCAAATTTCACAGCCCTTGTTAAGTATGCAGATATTATCAGCCCTATTCCCAGTGAGCAAATGTTACTGTCATTTAAACAGATTCCAAAGAGGTCATCTGATGAACTAAATGAATCGCTGAAGGTACTGTGAGCTCAGAGAGAGGAAAGGTCTTGTCTCACCATTTTGTAAACCATTCAAACGTGTCCTTGTGGGAGAGGGAGGAAAGAGATGGGAGGCAAGGAAGGTTGAGGGAGGGAAGGTTGAGAAAAAGAAGGCTAAGAATGTCTTAGTTTAACACCTCAGTTTTATTGTGAGCAGATAAGAATCTTTCTATATCTCTACCATTTTTTTTCAACATCTGCTAATGTTTCCAATTGTCAATTCATAGTATGGGGACAAGTTAAGTTAAATATTAAGAAGGATTATTTTTCCCTCTTCTGCTTCAAATAAGTTGAGTGTGAGAATAGATGACCCCATGATGTACACTCCTGTATCAAAACTTAATGCCAACAACCAGGAGGTAGAGGTACGAGGATCAGGAGTTCAGGGTCATTCCTGTTACATAGTAAAGTTGAAGCCTGTGTTATGTAACATCCTACCTCAAAAAACAGACAGACAGACTTAGTGAAGGAGTAAAGAGATGGAAAGAAAGCCTGTGGATGGAAAGGCTGTCTATCAAGTAGTTTTTGTGAGCACCAAGTCAAAGCTGAATGAATGTGTAATATGGCCAATTTTTTGAGGTATGAAGTCCTAGTCTCACAGAGCTCTCACTGTATTTCTCTGCCTGGTTCATATTTATATGCATCATGTGCTTGTGAAAGTAAAAGGTATAACTGAAAAGTATTTCAGAGTGTTTAGATACAAATGAGTAATTGGGCTATCAACTCTGGTCATATCCACAGTCCACATTGTAAAACACACTATTCTATAACTTTTTAAACAAATAGAATAATTTCATGGTTTTCTTCCTGTAGGAAGCAATTGGCATAAATGAAGTTTCCAATAGTTGAAATAGTTGACAAGCTTTCATGGGAAATTTGGTGCTGTCTCCAAAATGTCTATGGTGTTGTTTGTGGCAAAGCTTTACCTGGGGGGAATGCAACACACGTGTCTATGCTGTGGAACAATGGTCTTCTACCCTTGTTGTAAATATTTGCCACTTGTATTGCTTTAATAAAATGCTAATTGGCCAGTAGCCAGGCAGGAAGTATAGGTGGGACAACCAGAACAGGAGAATTCTGGGAGGAGGAAAAGTCAGTCTGCAGTCATTATCCAGACACAGAGGAAGCAAGATGAGAATACCTTGCTGATAAAAGGTACCAAGGCATGTGGCTGACATAGACAAGAATAATGTGCTAATATATGATGTAAGAGTTAGTTAATAATAAAGTATGAGCTAACAGGCCAACCAGTTTGTGATTAATGTAGACCTCTGTGTGTTTCTTTGGGACTGAATGGCTGCAGGACCAGGTGGGACAGAAATCTCAGGCAACATGTCTACTCATCCTAGATAGGGAGCCTAAGATAGATCCAAGTCCAGTTTGGTGAACCATGAGTTTTATTGGGGTCACTTGAAGGAATATGGGTGTGGGGTTACTTACAGGAGAAGAAACAGCTCAAAGACAGCTGTATGACCAAAGCCTACAAATCTGGGAACCCAGAGAACACTGTGCAGCCTGCAGAAAGCTCAACAGGTTGGAGAACATCATTTCAAAGTGCCCCAGTTGGTCTAAATCTGTTTACGGCAGTTCTGCTGGTTTCTGTATCTTTCATGCAGATGGTCTGGTCTCAGAGTCTTCTTTGCAGCTTTATTGTTTACTCTGGCAGAGAGTGACCTAATAAATCTGGTTAGTTTCAGGAACTTCCTAAAGCTATTCTGAATTGTTTGCTGCTCTCCTTAAAGAGCTTCCCTGCAAAATAGAATGCTTCAGTCTCTTAGGAAAGTGTCACACAGCAGGTTTGAAAGTAGTTTTTACCTTTCCAGACATTTGTGGGTAGGGGACTTGCCTGGCCATAGTCGCAGGTGATTTGGAAGTATAAGAGGGTTTGGGCACATGATGTATGCATGCATGCAGGCTGTAGTAAAGAAACTTCAGACATAATTGCTCCATGGTATGGTTAAGGGAGGGATCTTTATTGCAGATAGGAGAGAGCACAGACAGTGGCTTCTGGAAGAGTCGAGAGCAGAGAGAGAAAGATGTAGACTGAATGTGGCCAACAGACCAGTCAGGGTTCCTGCGAGAGAAGGAAGAAGAGTTGAGATAGAGAACAGAGAGAACACAGTGAGAACAGCAGCGGCCAGAATATCGAGAATAGCTGGGCTGTAAGGATGAGCAGCTGGGGGAAGGGAAGGGCAGGGAGACTTGGAAATGCTAACAAGTACTTGTGAGGGGGAACTGAGGACACCTGGGGGCTAGCACGGATCTTTTCACAATGTTAGGTGCATAGGAACATGTTTATCGGAGAGCTATAAATCTCTTTTGCCAGAAGTAAAGGAAATAACTCCTTTTGGCAGAGGGAACCAGATATCATGCTTTTCAAATTCCTGAGGAATGCTGGCTTTTGTCTACCCACTGGAAATCCTCCTGTAGTCCAGCTTGAACTCATTTCTAGATATTTGAATTGCCTATCTGGAGTTTGGGGAATTGGGGTTTCCTTTAGACCTGACCGTGGGGACAAGTCTGTATGGCACTGATGACATGAAGTCATTCTTGTGAGTCCCCTGCATTTTCAAGAAAGTGTTGCTCAAGGGTATCAAGGCTGGGCCCTCCTGTCCGCCCTTCTTCCTCTGATGGCCTCCTCTGGAACACACTCCCGCCTGGCGGACTGGCGTTAGAACCGAATCCAGCTGTGTATCATGCCCTTAAACTTCCAAGATTGTGAGCTCAATAAGCCACATCTTTTCAAAGTAGCTTGCCTCAGCTATTCTGTGAAGGCAATGCAAAGTTGAATAAGAGATGAAAACGCAAGCTAATCTGAAGAGATTAAAAAAGAGCAATCAGAATATGAAGGTGTGTCTAAAAACGTTTTCCCCTGCTGGCTCGAGCACTTTGCGAACAGAACCAAAGGCCCAAATTCACTTGGGCACAAAGACATTAAGTGCCATCATATATATTATCACTCCAGTGTGGATTTGTTTTTCAAGTTAAAATCAGAAGGCTAAATCAGAAAGCTGTGAATAAGAGCACTTTACAAATAGGATAAAAGAGAATTAGCGCAAATTGCAGCGATGGTGCCTTGCTTTCAGATCTGTGGGTACTCCTCCTGCGGGGTTTTTCATTTTAACACAGGATCCAAACTTTAAATTAAAGGGATTAGGCTTTTACTGAGGGGATTTCGGGCTTCGCCCAGCATGTGAGGGTGTTATCTAGGGGGACACTGAGACATTTTTTTTTTTTTTATCTTCCTAAACCCACACGGGAGATGCAGCTGCCTACTCTATTCTGATGGGTGATTAGCACTTGTGAGCCGGTTACTTTAAGCTGGTGTTTCAAAAAAAAAAAAAAAAGTTCAAAGTTGGAATAGGTAGTTAGCTCCCTGTGATAAATACTTTGAAGTGTAACACCTATTTTTGTGTATCCTCTGGTATATATGATCAAGAGCTCCATTTAAATATTCTCTGCCTTTAGGAAGTTTGCCACAAGGAAGGAGTAATTAGGAAGCGCTGGGCTTTGTAGAGGAAGGTAAAGCAGTTTGAAGCCAGCCTCCACACTAGCTTGCTAGAGAACTTTGATTCAGCCTCAAAGCCCACCCAAGTCTCCGCTCCCGCCCTGGAAAACCTGGATATTGTGTGAGGTTGTTGTAAAATTTGTTTTCATATTCTTCCTGGAGCATTGTGGTGGTTTAACAGAGGGACCTTCTGTTAGCTAAGGAACAGTGACATTCAGAGTATCTTGCTCAAGATTAGTGAGGATTGAGCGCAGTGTTGACACATGTGGTCCATGCAGACCACGCGCGGAGGACCTCATAACCACTTGCAGGGGAGCCATGGCGAATACATTTCTTTTCATTGACACTGCTTTCACCTTAAACAAAAGCATAAAAAGGAAAAGATTTTTCTTTTGGTCAAAACTTGATCTTATTTGTGTTATCCATACCCTTGACAGTTTTTGATAGTTTTCATTAATACTGTGGCACCAGTGTCGTTTTCGTTTTCCAAAGTGGAGCAGGGGTTATGGTGTAAAGGTACCTGAGCAGTAGAAAGGCAAGATGGCAGAGGTAAAAATGAAGAGAGAGGCTGTGATGGAAAGAGCTAGCCTCTGGACCACCAGGGAGTGTCTGAATGGAGGGTTTTGGAATTAGGCTCCTCAAACCAAACCATTTACACAGTTCCACATGAATGAAGAGTAGGTCCTAGAGTACTGCAGAGTTGGCCCTCTTTTGTATTTCCACGTTAGACTTTGCCATATGAATTGTTATTAATGAAAAAAGGGTTTTTGCTTATAGATTCTCCCAGGTATAGAGTTAAGCGGGTGTGCAATGTCCCCTGTGAACTCACATGTGTCAACATTTTGTCTTCAACTACCGCACAGTCCCGGGAGACATGGGATCTAGCTGATGAACACAGGCTTCTTTGAATGGACCTTTGGAGATTATACTTGGTTCTGAACCACAAACACACGAAGAGACCGCCAGAATACCCCCTCTGCCATGGCGGATAGAAATTGGAGTACAAGAAGAAATTCTCCCTTCCTCAGTTTGCGTCTCTCAGGCATTTTTTCATAGCACTGAGAAAAGTAACTGTAGGCACAAGGGCATTGCCACCTCAGTCAAAGGAACTGTGATGACCCAAGGATTCTCTCAACAAAGTCAGCTTTGTTGTTTCTTCCTCCTTGGAAGAGGAATGGCGGGGGCGAGGGGCATTAGATCCTCACCTGACGCTGCAGCCTCTTCCTCCTCCTGCATCTCTTTCTCAGCAGAATGAAACTCTACCCCACGACCATGGCCTCAGAGTACCTGTGTTTATAGAAGGTCGAAAATTGTCAAAGGGCTGGAGTAGGGACCCTATTTGGCATCTATGGAGAATTTGTCATTCATGCTGGGGTGAGCTCTGAGTGACAGAACTGATCTAGAGTTACCTACAATCCTATCAATAACTCCTTGCCCATGCTTGTATGAGTAAGTCCATTGAAATCACCGAGTCACCAGCCTAGATTTGGGTGGCATGATTATTTTGATCTGTGGTTAGTGCCCTGTGTGGAGCAAAGAGATGTTTGGTCCTGTCTCGCCAGGAAAAGCTCATGCAGCATTGACTGCTACACACATCACAGGTGACACGTAAGAGTAAGGCTGATTGAAAGGGTGGTGTACTCATCAAACCACATGGATGTTGATGTGTTGAGGAATGCATCTATTAAGGGAGCTCATTGTTTCATGATCACCACAGAGTACACCTCCATGTACCCCAGGAGTACAGCAAGCGGCAACATACCTACACTCCAACTATGGTGTGTTCTGCCATACCTGCTTCCATCATGGATTCACCATACATGGGATAGGACTATAGTTCATAAGCCTCACGCTCTGGTAAAAGTTTTAGCCGCTTTGCTGATTTATATAAATCTCTCTGCTTGTTTCCAATCCAGGTCAGACCCATGATTAATTGAATTCCTTTCTTAGATTTTCTCAGACATTTTGAACACATAGCACTTATCAAGAGAAGTTCCATAATAAATATCTTCAGCTATGGTGAAGTCGTATTGGGCATTGGCTGCCCTATATTTCTAAAACCACTTCATGCCAGATGGTGCTGGTCTACGGTTAACTCTTGTTCTCCTTGTCCATACTGACAAACATCTCTGGAACCTAAATATAGACTAAAATATACAAATGGAGAATGACCACGTTACATATAAAGTAGATCTCGGGCCTATTTTGGTATCCACCACCGCAGAAATGAACCAGTAATTTAAGTAACCTGTCCAGGAAAGCCCATCAACTGTCTGGAAGTCAACCCCGTGGGAGTTAGACTACTATGTGTAGAAATAAAGCGAGAAACCCAAACAGTTGCCCCGGTAACAAGCAACTTCCCCACTTCCAACAAACTCCAGTCACCTCTCACCCTAAGGCTGTCCTCTCCCCATTTTCTAAGGTCTTTGAGTCTTTTTAAGTGCAGGCAAAGGTGTATATTTATTGAGATTCCATTGACTTCTGAAACATTAAGGGATGAAAGGCAACTTAGAATTGAGAAACCCAGGTGAAAGTTGGTGGTTTGCTCTGAATATGTAGCCATCACTTGGTTTTTTCTAGGTTCCAGTATGGGTTGGCATGACTTGTCAGGTTGGCTTTTATACCAGTTCCAGGCCTGACAAAATATGCCATTTCTCAGTTCCAGCTGCTGCCCCTTTGCCCAGAATGGTTGCTTCGTTACAGCGTTGGCCCTGCAGCTGCATGTGGTTGGATACAAGTCTCCAGAACACAAGGAACTGGCTCTCAGTGTCTTGTTGCTTGTTGACCTAGATGTCAAATACCCCATGTCCTTTCTCAGAGGTAGAAGTGCCCTCCAGCCCCCTCCTACAAGGGAGCCAAATGCCTTTTTCTTTTCCTTGATAGAGCAAAAAAAAAAAATGTACAAAAGAAGCGTTTGACACATTAATCAAATATCATCTCACTAAAATCCAAACAAATCCTTTGAAAGTTACCTGAATATTAGAAGGCAGATAGGTATTTGACATAGGAATGGATCTAGTTAAGTGTTTCTACGATGAGAAAGTCTATAGTGAGCCCTTCAGTGGTGATCTACCCGTTCTGCCATTAATACTCCATGCCAAGCAACACATTTATTCACATCTCAGTGAAAGCTTTTTTTTTGCCATGCTGTACTCTGTGGCCTCAGCTGTAGTTTATCTTGAAGTTATCTTTTATTTTCACAATCAAGAAAACAGTTCTTTATTAATTAAAAACCATCAGTTTTCCCAGGTCAAATATGTGTTTTATTTATGGTGAATTTGTATCGGCTAGCTTTTCTTATATATTTCTGTATTGTTCTGCATAACAATGCCTTACTGTTTCAAGACAGCACTGTGGTGCAATCTTGTTACAGACTGTAAAATAAGACATGTTAAGATGCATTGTGCATTGTGCAATCAGTGCAAATAACCTAGCTGACTTAAACCTGATGAACCTGCTAGGTTCATGCCTTTATCCATAATGGCAGTGTTATCACAGCTCAGGTCTCTGGAGTTTTCTTTCAATACTGTGCATAAGACAGACACCGATTTCAGAAACATTGAAGTATAAAAAAGTCATCTTAGAATTGTGAAGTACAGTCCCTATAAAATGGACAAATCTTATCCCTTCCTAATTCATGTTTAGCCAGGTTTAGAACGAAGGTTGGTAGGCACTCAAGAGAGACACCACCTTTACAGGTCTACTGCAAAAAGCCTGGAAAGACAATAATCTGTATCTCTTGTGTGTCACAGATATCCTTTGTCACAGGCAAGGCCTGTAAATCTTCTTCCACATTGTACCTGAGCTCTGTCCTTGCTCCATCTTTGATGTGCATCTCTGCAGGGCCTCTTTGCCATCAGCCACCATTGCTTCCATGATTGCCTTTTTCTCTCTCTTTTCTCCATAGCACGGGAAGAAATATCTTTTAATAAACGTGGCCACCTTAATCTTCTGCTCAAACGTTTTCACTGAATTCCAGCCGTAAATCAGATAAAGCCCAAACTTGCCTGCTCATCTCTGCCGCCTCCACCACAATGCACTCAGACTGGCCTCTCCTCTCTTTGTACCGGTTTGATTTCTTGCCCCAGGGACTCACACCTAGGGAATACCAACACTTCCTTTTCACAGCACACTCCTAATTCTCAGGTCTTGGCTGGAGTGCTGACAGGGAAGAGGGACTTTCCTGAAAGCTCCGCAGGAGTCAGTTCCTCCCCCTGCTTCCCCTCCTCTGTCAGCCACAGGTCTTAGGCTTTACGCTTTGTTGTAGTTACGCTGACTAACACTGGGAAGGGTTGCGTCTTCTTCAGTCACAGACTTGGGCTTAATAACGATCCATAATTATATGTGGAAAAAAGCACAGAAGGAAACAGTCTCTGGACACAAGACTAGAGGCCCGTGTTGACAGTCGGTCCCAGCAGAGATCCTGGCAGATGAAGCCCGTCTAGGAGGCCTGTGGGGCCTTTTCCAGTGGGAACGAATACTGGCTGGGGCTGAGAGTCTGACTTCAGGTCTTGGGTGATAACAGCACTAACTTTAGTGTGTCCTTAACCTTTATACGAATCTATGACTTTATTTTTGTAAAGGAATGATAATCCCTTCACTATTACGTACCCCCAAAATGGTACTAGGCAGCTGCAAGGTCAAGTAACCATGTGGACCCTGAAGTAAGGGGCTTAGTATAGAAGCTGTTTCAAGCCAGGCCTTGGTCACAGCTTCTGAGAAAAGGTGAAGGACACGTTGTAGCTACAGGACCTGGGCTGAGGTAGTAAGGGTGTGCCTGGCCGTCACTTTCTAGTCGTGATAAATGTTTGCTCGGTAGGGACACAGGAAGAGAAAGCATCTGTAGGGTCCAGACCTAGGCTTCTACCAGAGAAATAAAGGGTCCTACAGCATGCTTCTTAATCTTCTCTGTAGTTTTCAAAACCTCCTCTTCCAGTATCCTTTTCACACTGAACGTTTATTCTTAGAGGAGAGAGAAAAACACGGCTTTCCAGTGTAAATAAATAGAAGACTATTTGCCTTACAACAGACAGTCACACTCTTAAGTTGATAAAGTTTTGTAAAGGGGCTGGAGAGATGGCTCAGTGGTTAAGAGCATTGCCTGCTCTTCCAAAGGTCCTGAGTTCAATTCCCGGCAACCACATGGTGGCTCACAACCATCTGTAAAGAGGTCTGGTGCCCTTTTCTGGCTGCAGACATGCACACAGATAGAATATTGTATACATAATAAATAAATAAATATTTTAAAAAAAAGTTTTGTAAAATTTCAAGCATCAGCCAAAAACCTGGGAAGCATGCGAGAATAGTGTTCTTTGTGGGCCTCGTCCTTATAAGTGAACTGTGGAGCAGAGATGACCAGCTGCCCCTCAGAATGCATGCTTCCTTTCCAAGGTGTGTGTCTACAGGTCCTGGCTGTCCAGCCAGGACTGTGTGCTTGCTACCTTCAGGTAGTGCCACGTATATGACATACACCACACCAAGGCCAGTGTATGCGATCAGTGCTGCCCACGGTCATTCATGGGGTAGGAAACTCTCTCCTCCTGAGTGCCCATCCTGTCTGTCAGATGAATGAGAAATGAAGTTCTATTGTGTTGGATCACAGAATTTTAAGCCTTTCCCCCCTTGCTATAACCGTTAGGGTTTAACTGCTATAGAAAAAAAAAACTTGTTAGGATTAAAAATAAATATAGGAAGTAACTTTAATCTCCTTACAATTAGGCATATTGTATTACTTAAATTATTTTCTACGTAAAACAGTTATATATGTACAACTACATACTAATGAAAATATCAAATATGAGGATTAATATGGATCAAAGAAAGAAAATTTGCTGAATAAAAATGTTCTAATATGCAAATAAAATCAGAAACAAGTTTTCTCTATCTTCTGGGATGCCCAAACTGCCAAAGTTGAATTATGAAAACCTGTAAAACAAGTTAAAGGCTGTTATCTTTGTATCTATCAGACAATGATGATTTATTTTTATTTTTGACATTGTGTCTTCCTGCCCTTTTTATCTTTGTCTGTCTCATTGTTTCTAATGTTACTTTGAGAATAAGCCAGGAGGTGGTAAAAGCCCTTGTTTTTCCAAGTCACGGAAACAGCTGACATCCTGTCTCTCCCTATTAATGAGTAATAGACAGGTGGATATTTACCAGTGGCTCCAGCTGAATTATGACAAGACCCATCATGAGCCCGGCAGGGAGGCTGTCTGCTGGGTGGTGTGAGTAAGGAGAGCTCACGGCACAGCTCCTGGTTCTCCCAGCAAGTAGGGACAAGTTTGCACATTGCTGGCTCTCTCTAAAGAGTCCTAACAGTTGTTTTTGTAAAGGGCATTACAATTATTCTCTTGGCTGATGTTTATTCTGTAGGAAGTCTCTCTCAGGTCTTTTGTGGGAGACTCTAAAGCACACAGAATTTCAAACAAGCCCTGAGGATTAACAACAACATAAGGATTCTGTGTTTCCGAGAACTTGACATGTAACTGGGACTTGTGGCAAGATATTGGCCCTTCCATGTTGAAGTTATACTAATGACTTCAGGGCAAATGGAAGGGTCCTCTTGGTGGACATTGAAGTCGTGCAGCTTGTTAAAAGTGTTACCTGGGGGAAAGCCTGTATAGAGGAATGCTGCTTCAGAAAGCGCCTAGGATTTATATCCATGATCTCATTCTTTCTTTCATCATGGCTCTTCACTGAGCAGGTGTGAAGTCTTACTGTCCTTTCAGAAGGAGGTGGAGGTAGAGCAATTTGCAGAAGGTGTTATTCACAGCAAATGTTTTCTTTAGCTTTTCTGGAGCTGTGTCTAATCTACCTGACGGGATGAGGAGTGCAAGAGGCGAGCTTGGAATGACTGAGTCCATTTTGAGAGCACGATGTTCTATTAGTAAGAGGCTTCCTAGAATTAAGAAGGACAGCTTTGTGCTGCTCTTATGTAATTCTTATCTCAGGGTATTTCTTAAATGGCTTTAGCCTTGCTCTCAAACATCCATTAGCCTAGCACAATTAATAGAAGATACACAGGTTTCTCATCTTGTCAAAATGAACTTAAAAGCTAGGTATGGGGGCACTCGTCTGCAACCACAGAACCCAAGAAGCTGCGACAGGAGGATTGCGTATTAGAGGATAGCCCAGGCTATGGAGCAAGTATATGCCAGTTTGAGCTGCATAATGAGATCCTTTACAAACAAACAACAAAACAAAGCAAAGAAGAAAAAGACAATAGAACTAAGAGCCTGTACGATCCTCAATTACTGTGTATATGGTAACAGCTGACCAGATGAATAGATAAACATAGTTGTTTAGGAATTAAATCACAGAGCAATAATGCTAATTGTCATGTCTTTATAAATATAAAGAAAATTAAATTGCACAATGAAATTAGGGAGTGAAAATCACTGTGGAAGATTATAAGAGCCAGAGGGAGTAGGTGACTACTGGAAACACTGTCTTCTGGGCAGTTGGGTTGCCATGCACAGGAGCTCATACCAGTGTGGTCAATGTCCAAGACCAGAGTTAGCCCAAGCCAGACCAAACTGGAGCATGGAGGTGGCAATTGGGCCCCGAATCTTACCCCAACTGTGGACTCATGGAGAACTGGAAGCTACAGGGAGAGGGCAAGACCATTTTCTCTCAGAGTGTAGCCCCTAGTAGGCTGACCACACTCCAGTGGAAGACCACATTTGGGCAGCAGAATTGATTTTACTGGATTTCAAAAAGCCACAAAGTTGGCTTAGGTAGGGAAGGGGGTAGCTGGGAAGGGTTTGGGTAACAAGAGAGTATGATCTAAAGGGGGGGGCAAAGAGCTTAAACAGCTAATAAAATAATGTCAGAAGAAGTCAATTGATTCATGGTTCCTCCTGGTCCATCCATTTGAAAAAAAAACATGAACTAAATGTTTTTTTGGCTAGATGTCAAGGTGAAAACAGAAGCCAATGTAAGGCCACTGGAAAGATCAGTGTTGTCAGCTGCAATGGTTGGGCCTTTGGTGCCCACACGAAACTATTTACATGCCTCATTTCACTTGATCATCATAACTCAAAGAGGTTAGCATCCCTACGCTCACTCTGTAGGTGACAAAAATAAGTCTTTGAGAAGTTAAACAGCTTAAAGAACTAAGGAGAGTGACACATATGTATGAATGTAGAAATTCTCACCAGATGGTTTTTCTTAAGTAGCTACTAACTAAGAATGAAATATTAGCAAATGCCTTCCAAGTTTCAGGCACAGTGCTACATAGTGGGAATGTCATGAGGAACCAAGTGCTAGCCCTTAAGAAGAAATATATTCTCTCTTGAAGACCACAGTGCTTACCTTTCATATGTCTTTTTACATGCTCAGTCACCTTCCTTGTGATAACACTGATTCCATTGGGTCCTCATGCTTGGTTGTAAGAGCAGACTTTTTCTACATTGTTAATCAACAGGAGAGAGAAAACCATGGAGAGCCCCCAGCAAGCATCAGTATCAAGGATGAATGCCCCCATCACCTGAAAAGACTGAGTCCCACTGGCCTATGGGAGCCTCAGCTTCAGTAACTGCAGAGAAAAAGAATCACATTGGAAAGATATCCAGTTGAACAAAAAAGTCAGAAAATCCATGGGGATAAATAATGGTAAACGTTTTGTATTTAGGATCATAGGAATACATATTCATTTCATTTCTTAACCTCCAGTTCATCTCTCTGTTCTTACCTTCTTTGACACTAAAGCATATTTTTAGAGTTTGTAAAACCATGCCTATTTTAGAATGTATAGAACTGCAGGAGCACAAAAATAAAGGTGTACTACAATTCTTCAACACAAGTTGTTCGGTTATTGACTTTGATCATATTCTATTACTCAATCCATTGCAAGCTGGCCAAACTCCTGGTCTCACTATGAGGCCCTGGAATTTTGTATTGCTCAGAAACGCAGGGATCAGAAGCTCTCACTTGCTATAACAGCCAAGAATGTGCAGATTTAGTAATCACACAGCCTGTGGCTTACAGTTCTGCCGCTTCCAAATAGTCGACCTGGACAATCTCAAGCACCAATGTCTGTTTTCATATACACAAAATAAGTGCAACACTGGTTTGGAGGGCTTATAAGATGAGAATAAAAGTTCTTGTTGGTATCTGCCCAAAATAAGTGATAAATATTAATCATTATGATGATTATTTTAAGTAATCATTATTAAAATGCCCAAATTGTATTTCATGTACCCAAACTATATTTTTAATTATATGATTTCATTTGGTTTCTCTTGCTCTAATTTTCTTCTTTTTATGACCATCTGTTTTTTTAAAAAAACTAATTTTATTCATGTTTCTATTAATCTTTTCAGCATTTTGCCTACTGTGCATGGAGTGTTGGGAGAGGAAGGGAGGCAGGCAGGCAGGGAGAGAGGAAGAAAAAGAGGAAGTAGTTTTGCTAGAAGATGTTACAGCCCTGCAGTTCCCATAGGGATCCCTGTGGCATCTTGGTAAAACACTGCATCTGATGTAGCAGGTCTGCTTTAGGGTCTGACAGTCTGCACCTCTGGTGAGCCCTCTGTGATTCCAATGCTGCTGGACCATGGAGGTTGCTTGGTATACTTGGTAGAGACTAGCCCAAGCAATAGGACTTCAAGAGGGAACAGAGATTAGTGTTGGCTCTACCTTTCCAATAATATTAACCTTTTAAAAATGTGTCTTTTTCTACATCTTTACATGGAAAGAAGTTTAATAGTTTTTCACAATAGTGACAACCATTGTCCTCTACCAAAAGAAGTTTGGGTACTTAGAATTTATTCATAACAACTTTGAAAACAGTGAGACAAAGAATGGCCATTTTTGTTCCAAGGTCTAATTTTTTCTCTAAGTTTCTACTCTATTCATTTTATTTGCATGTTTCCCTTGCTAAAATCACTCAACACATTCTTTACTTGGAAAAAAGTAGAATATAAAGCAATTTATTTAATTCCACAATTTTATTTAAGTACCACTGTTTTTTTTTTTTTTAAATCAAAACTTTAAGTCAAAAGTTAAAGCCGAGTGAAACAGATATTATTTTGGATCATCTTACTCATGTGCCATCTTTGAATGTGAGTCAGAAACTTTCTTGTGTAAAAACAACAGAAGTCCTGTGTTAGAAATACACTGAAAACATGATCGCCAATTTCTTTTCATTTAGCTACCATGAAAATCAACTAACAAGTTGTCAGTGCTCTTTAGAAGTGGTAGGTGATAATAAGGGCGAGAATCCTAGGTGCAGGGTTTTGCTAAGATATTTCTGCAGACTCAAGTGTTGGAGTGTCAGTGAGGGTTGTCAAGACATGGCTGGGTCCAAGCGAGAATGACTGGTGGACCACTCCTGTTTATTTCACAAATATCTCTGCTCCATTCCCTTTTGTCTGCTATTATTCCCGCTTTTGTCTTGCTCTGCTTTCATCTCCCATATCAGGGGTTGAAACTCTCCTTCTTCTAATTGTGTCTGACACGAAACTGTCAATCTTATCTTTGAGGCCTTTATTGAAATGTTCCAGATGTGTGGGCAGAGTCTAGGCTTGTGGGCGCAACTGGCCCCTGACGCTTAAATGTCACTGTATCCTCTCTTCATCCAGCCTCCAGGGCTGTCCACCAAAGTCATGCATGTCATGGTACTTCAAAGCTCCTTTTTGATCCAGCCCTTTATTTTCCTTCTTCAGAAAATGACCAGTATAGTATGTCATTTTCTCTTACTGCCAGTCAGCAAGTCTCCTGTTCCCTAAGAAGCACTCAGAAACTTCTCTCCCAAAGACTGTGTGCCTTCAATATACCCATCTAAGATTTTAGGAAGTATACTTAGAATAAAATTGCTGATGTCATTTCCTTCTTCATGTATTCCAAACATCAATTGCAAGCATGTTTTTTAAGGGGACTATCATAAGCCATTGATCATATGACTATCATTTCATTATTTATGAGTGACCTTTAGGACTTTAGGTGTCTAGAAGCTTTCTGAGGACTCATGTGTTGTTTTTTTTTTTCTCTCTTTCTTTTATGAATGTCATCCAGCCTTCATTCTGGCAGAGGTGTAGACCCAATGACACTCTAGACTCTTGGATTCAGTGTGATTGTCTAGAATCTGACCAGGCCACTGTTCTTTGTTGTTGCTTTGGTATCATAATCGGAAGATGGCTTTTCTATTTTCTCACTTTTTCTTTTTTACTTTAGTATTGCCAATTAATTCATCCTTAATAAACATACTTAAGCCTAAAATTTGTTGCTTTCAAAATCTTTCCCCTACTTTTGAGTGACGCTAAATCAGTAAGGTACATATTAGACATCACTGGGTGTTTATGTAGCCAAGCTGTACAATTCACGAAATTTTCATTACTTGTGGCTCCTCATCACTTTAAAATGTCTGTGTTCGTAACCTTTATACATTGTGCCCATTTGATTTCCTGTTTGTCTCCTTCATGTTTCATGTGTATATCTGAGGGCATGGTCTTGAGTTGAACTTTCTGTCTTCGGTAAAGACCCCGAGGTCTGCATTCAGATCTAGCAGACTTCACTGCCATCTAATAGGTGACAATCTGTCCTTAGAAAAACCTGTTCATGCTTTTATTCAAGTTATAAAATAAGATAAACACATGTTTATCTATTTTAAACAGTATTTTTCATTACTATGAAAGTGAATTACATGTGCCAGGTGAAGAAGGAAGTATTGAACATGGGTGATCATTTCCCTCATTTTAATGGGAACATTAATATAAACATAGAACAGGTCAGAGAAATATGTGGACAGAGCTGTTGCTGGTGTCCCAGGGACTTTATTCTGAATGGAGAGACTCTTCAGGTCTTGGGTTTTCTCTCTTGTACTATATGTTGCTTGTACATATTGATTAAGCTGAGTGTGGTCTTTGAACACATGCCTGCAATGTGCTCTGATGCAATCTAGTTCCACTCTTCCTACTTCCTCTTCCTTTCTAATCTCTGCTATTCACCTTTTTTTGGGGGGGAGGGGGTCGTATTCACTATTGTACATTCACATGGAGTTTCTTCATTCGGTTTCCAAATACGAGAGAGAATATACAGTCCTAGTCTTTCTATGTCTGTCTTATTTCATTTGACACAATGTCCTCAGATTCCATCCATTTTGCTTCACACGACAGGAACTCATTCTCCATTGTGGTGAAATAATATTCCATTATATATAGACATCCTTTTCCCACCATGATCATTTTCAGTGATTAAACAATCAATGTGACAAAAATGCAAAATTTAGGAAACAAAAGCTCCCAATATGCTTTCATCCTAGGTAGATCTGTCAACAGATTCATGTATATTTTTCAAACTAATTTTTCCTCCTTTATCTGTCCATGACCACATTTTATAAAATCAATCCATATAAAATATGCGGCAATTTCTATTTCATTTTTTAATGTATATAAAACTATAGGTTTTTTATCCTATTTAAAAGATAGTTAACATAAGCATTATGTGTTATTTAGAATTATGTTAAAGAATGAATTTATGCAAACAAAGCATTAAAAAATTAAAAAATATATTTAATATGTGTATTTGTGTGTGTGATATGTATATGAAGGCATGGGACATCAGAGGACATTGTGGAAATCATGTCTCAGGCTGCACCTTTGCATAGGTTCAGAGAATTCACTGCAGGTCGCCAAGTTTGCTGGACAAATGCTTTATCAACAGAGCAATCTCCTTGATCTTAAAAAGCCTCTTTAAAGAAAAAACACAACAGAAGAACTTTTCAGCTAATGTTATGTAAGGAAACAGTTTAAAATAGAAACAAATAAATGTCTCCAGATCCTGTGGTGGAGACACTTTCAAAGGAATAGATTAACAAGGGGAGAGTTGAGTGAGACACTAGCTATAGACAGTCGGTGCCTCCAATGGCATGACAGTCTCACGGGGATTCCCTGGAGAGCTAGGTATGGGGAATTTAAAGACAGTGGCTGGATAAAGGACACCACAGGTTACCCGGAGATGTGATGCCCATCACCACTCACCCAGATGCCAGGGCTAGGGTCACCAGAACCTTTTACTCCAGGCATGTGGGAGTAAGCTTCAGCACACAGCTGGTTGCCAGCTGTGGGTTTTCTCTGAAATCCAGAGGTAGCATGGCTTTCTGGGACAGTGACTTTTTTCCACTATGGAGAGCCACATAACAGGCCCATCAGAGAGGCCCACATTCCCCTGAGTGTGAAGTTGGGGGTATATGTTCCAGGGGCCCTCATAACCCCTGACAGGGACTGAAATTCTCCGCTCAGATTTGGGTGGATGTTTTCTACAAACAACAAGCAGAATAAATGCACAATTGCCCTTCCATGGCTGTTTAGGCTTACAAGGACACCTGTGTTGGCTTGAGCTGGGAGTCTTTGATTCTACCCCAGAGATTCATAAAGGCAAATACCTATATCTTTTTCTCTGCCTCTCACTTACAAATAAAGGTTTCTGGTGCAAGGATTCTCTAAATTCCAGCTTGAATTCGAATGACCGGCCTGGGATCTTCGCAATTAATTTGACTGAGCAGCTTTCTACAATATAAAGACACCCTTACCTCCCTCCTCATCAGGCTGGAAATATGATAGATTCAGTTAATCTTCACCAGGCAATTTCAGACATTTTAGATCCACTTCTACCGTGTGATTAATTGCTTCAGCACTTGGCAAGTCTGGAATGAGAGAGTCGTGCGGGAGGAGGGAGGCGTGCAGGCTGCAGCTGGCCCGATGTTTGTTACTGCTCAGGCCTGGCCTCTGTTCCTCCTCAACAAAGCGCAGCTGCTTTATGTCTGTCACAATCAATGGGATGACATTTCCGAACTGGTAATTACCAAAAGGATTCCTGTTGATGCCTTTTGGAGCTGCCAATCTTCAGGGTAGCTCTTGGCTCCTTCCGAGAACAGTGTGTCTGCTGTTGGCTTTTAATCTCCCTCCTCATACTTGAACTGAAAGGGAGGTTTGTGTGGAGACTTGTACTTCGCTCCCTGGTGCTCTTTTCCTTCCCTTCATCCCCAGAGGGAATATTTAAGAATATCACAGAGACCTTAAAACCCTCTGCACGCAGCATTGGCTGAGGAGTCAACTGGGGAAAAGGTACCCCTCAAACATCCATGAAAACTGGAGTTATAAATGTTTTTACTTTCTGTGGCGCAAAGGCCTTCATTTTCTAAGGCTTAAATGAGACTCCTCCTTGGAATTTGATGCACATCAAAAAGACAAATCTAGAGAATACACTGCCTTCAGTAATCCAGAAGCGCTCCAGGTTGGCCTATTGCTCTTTATGCTATCCTAGTCTTTCAAATATCCAGACGCCACTTAGTAGGCAATTTTGGAGGGAAAACACATTATGCTTTGTCTTAAGGGCTCCTTGGGAGGGAAAACTTAGGCTCTGCACAGTAGTATGTCTGTTCCTTCCTTCCCTCAGCGGTGACTTGCTGCCGGCACAAGGTGCCAGGCATTGTTTAAACGCAGCGAACTGGGAATGGTACCAGGAGGTGCCTGGTGTGGGAAATGGAAGAACATTATTTAGATAGCTTCCAAAATTGTACTGAGACACTTTCTCCTTCTATCTGTCTTCTCCTTCCCAATTTCAGGCTTCAAAATCCTAATGCTTAATATGTCTCCCTCATTCGCGCGGTCATCATTTGATGATAAAACCTTTGCTCTGAGCCTTGGAGTCACAAGAACTAAGAGTCATTGCATAGGGATGAGTTTGAAAATGTGGCACATAAACATTAGCAAATAAGAAATTTAGGACAAGGCAGCTATTTAGAGTGATAAAGGAAATTTAAAAGCCATGAGAAAGAATGGAAAGGAAGAAAGAAGATTACAGATGCCCTTGCAGTGCAATCGGTTTGCACCTTTATAAACTCATCATAAGTCAGAAACACAGTAAATGAAAAATGCTTTCAATACACATCATAAACACCAAGTTGTGTCTACATGTCCTTTGCAGATCGTGGGTGGTTTCTCCTTGGGGTGTCTTGCCTGAGTAGGTACTGTGGTTCATGACCACAGCATCTTACATGAGAAGATCATCCCATGAATCACCGACCCAGGAAATAAAGTTCCAGACTTGAGTATGATTCTGTATCACTTTCACACGTAGTAAAGAAAAAATAAAACCACTCAAGTCTAGTCATAAGCTGAGGACCATCTGTACTTCACAAAGAGGTTGTTATTTCAAAAGTGAGAACAAGAGGCTAGAGACTAAAAGTCTCTTCGTGAGTCCTAGGGTCCAGGGGTAGAGGAGAATGGAGAGCCACTAGTTTTTATTTGTATATATTTATTTATTTGTGTGTGTGTGTGTGATAAAAATGTAGATACTTATTCCAATATATTACACCAAGCAGCAAATAACCAGAGTTGGTAAATCTGAACACACTGAAAACCTCTGAATTACACAACGTAAAGAAAGGGTGTTTACAGTATGGGAACAGTCTCCATATGGTTGCTGGTTTTCTTTTTGTTGTTGTTTATGAGATCCCAGGGCCAGTGAGATGGCTCCATGGGTAAGGATGCTTGCCAAGAAAGCCTGATGACTTAAGTTCAATCCCTGCAGCTGATAAAGTGGAAGGTGAGAACCAACTCCTTCAAATTGTTCTCTGACCACTGCGTGTTCACCCTCTAAACAACAAACAAACAAATATCTTTTTTAATTTATTTATTTATTAAAGATTTCTGTCTTTTCCCCACCGCCACCTCCCCTTTCCCTCCCCTCCCCCAATCAAGTCCCCTCCCTCGTCAGCCCAAAGAGCAATCAGGGTTCCCTGCCCTGTGGGAAGTCCAAGGGCCACCCACCTCCTTCCAGGTCTAGTAAGGTGAGCATCCACGAAACTGCCTAGGCTCCCACGAAACCAATAGGTACAGTAGGATCAAAAACCCATTGCCATTGTTCTTGAGGTCTCAGTAGTCCTCATTGTCCACTATGTTCAGCGCGACCGGTTTTAACCCGGGCTTTTTCAGACCCAGGCCAGCTGGCCTTGGTGAGTTCCTGATAGAACATCCCCCTTGTCTCAGTGTGTGGGTGCACCCCTTGCGGTCCTGAGTTCCTTGCTTGTGCTCTCTCTCCTTCTGCTTCTGATTTGGACCTTGAGATTTCAGTCCGGTGCTCCATTGTGGGTCTCTGTCTCTGTCTCCAAACAAATATCTTTTTAAAGAATAAACCTGGACGGTGGTGGCGCACGCCTTTAATCCCAGCTCTTGGGAGGCAGAGGCAGACTGATCTCTAAGTTCAAGACCAGGCTGGTCTACAGAGAGAGTTCTAGGACAGCTAAGATTGCACAGAGAAACCCCATCTCTAAATAAATAAAATACATACATACACACATAAATGAAAATGTGACACTATTTTGAGTTATTAAGCTCCTGCACTATTTTCCTATGATGGAGGAACCTAAAACATTTGGCAAAAATTCCTTCTGAAGCGGTGCATCTATACAGTTTCTGCATGGGACAATTTTGAAGAATCCTACCAAAGTATGTTATTGTGTGGGTTACAGTCTATTGGCTGAGGAAGCAGGAGACAGTAGCGTGAGAAGCCGTGGCTACATTCCAGGAAGTATTGCACATATTGGTAGGTGCACCTAAAATCATAGGAGAAACAGGCTCCAAGTGGAGAATGCAGGAAAGCTTGGCTCAGTGCTGCCAGGATGGTGACCGCAAGTCACCGTGTGTTTAAATTAGTTACAGATGAACAAATCTAAAAGGTTTACATTGTCCTTCATACTGGCTGTAATTCAAATGTGCAATACTTACAGGTCTTTAGTTTGATTGCTCAGCTCCGTTCCGTGTGCTGAGGGATGTGATAAGATGGCTTAAAGCACTTTACAGTTTGTCTCAATGGGAGAATCTAGAATGGAGACCCTTTACAGGAATCTCCATGTAAAAGCCCCAGATGGTCAGGATAAGCCTAGTGAATGGTGAGCCCTCATCGGCTCACCCAGGTAAACTGGGAATTTCTGCCAAACACTGTCTTTGCACTCAGGAAATCTGGATACTGTTTTGATTTCTGTATTTGATGACCATCAGTGGCTATCTGCCAAATATTTACTCACGGGGCATTGCTTGTTGTAGAGGAAACACTCTTTGTCTTTCCTTTCTTCTTCCCTTTCCTGATATAGACAATGTTGGTTGAAATTTGCAGTTTTTTTCACCATGTCAAATTAAAAATTTGGGGTGACTGTAGGGGGTCACAAATAAAACAAATGCAACCCTCAGATGTTACAAAAATCCATTGTTCTTAAGAATATTGGCTAGTGTGCAAAATATTTCCATAAAACGTTTAAAGTCGCATGTAAGACATTTCTCAAAGGTAGATATTGCAAACATTTGATTTTATTCTTTTTCCTTTGCTGCATTTACTAAATATGTAATTTCTAAACCAAAGTTAGTCGAAGCCATTAATTCCCAAAAGATGTTATTTTCTCCCCTGTTGCCACTGTGAGTCACTTAAGAAAAGCGTGTTTGCTGAAGGAGTCGTGTTATCTTCTGAACTAAGCATTTGAACTCCCCCACTGCTTAAGGACCAGTCAACCTCTTCCTAGGCTTTAGACTCAATGGAGTCTTCAGGAAAAAAACAAAACAAAACAAAACCCTGATATCCAGGGATAAATCATAAGTAGGCCTGTTTACTTTAGGTCAAATATTGAGGGACTTCTGATAGGCGGTCGTTAGGGTAAGTGGAAGCCAATATCCTCCTCACTCTCCAGGGCAAAGAGAACTCACAATCATTCTTCTTGTTTCTTATCTCTGCTTTCAATGAGGTGTCACCACACGCAGACCCTGGAATGTGCCACTTCCTCTGCTGGGCATTCAAGGCAGACCTGTCACCGACTGGAAGCCTAGCTTTCCTCTTTCTTTGACAGTGATGGAAGGACTTATAAGCTGTAACTTATTAAATCAATATGTTGTCTTTTCTGAATGTATTTCAAATGCAATAAAAATGAACTCATAAGAGTATCTCTTACTAGTGACTCTTGGGGCATCAGAGCTCAGGATTCCCATGAAAACCATGATTTTGAGGTAAAAGAGTTATGTAGAGTGAGACCCTTTGTTTTGCCACATTATTTATTAAATACATTTTGATTAAAATTTTTCCAAAACTATATTCCTTCTCGTTATAATGTGTTCTGTAAAGATATAAATATTTTATAATATTGGCAGAGTGTTTTTTGTTTTTTTATTTTGTTGCTTATTTATTCGTTTATTATTATTTTTCTTTTTAAATTGTTTTTATTGTGCTATACATTTTTCTCTGCTCACCTCCTTTCCTCCCCTCTATCCTTCTACATCCATGCTCCCATTTTACTCAGGAGATTTTGTCCTTTTATCCTTCCTATTGAGATCCATGTATGTCTCTCTTAGAGTTCTCTTTGTTGTCCAGGTTCTCTGGGGTTGTGGCCTGTAGGCTTGTTTTTCTCTGCTTTATGTCTAAAAGCCACTTATGAGTGAGTACATATGATATTCGTCTTTCTGGGTCTGGTTACCTCACTCAATACGATGTTTTCTAGATCCATCCATTTGCCTGCAAATTTCAAGATGTCATCATTTTTTTTTTTCTGCTGAGTAGTACTCCATTGTGTAAATGTACCACATTTTCTTTATCCGTTCTTCGGTTGAGGGGTATCTAAGTTGTTTCCAGGTTCTGGCTAATGCTGCTATGAACATAGTGGAGTACATGTCCTTGTGGTATGAGTCTGCATCCTTTGGGTATTTTTAGAAACTTACAACTTGAGGCTGTAATACATTTTATTACTAGATTTATGGTTCTAGAGATTAACTGCAGAACAAATCATATGAAAAGTAGTTTCTTAGGAACAGTGAGACATAGCTGTAATTGGGAGGATCTTAGGTCTGGCGAAAGAGGAAGACAATACTTCACAGTAAACCTAAAACAGAGCCCTATTTAGAATGCCACGGGAGTGCTCCAAGGTGGCACCTGACTCCAAAAGCAAGCTTACCTGGGTAGATTTTTGAAGGACAGGTGCTTCCCCTTATCCTGACCCCTAACTCTCACATGAGCCACCTCCCCTGTGAGGGTCACACCGCAGTCCTCCAATGCTAGACTCTGCAGTGCCAAAGTCCCTCCTGGGTCACTTACCAGAATCTTCCTAGAGTAGCTTCTCACGCTTCAATTCAGCAGACTCTCCAGGTCATTCCCCTTCATAGACAGCTGAGTTTAATCTTGTTTTTCTTCTAACAGATAATACAGTCTTGACAATTTGCATATGTGTATTCTCACACATGTTGTGGCTTTGAAGAGAGGCTATGGGAGGAGGAGGGGGAAGTCCAGGAGGATTCCTGTGGCCACAGTGCCGGAGAGTTTTCCTTTTGAAATAATTTTTTGGTAAAGTTCTTTGCTAATTTTATCCTGGGAACAAAATCTGGGAAATTTTGCTCAGGTTTTCTGTGTGGCTCTCGTAGCCTTTGTACTCTTCTCCTTCGTGGCCTGTGGCTAATTCCAAAGAAAGCCAGGCGTAAATACACCAAAGTCAGCCAATGGCATAAATGATGTTGCTTCTGCTTAAGCAAATAATAAAGAAAAAACAAACTATTTTGAACCAAACAATCCCAACTGTCCAAATGATGGTAGCACAATAAGTGACCCCCGTAAAGTATCTGTCTAGGACATCAAGTTCTCAGTCACACCTTTCCTTGGAACCAACAAATTTCTATTGCATAATGATTTCCAGAAGATTGCTGATCCGGGGGCTGGTAAGAATGCTTGCCATGCAAGCATCAGGACCTGAATTTGGATCCTGGCACTCACATCAATAAATGGGCACAGGCACACACACCAGTGATGTGGGGAGCAGAGGCAGGAGGTTCGCTGGGGCTGGCTGCCTAAGTCCAGCTTCAATGAGAGGCCCTGTTTTAAAGAACCAAGGAGGAAAGTAATAGAAAAGACCACCTGGCATCCTCTTCTGGCCTGCTTGAATGCATTTTTAGAGACATGCTGTGCACCTGCTTACGTATGTGCTTATGGACTACGCACAATTGAGAAGACACCCTCAACCCTCTTGTGAACAGGGTGGGGTAGACAATATCTTCATTTGATAGACAAAAAGATTAAATTAAAAAAGTGTGTCGACTGTTTCTTCATCCTGTGTGCTTTTCTTATTTGCCCCTCACAGTGGGAGGCTCAGAAATACAGGCTCCAGAAATGTTTTTCTGTTGATGAGGTGGTCAGTTGTGATAGTCGTACTTTTACACTAATTATGAGACAAAAAGCTGCCTTGTCTTGCAATCTGCAAGTCTATCTGGAATTTGACTCTCAGGAAAACAAATATCACCGAAGGAAATGTTCTTGTCTCACACCGTGCCCCAAGACTATTCTCTGGGGATATTCAGGACAATTATCCAGTGAGTGTGTGACCTGAAAATGAGAATCTGCCATTTATGCTAACATTAAACTGCACTTAAAGCTGTGCCACTTGACTACTGACTGCTGGGAGAAGGAGAATTGGCCTCTCCCACGGATGAACCCTCTTACCGGTTGTCTAGTGAAGAGTGGTCACCTCTGAAACAACAACAACAACACACGCACATACAAACCCACACACAACAGAATACTAAATTCAACAGATATCTTTGGGCATATACATAGATATATACACATATGTGGACGTATCAGTAATAACTCAAGAGAAAGAGGCTATCAACTTGGTGGGGCAGAGGAAATGTTTGAGTAATGGTAGCTGAAGGTGCTGGGGGAGAAGAAAGGGAAAGTGATATAATTGTCAAATTTGGTAAAATATTTTAAAACATAAAATAA
Source organism: Alexandromys fortis (assembly GCF_014885135.2). Lineage (NCBI taxonomy): Eukaryota > Metazoa > Chordata > Mammalia > Rodentia > Cricetidae > Alexandromys > Alexandromys fortis. The sequence goes on from NW_026067928.1 coordinate 7,929,113, forward strand.
TAAAATAGATGCCACTTGCTTTATGGGTGCAGGCAAGTGATGGGGAGGGTGCAGGGTTTCCAGCTTCCATGAGTCATATGTCAATAATGAAACGTGGGAAGCAGAATCAGTCTCAAGGCACAGTTCCAATCTGCCTGTCCCTTCTGGTAGGACAGTGTAGGGGTAAGGGAGGGTGATAAGAAGGGAAATGAACACCCACATTATCATTTATGCTTCAGAAATGACGGCTTGTAATTCAAAGTTCATTTATAAGTTGCATAGGGCCAGCCATTTAGATAAGAAAAATCAATTTCTGTCTGGGCTCTTCCCGGTAGTCTGTCTGTGTCTGAGTCCTGCTGGAGGGGGAGTGACTGGTCTTTCCTCTGCAACTGCTGCTCTTCAGAGAGATCTGGACCGTAGGACCCCACTCGGGGTAATGAATGGGAAACATGAGAACATGCTGCAGTCCACAGGCGGGGGGTGTGTGTATCTGATGTCTTTCATGAACAGAGACTCATGGTCACGTCATAAAGGGGAAAAACTTGAACCGAAAATGAAGAGGTAGGAGAAAGACTAGAAAATACAAGGAAGATGCTGCTTTGACATCCAGGCCTAATGGGTCAGGGCTTGGGTCCCAGATGGGGAGGACAGCCTGTCAAGACTGTTATGGCTATTTCTAATTCCCTTCTTTTTGTTTTTGATATTACGTGAAATAGGAGACTGATATAGTACCTTAGATAGACAGTCCAGATGAGTCAAAACTTACAGGATTATAAAACTAATAGTTTCTTCTTGTATAGAAACACTGACTTATTCCTTGATTGTAGGAAAAGCAAACAAAAATTAAAAAAAAAGAAGTTCTTAGGATCTCATTTCTTGTTAGTATTTTTGGGAAGATTAAGGTTTATGATAGTAGAATGGATGCATAAAAATTGATTGTGGGTTTTTTTGGCCTCTTCTTGGCATCCTTAAACCATGGAGACAGTGAATTCCTTAAACTTCATACTATGCATATGAATGCTTTAGGTAGGGTAGGTACATGGGTCAAGCTATAATCAGGTTCTCAAATGGTCTGTCTCCTAACCAATTTAAGATCCAGTCTTAGTGTTCTGTTTATCTTCATGATTTACCAACACCCATTCCCACGCTATACATTTGCTTTAGAAAACTGGTTCTTCTGTAGTTTTCTTCTCTATATACTTTGACTAATGTCTCTTTAAACCTCCAAGATTTTACCTACTTAGCAAACTCCAAACCCAGTTGCGCAGCTAACTACCCCTTGGATGCTTTCATTTGCATGTTCTAGGTACATATAACACTGCATGCCCTCGTCTAAACATTTTATCTGGCCTCTCATAACTACTCCTTCAGTCACCTGTGACGTCAGAGAAACCAAGGTCACCATCTACCTGGCTTCCCAACTTGGCCTTGTGCTGCAAGCTTTTGTGAACTTGACACAAACCTAGACATATCCAGGAAGAGATAATCTTAGTTGATGAAATAGGACTGGCCTGTAGGTACATCTGTGTGGCACTATCTTGATTGATTGAAGTGGGAAGGCCTAGCCCTATATTGTCAGTACCACCCCTGGGGAGGTAGTCCTGAATGGTATAAGAAAGCAAGTTGAGCAAGCCAGTAAGAAGCACTCTTCTATATATTTTGCTTTAGTTCCTGCCTCCAAGTTCCTGCCTTGGCTTCCCTTAATGGCTATGACCCAGAATTTATAAGTGGAAACAAACCCTTTCTCCTCAAGTTGCTTTTGGCCATGGTGTCTTATTACAGCAATAGAAACCTAAGTAAGACAGTCCCCTCCGTCCCCACACACATTCAATCTTTAGTGTACCCCAGAAGCATCTTTCATAGTTGGTTCCTCTGCCAGTCCATCATTTTGGGTCTTTTTTCTCTCTTGCTTAGATTCTTGCAAGAACATCCTAAATGATCTTGTCAAGGTCAGACTCATTCCCATCTGTGCAGTCGCTTAGCAGCCCAAGCTAGTCCATTGGCAAACCTTTGCTGTTTTTCATTATCCGAAATGAAGTCTGTTCAGACTCAAATGTGCACCCAGCACCTTTTTCTGTTTCATCTGTTGCCATGTATTACCATGCTCTGAGTTCTAGCTAATAGGAACACCATCTTGTTTCATAACTCTATATTATCTTATTACATAGTCTCTCAGGCACTCCATCCCAGGAATGCTAAGTTTTTCTTTTTTTGTACATTTCATGTTCTTTAGATACTTCTTTCTGTCAGTTTTGTGCACTATGTGGGCACTTGGACACACTGAAGTTTCTATGCCCAGTGCTTACCATATAGTTGGTTCTCATTAAGTGCTTAATGTATTGAGTGTAGAAACTTGTAAAGAATTTAATAGTCATATAGCTTGACTTACTAATTTGGCTAATTATGACATTGTTCTGCAGTGGAACTTAGTGAAAGGCATAGAGACTGATTCTGGGATAGGGGACATGTGTTTCGACTCAGCTGAATGCATCTTTCTCTGCATAGCATAATAGGATTCAAGAGGTTTTTTTATGGGAAAAAATGTTTAGTTTTAGGAACAATATAACCTGAAGAAGACAATGGAATTTATTGTTTAACGATGAAAGAAAGGCAATAAACACTCCCGAGGATCTATAACAATTATTTCTGCATTCAAGACAATGTACCTGAAAGTGCATAGGAGAGAAAGAAGTCCAGTCATAGAGAAGGACTCTAGGTGGTGACACTGAAATAGCCTTAGCAGTTAACACTAGATGCTTTAGAAACACTTCATCTCTGAAGCTTGAGAGCAACAGAGATGAGGAGATGTCACTGGGGATCCGTGTTCTCCTTGAGAGACTGGGCAACAAAGGGAAGGGGGAAGCAACATTTCTTTCGAAGGGAAGCACATGGCTCATTGATCTCGGTTCCCTGTGTAAGGTGAGCTACCTTATTGGAAACACTGGCTTCTGGAGGTAGTTTCCATGGAAGGGTTAGATGCAGAAAATTAATGAGGTCTGGAAAGAAGATCCAAGATAAACACATTGTTTTTGAAAGAAAATGCTGAAAGGGCACACATCTGAGATGGGGAAGAGAAATTTGGGGGCTTTCCTTTTATGTCGTGTGACTACAACTATAAATGAGAGTCACTGAGTAAGGATTCATCAAATCTTACATTGGGTGTATCCATCTCACCTTCCTAAACTTGGAGAGATGCAGGTTCCATGCACAGCTGTTAGGAAGGAAAAACATGGTTTATGCATTATTGAAGAATACATGGCAGACCCATCTGCTCAGTAGTTGAGAACAGGAGTTGGTGAGCTCACAACAGAAACCAACTGTCCGGAAGACAGAGGTGGGAGGCCAGATCCAGAGAGCTTAGGGGAACTTCCGGAGCTGCTGAGGAGAGGTGAATTTGAGGCATTGAGTGCTGAACAGGGCAGCTGCCTCTCACTGAGCCTTCCTTCTCACTACCCACATTCTAAATGTGTTTGCTTTCTTTCCATTTCTTTAGTACTTTTTTTAAAATCTACTCTTAGGGATTTGAAAAAGTACTCTATTAGTATATGATGTGCTATCCATCCAGAAAATACACTGATACTCTTGTCAGTTGGTTGGAAATAGCATCATCTCTCAGAATGGTTTCTGGAATCTCCAAAGACAACAAAATCTAATGATGCTTAAGTCTCTAAGATAAAATGTAACAGTATTTACATGTAACCTACACACGTATCTTTCTGTATACTTTAAGTCACTTCTAGATTGCTTATAATGCATAACTCAGAGCAAAGAGTTGTACTGTTCAAGGGTAAAGACTAGAAAATAAGGTCTGTGTATAATCAGTACACAAATACTTTTTTTCAGTTTTTAACATCTGTGCTTTGTCGGCTCTGCAGATATGGTCCCACCGACAGAGACACCAGGTATTATGGGAGTCACACTGGCAGATACTTTGGGAGTAGAACCTGGTTATTTGTTAAGAAAAGAGGACTTTCTGAAACATTTTGAAAATGCAGGATTCCAATGTCTTACAATAAGATAATGCTTGAATTATTTGGAGGATAGTTTACATGGAAAATCCCAGTCAAAAGCAAAATATTAGTATTCCTGTCATTGTAAAGTCCCAGAGTAGGGAGTGCTGGGGAATTTGCAACTAAATATCCTTCTCTGGGCCCTTTAGCACCTTCTAACGATTTCAGAAATCAGGGAATTGGCCACAGTTTGCTAAAGGGATAAGTGTTTGAGAGGCAATGAAGTTTATTTGAAGAATTTAGAGTCCAGTTTTATTTGAAGTACAGTGTGAATGGACCCACAGTGCTGAGGATCCTTCTGGGCCTGTTTAAGTAGTGGTTCCAATTTCCTTTCTGAACAGTCTGCATGTCAGGCCGTGAGGGTTACAAACGCTGATCTGTGCCGTGTGAAACCCTGCCCTGGGACGGGACACGGTGTGAACTCCTTGCAATCTAATCCTTTAAGCACCCCCTCAATTTGCACACCTGCAATGAAGTTTTTTTTGACAACTTCAGTCTCCAGGCCTTCCTTCCACCAAGAGTATATGCACTAGTTGAGGTTGTACTATTGATCCGACCTCTCAAGCATGTGTAGCAAGCTGGAGAGTTTTGCCCACAGAGGATTTGGGGACCTGAAGTTGCTTGAGAGAAAATATCACATATTTATTGACTTCTCATTATGAGCCAGGCACCATTCGATGTCTGGACACTTAGCAGTAAATAAGGCAGACAAGCATTCTGGCTGCGGAGACAGACAATGGATACCAGACAAGTAAAGTGGAAGCAGATGAGATCAACACTATTAGAGCTCCGGAGAAAGTAGGACAGGAGCATGGCCTGCGTCGTGACTTTGTCCAGGAGAGTCTCACACATGGGATTTAATATCCCAAAGTTATGTGACCTGCTGGAAACAATGCCTTGCGAGAGTGTGTGTTCGCCAAAAGATGTGTGATATGGATGGGACATCAAAACTCAGCACTATTTTTCGCACCGTGTTGCTTTGTTTAGGGATGTGGAACAAAGCTCGGGCCCAAAGCTTGCCTAAAGATCAGCAAAGTAAAACAGCCACACTGGCCAGCCTTACAGACCAGGCAGTAATGACACATACCTTTAATCCCAGTAGCCACACTAGCTTGCTGTAGACACCAGGTGGTAGTGGTGCCTGTCCTTAATCCCAGAACTAGAGAGGATTATAAAATGGAAGAATACAGCTCTCCGTCTCGGTCTCATTTTGAGATTCCTGGAGGCAGGATCACCATCTCAAACTGAGGTAAAAGTAAGAGACAGTAGCTGGTGGCTTTGCTTTTCTGATCTTCAGGTTGAACCCCAATATCTGTCTCTGAGATTTTATTAATCGTGCTTCAAGAACCATTGAAAAACTATACATGGTTTTTTTTTGTTGCTTCTCCATCATCATCAGAAATATTACAAAGTAGAACCTCAGCTTATGTAACCAGAGGCCTTATACTATAGATCAAACAGAATAAGCATTGGGAACCCAAGCAAACCGTATCAGACACTGGGGAAAGAGGTGACAACAAGTCTTCTGGGTTTACCTGTAGATGAAGTTGGGCACATGTTTAATGCGGTTTGTCAAACGGAGGCCCAGGGAGTACTTGGTCACCCACTGGTTTGGTAATCTTTGGTGAGTTCTGAGGCTCTAGGTCAGAACTACTTGGGGATAATCAACTGAATTGTCTGATAACCATGACAAGAGTGAAGAAAGCTGGTTTAGAGGCTCAGACAGGCTGGATCTTCCTGGAGTCAATGAGCCTGGAACCTGGCTAGTCAGGCTGAAGATGACAATAGACATGAGGTTGACAGGCGGGCATAGACTAACCAGCACCATGACAGAGGAGCAAGGATCCATGGGTAGGGCTACATACTGTGGTAAAACATGTAAGGTAGAAGTCTCTAGGCTAACTGGGAAGCCCAGGTCCCATGGAGTAGAATTCCCTGCCAAAAGACAGAAATTAGTCCAGTCCTTCCAAAAGAGTTGTGCTGTTGAATAGAGCTCTAACTTTAGTTTCATAGGTAATTGAGCAATGAATGAAAGAGCAAAAGAAGCTCTTGTCTTGTAATTTCTGATTCTCAGAAAGCTATAAGAAGACCATGGTAGAATGGTTCTACCAGGGAACTCAGTCTCTTCTTCCTGGTCTGGTCCCTTATAGCCCACCTCCCGGATGTGTACCACAATGGCCTCACTCTGCACAGCAAGGTTGATCTTGTCATGTACCTTCCTTTTCTTGGTTTGTGATAACTTTCTTTTTCAAGTCGCATTAAAAATAAACAAAACAAACAAACAAAAAAACCCCACTCATACAATGGAATTTTTCTAAGCTTTTTTTCATGTCTTTTCTCACATAGAACATCCATGGTTCATACATTTAAAGCAGACATATGTCTGCTTGTTTGAGAACCGCAGCTTTTCTGCAGGACATTGTTACCTCCATTTTAGACATCTATCTGAACTGTGTGACAAGGCTTAAACCTTTTTTAAGTTTTTAAAATCTTTTTTGTTCTTTTTCCATTAAAATTCTCAGAGCATCTTTGGTAATGTTTAGGACTTTTTGCGTTAATTAATCCAGTTTTAATGTGATCTAACCCACTTACGTTAATTAATCCACTTTTAATGTTAATTAACCCACTTTTTCCTGGTTATATTTTTTCTAGCTTCCTTACATGCTTGCTTATTTTTTTGTTAGAGAACAAATACTGTAAACTTCATGTTAGGTGTTGGATGTTCTTCCTGTTAACTCTTTGGAGGCTTTATTCTGTGGTGTCAGTCAGACCTTCTGAGGCAGGCTCTTCAGCATTCCTTGGCAGGCCTGGTGCCTGCTGGAGTCTGCCTGCCTTAGCACCTCTGCTAAGCAGTACGAATACTCTTTCTTTGCTGTGCAGTCTCCTCACTCTGGCTTGTGGAACCCAGCTGTTCTTAGCTCTGGCAGACGCTCCTTCTCTGGTGTAGTAACAAACCTGACTCCTTCATACTCAGAGCCAGGCAGCCTCCAGGTTTCTAGGCTCACCTTGGCTCATCCATGGCGTCAGGTGCTGCTAATTCCAGCAGCCATTGCCTTCTGAGCCTCACCTTTCTCAGATACAGAACAGACTGTCTCATGTTTCTTCTCTCTGTGCCACACGGGAAAATTCTCCTTAGATTTGAGACTGCAGGCATTGACTGTGGAGCTCAGTGGGGTTTTTCCCCCCCACCTCTCAAGGTCCAGTACCTCCTGTCCAGAGTCTGAATATTAAGCTTTCTCCTTAACACATACTAGTAAATTACATAAAAAAAAAAAGCCCCGTTACTGTGTCGGAATTACATGGCCAGAAGCAGAAGGACCTTCATGACTAGTCTGTGTTTTTCCTGTCTGTTCTTATCTCTTATTTTTTCCTGGTTTGAACTGTGTTTTAGTTTGTTTGTTTATTCATTCCTATATTGGAGCCTAGAGCCATCATTCATCTCATGCGCTTGGATAGTTAAGAAGAATCCCTTTCTCTTTTGCAGTTAACAGCTTAGTAAACAGATCCAATAAAACTCTAGATCAGGTAGTATTCATATTTGAAGCAGCAGATTTATCTTTTTAAAAGGCTATTAAGGCAAAACCCATTTTATAGTTAATCGAGGTTTAAAGCACCAATGATCTAGTCTTCAAGATTTCTATTTCCAGACTCAAGAAAAACTTTCTTAGGATACAGAATAATACAGCAAATTTTATTCTTTCATGTTCAGATACATGCAAGGAAAAAGCTCTACTATCCAAAACAGTGAAAAATAACTTCATAAACTTCTGGGTTTTTTTATTTAAATTAAGTGTAGACTCGAATTTTTTTTTAAACAATACAAGTATATTTAGTCAGTATTCATCACTAACCATCTGATTCGGGAATGTGTCTAGTTTGTCTCTGGAGTTAAAGCATTATTTTCTCTGTTTCTATACCTCACAGCCGCTGCTGCGCTCCTTTGGTCAGTAGGTCAGTTTCTTTTAAGGAAAATGAAACCAGGAAGTTGAGTGAGAAGGGAAGAAGGGATCACTCTTGGATGTCTCTCAGCATCTCAGCTGTGTCTGAGTTCTCTGACATCCCTGTCTCCTGTCCTTGTCTTGGATCATAGACCTGTGACTTTCTTGGGAGTGAAGACATCCCCTTCCACGACCACCTAGAACTCAGTCAGCATTCTGAGAATCCCCATGGCTCACATAGCATCCTTTGGTTGGTATTTCTTTGTCCCTGTCTTGTGCAGCCTCTAAGAAGACCTTTCTTCACTGTTTGCCCATGATTCAGGTGGAAGATGTGAAAAGTTTACACCCAAGGCTTTCTATTTGCAGGAATGATATTGCTCCCGGCCCCCCAACTAGTGTATTGTGCTTCCCCAACTTGGATGCTGTCTTTGGGTTACTCAGACCTGAGTCAGACACAGCCCACTCTTCTCTTCAGTATTCAGAGGACACATGGGAGCTCGGAGAGTGGTCTCCTTATTCTTAAAAATGAGCTGTGTGGCCGAGGCACAGCTCTGAATTTCTATTCTGTCTTCAAAATGAGGGTGGGTGGAGACTCACAACACAGTCTACTTCCCACCCCCCAAAGCCCTCCCAAACTCCAACTCCTTTGTTTCTCTAATTTTAACTTTTCTAATGGTAAATAGTAGGCATGGTGGGTGAGTGTTGTAGACCGTCCACCATTTCCTTTGCTGATTTTGCTTTATGTGGACATAGTATATATATATTTTTTTAACCAGGACAGTAATTATCATTTCCGAGTATTAAAAGCCGAGACCAAAATAGGTCCATGTTAGAAACCTTTCACGCTCCCATTTTAAGACATGTTAATGTGTCCAGACCACAGAAAGAAAAATATCCCCAGAGGAACATTTGAGAATTGACATTAAATATTTGCTTTACATTCTTAATGTTTGTAGGAAGCAAATTTCATGTGCTTTTAAGAGTTTATTTTCTGATCAGTTTTGCTATTTTAACGTCACATTCCACTCCAAGAATGCAATCTTAATTTACAACACGTGTTGTTAGGAAGTAAGTTCAGGGGACCAATTACACTGTAAATCATGGATTACACTTATTCATGTTTAATACCCCAAATTCCATCTTTGTGCTCAATGTGGAAACAATAGAGATGAGTATTGTTTAACACATGGAACTCCTGAGAGTCCTCAGGGAGACTCAGACTTTCTTGGAGGCACAGGGTGTTCCCTCTGGTATTCTTCACCCCAGCTGTGAAGGCAAACACTTCTTTGTACTTTCTTCTACTTCCCCACCCTTGGCTTCCTCTAGAAATAAGAAAAGGCCTTTCATATTAAATGAAATCTTAATTTGGGAGCCAAGTTAATAAGTCAGTAGACGGCCAGCAGGGGGCAATTATGTAAAGTTTGGGGCCTTAATTCTATAGACATTGGAGAATTATGGAAGATCTTAGAGAAGGGTAATGAGCGATCAAAGGCGAGTTTGGCGGGCCAGGTTAAAGAAAAGAATAGATACAGAATCAGATCTGGGAACTGTATAGCAGCGTGGAGGGGCGGTGCAGTGTCTGTGTAGCACTGTTTAGGAGCAGTGCAGTGTCTGTAGAGCACTGTGAATGGGGGGTGAAGTGTCTCTATAGCACTGTGGAGGGGCGGTGCAGTGTCTGTGGAGCACTGTGGAGGAGGAGTTAACTCTCAGGAAGAACAGTGTTCTGGAGATACCAGGTGAAGAAATTTTGATAGAGTTGCAGCTTGGGTGACAATAGAGGAAGGACAAAGGTGGAGAACAAGTTTTTTGTTCCTGGGATGTTAATTCTGAAGATGCAGTTGTTTCCACTTAGGAATCTATTTCTAAGAACTCCATTTCATTGAAGTAAAATTAATAAAAACTTAAAATGTATTCTTGAAATTGCCATTCATCCAAAGTCTCCTAGAGTACTAATAGTATTGGTCTCTGATAGTTTTGGAAGATTTAGGATAAGCACATCAGTAGGATCTATCTCTTTCTGTATGTGTCCCCTGGACTTTTGTAACCACCTGTCCCAGGTCCCCGCCGCACTGGTGCCCGCTTTTCTGATGACTGCTCATTTCATACTGTGTTGAGACCACATGTACAGTGGTAGCCACGCTCCACAGGCTTTCTGATTCATCTTTGTGCAAACACCTTGAAGGGTTCTGTCACTCATGGTTAATTCTTGTATCTGGTAATGCATTCTTTTATGTCCTCTAAAACCTATTCAGGCTGAGGAGTTGGCTCAGTAGCTAAGGTTCTTGTTGTGCAGTTACCAAATGCCGGGTGTGTGTGGCTGCCTAGTGATAACCCACTGTCCTCACAGTAGGGTCATAGATCCTGGGAGTGAGCTCAGAATTCTGCCATAGCTCCTGATTCCACTTTGAATGAAAGACAGGGTCCTTCAAAGGACCTAGAACTTGTAGCTACTCTGACCTCATCTTCTGTGTCATACCCCTCCCTTAATACACTCTGCTTAAACCTGTCTAGAACATTCTGGGCAGAGTAAACACCTTATTTCCTTCAAATCTTGCTATCATGCTACCTTCCTGATGAGACCAAGCCCATTTACACTGTTTTATGTTGCAACCTGCTCTCTACCTTTTCCGTTTGTTTGTTGAATTCCTTTCTCTGGTCTGCTTTCATGGTGTGTGTGTGTGTTTGTGTGTGTGTATTTCTAACATGTAACATAACTTATTTACTCTGATTTTAATTCAAAGATGATCTATTATTTATCCCCTATTCGTTGGAATAAAACTCCACATGGGCAGAGATTTCCATCTATTTTGTTCATTGATATATCATGGCTAAAACTGTGGCCAAAACAGTGCTTAAGGCAGCATAATAGCACTCAATAAATACTAAGAAAGCATATGGCCCTTCAATCACAAAGGTCCATTGGTGAAACTGAGACAGTTTGAGAATTATTTCATTGATGTGTGTCAATGTTACTGTAGTGATCTCCCTGGTGATGACCAGATCATGTCTTAAGTAGAAAACACCAAGAGTGCATTGTAGAATCATAAAGCATCAGCTAATAGTGGCTTTTGTGTGGTATATGCGTGTGAGACCAGACGAGGATGACGGGTGTCACTGTTTAAGGTTGGGTCTCTCATTGAGCTTGAAGCTCATGGCTGGCCAGCAAACCCAGGGATCTGCCTGTCCCCACCTCTCTGGCACTGGGATAAGCTCTCTGCTGAATTTTTACACGGATCCACGTAGCACTTCACTAGCTAAGCCATCTTCCGAGCTCTAATGACTGGCTTCCAAATCATGTTAAAAACGGTGATTTTTTTGAGACTGCAGCATTTCAGTAAGTTAGAGATTATTTCAGGACAAAAATTACAAATTACCCTCATTTTTCCTATGGGTAAAGTAGGGAAAGAGAGAGGGATTGGATGGTATTCCGGAAAGAAAGGAGATCACACCGAAGGACGATTTGGGTTCTCAGCAATGCTTTATTGTCTCGTTATTTCTGTTCATGAGCCTGCTTACGTTTTGGTAAAATGTTCTATAATGATTCCCTAATGTGACATGTAAAACAGGATTTATAATAAAATTTCTACATTAAGATCAATTCTAGAAGTGTCTATCTTCATAATGCATTAGAGTCCCAAGGACAGAACTCAGGGGAAACCTTAGAAGGAAAGAAAAATCTCAACTTGGAAGGAAAGGTGGTGGGTAAATAAGCAAGGAACTGTTTGGTTGCTTCTTGGTGTTTAACAAACTACCAAAGTTGAGAGGACTGAGTCTTCATTTCTTAGCCATTTTCCTATCAATGTGTCAGGAGTTTGGAAATGGCATGGGGTGTACCTCATGGCCCCTTAGCCTGTGCCATCTCATGTTAAGATGGCTTCCTTCCCCATATATTAACACGTCAGTGCTTCCAGGCCTTGCTCCACATGGTGTCCTACTGCTGTGGATGCAACATTTGTGTGCTCTCCCCCAGACTCCCCTAACTCCAAAGCGATTAGTGTTCAGAAACAAAGCCTTTAACAGGTGATGAAGCCAAGAGGGTGGGGTCCTTATGAAGAAGATAATGCACTATAGAAAGAAGTACAGGCACATAATCTCTTCTTCTGTTCTTTACTTGGTGAAAATACAAAGAAAGGTTGTTTACAAAGCAGAAGGCAAGCCCTCACCAGACACCAGAGCTGCTGGCATCCTGGCCTTGGACATGCTAGCTTTCAGAGCTATGAAAAATAGGTTTCTGCTCTTCAAGCCTCCCACTTAAAGGTACTCTGTTAGTCCATGCTGGAACACTCATCCTCCGCCATCCTTGCAGGTGGTCTGTGACTTTAAGGCAGTGACTTGTGGCTAGAGAGAAGGCTCAAGAGTTAAGAGTACTTTAGTCGAGAGGACCCACATTTAGTTCCTAGTAGCCATTTTTGGAGTTTCCCAACCTCCATAACTATAACATCAGGGGATATGATACATTCAGCTGGCTTCCACAGGTACCCGCATACACACAGCATACATTCAGATATTCACACTTACACATAAATAGAAATAAACCTCCACCCCTGGGCAAAAAAATAAAAAGTTAGTGGAATAGAGCTATCAAAAAATGGTATTCATTAGATCCTGATAGAAGCTGCAAGGATTTTTGATAATTTCAATTCAAGATTCCTATGTCATCGAAATTGTGTTTTACAGGATATGCAAGTCACAAAGGCCAGTGAAGATTCAATGGGAAAAGTAGCAAAGAATTTGTAGACAAATTTAAATATGTACTCTGCCTTTTGGTCACTAACAATTTATATTCCTCCCAAATGCACACACAATATTTGCATGGCTAACAGTACCCAGGTATCATTGGTATTGGCTTCGAGCCCAGATGTAAACTGCTCTAAGCATACTTCCTAATCTGAGGCCTTGTGACCTGAAGACATGAGCTTTCTCAACCTTTGATTCAAAACACCACATCAAATGGGAGACCTGGCATAGAGCAACCATAACCATACAGGTTCAGTCAGGAAAACAGAAGCCTCACAAGGAGCCACTGGTAATGGCTGCCGTGGAACTTGTGTGTATAGTAAGATCCTTGATGAAGCCGCATTCTGCTCTCTCAGGGTGATGCTCTTTGACTGTTTCTCTGTGTTATGAATTCTTGCCTCTGGTTACTAAGTCAGTTTTCTTTTCCCTAAAAAAAAATTATCTTTGGGGGTTTCCTTACTTTTCTTTCTTTCTTTCTTTCTTTCTTTCTTTCTTTCTTTCTTTCTTTCTTTCTTTCTTTCCTTTCTTTCTTTCTTTCTTTCTTTCTTTTTTTTTTTTTTTTGGTTTTTCGAGACAGGGTTTCTCTATGGTTTTGGAGCCTGTCCTGAAACTAGCTCTTGTAGACCAGGCTGGTCTTGAACTCACAGAGATCCGCCTGCCTCTGCCTCCCGAGTGCTGGGATTAAAGGTGTGCGCCACCACCGCCCGGCTTTTTTTTTTTTTTTTTTTGGTTTTTCAAGACAGGGTTTCTCTCCTTGGTTCTCTGACAAGGGATGGTCATGTGATCCATACATTTTATTGGGTACTTTCGACTTTTAGTCAATCAAGGAAATGGAACCCTCATTTCAAGTGACATATCTTGTGTTTTGGAGAATGTAACAAGAATAATGAGAGAGGCAAATTTCGATACTGGTAGAGTCCTGGAAGAACTCCCACTTTAATTTTTGTTCCCACAGTCTGGTCGATATCTTTGCTGGAACTTCCTGCTGATATGGAAGACAAGGGGGCCAGGATCCCCAGTCATTCAGACCCTATAGCAAAGAAGGAAAAAAAAAAAAACACTGACCCTTCTCCTCCTTCTGATATTTCTTTTGTTTTTAAAACATTTTTTTTCTGTAAACACAGAAGATGAAATTTCTTTCACAAAGATAAGAGGAACTGTGGCTCACATTTCTAGCTGTAGCCCATGGTCACCCTGAATTTTATGAAAGTCTTTTCCTATCCTCAGACTTATAGACAAATTGAGACTTTCTAGAAGACTGAATTTATGCATGCGTACTAAAACGTCTTAATGTGACAAAGAGGCATAAAATCAAACTCGGTCATCATCCTAACTTCTTTCAGCTTTTCTAAACTTGCTTGCATAGATAGTCAAATCTTAAGTTTACCACAATCTAACTTATTCCATTTTCCCAGCAGCCTGGTAACTATTTTGATTCCATTCTCAGGCTAAGGATAGACAGGCAGGTCCTGCACACACTTGGAACTGATGACAGTCATGAGATAATGACTTGATAGCATGCATGTGTTCTTCACTCTTTGAATAGGAGCCTGGGAGAGGATCAGTTATGACAGCCTGGGATTCCTTAGCCAAGCTGAAGTAAACCAAGCCAACTATTGCTGGCAGTTTTCTGGTAGGAATAAGATATTTCTCATGAAGCAGCACAATTCTGACTTAGAACTAACAACTCCTAAAACCAATGTGCTTCCGTTCCCATCTTCAGAGGCAGCTATCAGTGAAATAGCAAAGCCTTTGTGGACAACCTAGCCTATTTGGAAGCTGGACAGGGATCAGACAGACAAAATAAAAAAGGCATGTCCACGAAAACACAGGGTTTAGAGAAAGCAATCAGAATTTTAATTTTACAAGAGGGAAAGATGGCTGTTGGTAAGTTCTTCTGACCCACGATGTATTGCTACTACAGTGTGTGATGAAATAAACTGGCCACAGGGAAACCATACCAAACTCAGAAGAAATTCTGTGCAGAGTCTGGTGTTGACCGTAAAAACATTGACTGTGCCTCTCCTCTTCTGCTGTGCTCATATGCGAAGAATATGTTTGAGTGGTACCTAGAAGTCAGGGCTGGAGAAGTACTTAAAAGTGTTTCTAGCAAGTATATAAGCTGATGTATAAGCTAAACAGTCAGATGCTTAGCTCAATGCTTCTGAGTAAATCATCAGAGCCTCTTGCCTAGGCTAATGTGTCTGGTCACTCCACCACTATGTTTTTTTTTTTAATCCTTTTGTCACTTATTTTATAACAGTGGTGTTTTATAATTTTATACCAAAAATACTGCTATCTTTAGAACTAGGGATTCTAGGAGAAGGAGGAGGAGAAGAAAAGAATGGCCTATCTCACTCCTCTAGGGGGAGTCTCTGTGAGCTCCTATGTGCCTTAGTTGATTCACAGAGCCTTGTTTTCCTGGCAACTTCCATCCCTTCGGGCTCTTACCATCTTTCTGTTTCCCCTTCTGCAGGATTCCCTGAGCACGGAGGGGAGGGATTTGATATAGACTCCAATTTAGACTCTCTCTCTCTCTCTCTCTCTCTCTCTCTCTCTCTCTCTCTCTCTCTGTATAATGTCTGGCTGGGGCCTCCGATCCGTTCCCATCTGCTGCCAGGGGAAGCCTCTCTGATGATAACTGGATAAGGCACTGACCTATCTAGTCTCTTTCTTGGTTACTCAAACAGTGTCAGGTATGGGTTTCATCTCATGGAGACCGCCTTAAGTCAAATCAGGCATTGGTTGGCCACTCCCACAAGTTCTGTGCCACTATTGCCCTAGCATATTTTGCAGGCAGGACAGTTTGTAGATCAAAAGTTTTCTGGCTGAATAAAAAGGAAGGCTTTAACTTTAACATAGTAAAATTACATATAACAAAAAAAAAAGATCAAGCAAGAATTACAGTTATAACATTTACATCTACTTTATATCTTTTATCATAATTAGGGAAAACTATAATTGTAACTGTTGGGAGCAGTGAACCCCCAGATCCTGAATTTCTTATAAATAACTTGTTTTCCTCTGCTCTGAGATAGCCTGCAGTTGCTCTGAGCATGAGACCCCCGGAATTTCCTGATGGCAGGGGAATGATTTCTGGTGGGTTTGGCTGGGGCATGGCTGTCCCTATATAAGCTGCCCCTGAACACAATAAAGGAGGCATTCCTGTTTCAAAAATGAATCTTGTCTCTGTCTGTGTGTCTTTGTGTGTTTCAGTCTCCAGCTTCTTGCCCAGTTCACGAGCTGTATGGTGGTTCATAGAGTGTAGACAGGAATGGTGCACCACATATAACTATTCTTCAACTCCATCAAAGACTCCAGAAGCAACTTTCAAATCTCCAGAATTGACAGGGACACCTCGCTGCCTGGACAGCTGCCCAAAGCTCTTCTGTAACATTGTAGGCAACTATCTTCAGCCTACCGGTCCATAATGTCCAGCAGACTTTTCCATTGGCACTGACGTGGTCTAATAAATCCACTTATAAAACTGAGAGAACTTGAAATGGAATTCTAGACACAACCAGAATTTAGTGCAGCTTCTTGCTCTGTTTGCTGATGGAAAGCAGAGACATGTCTCCTTTAAGAGGTTTCCTGACTGAGATTTATCAGTAAAAACTACATGGGTTCTTTAAAAATGGCAGCTTCCTGGTTTTCCAGCATGGAAGGCACTGGCTCTTTCAGGAGGTCTAGCTATGGAGCATTTAAATGGGGTTTGTGAGCAGAGTGTTACAACCTGTGTAATAATAACATAGACCCACTGTGTGACTGAAAATGGACACTGAGCATGGATCATAGAGATGGTGAACAGACCTCCACCATGTTTGACTAGGCAGAGTCAAAAGGCAAAGCAGCCTTAGTCCTAGCCACTCTGCTTAGCATTTGAAGAAGTGGTTTTGGTCAGGAAAGGAATACAGATATGCAATAAAGACAGATTCAGATGGAAAAGATCTCTAGATGGGCCACAGTATTGGATAAATGTATGCAGGCTTGAGAGAGAAAAGAAAAAGAATATAAAGAATTATAAAAAGAAGTAAATGGTTTTAAAAATTATAACAAAGTTTTTAAAGAGACAGAGTACAGACAGTTATAGATTAAAGGGGTAAAGAAAAAAATGAGCCACATAAAGATGGGATATATACAGAGACTCTGGATTATGTATATTATTGTGTATTTTTTAAATTTTTTACCGTGAAGGAGTTAAGTACAAAGATATTCCATTGTACAGGCTGCTAAGACACAAAACACATATGTTTTAAAGATATCTCAACTTCAAAATTTGGGTCTAAGGATATGTTGCTTTGGAAAAGATGTTCTACTTTTGTTTCCACAGAAGATAATAACCTGTGGATTCCTTCCAGACTAATGTAGCTTGATGGACCAAGACCCCTCAAGAAGTCACGGTGAACACTCCTAAAGTTTATTTCACCAAACAAAAAGAAGGAAGCAGTTTGGAGAAAAATACACCCAAATTCCCAAACATTGTTTATAAATGTTTATTTACATTTAAAGGGTGGGGGTATGCTATAGAGATTGCATTGGTATGGACCTTGGTTTATTGATACCAATCAATTTTGTGATATATATATATATATATATTTCTGCCCTTGANTACCAATCAATTTTGTGATATATATATATATATATATTTCTGCCCTTGATTAGGGTATTCTGTTTGTGCAGCTCACTGAAAAATGTAATGGATAATTAAGCAATACAGGTTAATAGATAATTATCTATAATAGTCAAGCTTGTAGACACATTAGTTAGGTTTTTTAGATGTAGAGAGACATATTTCAGCTAGATAAATATTCTTCAGATCGTTCAAAGAACTACAGAATATGGCACTTGAAATGTTTTAAGAACTTAGGACTTTTCAAAAAAAGGAGACACATCTGCTCCTGGAAGCACCAATCTACTTCAAAAGGATGATGGGCATTGAAGAGGCTCCTTAGGGAGTTTGTTAGCCATTTGGGCAAAGAACTGCTCTTGCCTGGACTGCTTGATGTTATGCTTTATGAACTGGACTTGCAGGACCCAAGAAAAATGACTGCTGAACTTGCCTAAAGAAAGTGAGACAGTCCTTCAGGGTTCCTGCTTCATGGAAGAGTCTGCCGGATGCTATGGGCCTGTAGGCTGAATATGGATGCCTAGAACAATGTTACAGAAGAACTTTAGGTGACCGGCTAGGCAACAAGATATCTCTGTCAATTCTAGAGTTTTGGAAGTTGCTTACAATGCACTTCCTGTTAACTTAGGTAATATTATATCCTTCTGGGTCTTTGATGGAGTTGAAGAATTGATAATTTACAATTATAGTTTTCCTTAGTTATGATAAAAGATAAAATAGGTATAAATGTAACTGTAATTCTTGCTTGATACCTGTTTTGTTATATGTAATCTTGATATGTTAAAGTTAAAACTTTTCTTTTTCTTTAGATAGAAAAGGGGAGGTGTTGTAGAAGGTGATGTATACTGTGAATATGTTTTATTGCCATTGGTTAATAAAGAAGTTGCTTTCAGCCAATGGCTTAACAGAATAAAGCCATGCCAAAAGAGATCTATAAAGAGAGTAGGCAGAGTCAGGGAGAAGTCATGTAGTAATCACCTACAAAAGACAGACGCCTCTGCCAGAGCCTGCTGGAATCTTTCTGGTAAGCCAAGTAAGTGGCGATATACAGATTAATGGACATGGGTTCATTTAAGATATAAAAAAATTATCCAGAAATACGTTTAAGCTATTGGCCAAACAGTATTGCAATTAATATAGTTTCTGTGTGGTTAATTTTGTTCTGGAATGCTGGGAATGAACAAGCAGTCTCCACTAAAATTTGGAATTAGTACTGAATTTGTAAATTATTTTAAATTTGAACATTTATTCTTCTGATCCAGAATCATAAGATATATTTTCTTTGCAGGAGGTGGGGGTGGGTTGTATAATTTTATCAATTTTTTTTTTTTAGTTCTTAGTATAGATCTTACAATTCTTTGTTTAAATTTAATCCCAAGTAAAGCCAGGGCTTCATGTGTGCTAGCCAAGCACTCTACCAGGTGAATGATATCCCTATTTCCATGTGTGTTCATACTATAGACTTTGCTTTTATCTACAGAAGCATTTAAATTTGATGTAATCCCGTTACACTTTTTTGTTGTTGCCCGTACTTTGAAGATGATACCAACATAGTCATTAGATGTTATTTCCTATCTGTGCTTACGGAAAAAAGAAAAACGGAATTTGCTACAACACGCTAGCGGATAACTACAGAGCACTACTTACTTTGATAAGAAAACTTAGAAGCAGAAGATTCTTAGAAGAAGAAATCAAAGTGAATTTGGATGTATAACTATCATTTGGATTTCATGAGGAATTGGTTCTAGGACCCCTGAAATAGCTCAATTCTTACACTTTCAAGTGCCTTCTATAAAATAACTGAACACACTTTTCTATGTAACTTAAATAATATCTAGGTTACTTATAAAACCTAATATATGTTGAGGGTTGTAAAAGAATGTTTATCATGGTTTTTGCTTCAGTGACTCTAGGACAAATTAAAAGTCCTAAACAAACAAACAAAAGTCCAGAAAAACAAACAAACAAACAATCAAAAAACCTACTATAATGTTAGTGCCATATAAACTGTTGTTATGCTGTGGTTTAGGGAATTTGACAAGGAAAAGTTATACATATGTTATTATATACACACACACCACAGACATACGTAGATGATATTTGAATGAGAAGTGAAGCCAACAGTGCATTAATAAGGAGCCAAAGCCAGTACAGATCTGTGAAAATGACAAGTGGTTACAGCAGGAAACACCGCACATTGCCGCGCTGACTTTAATTCGGTTGTCAGTGTGGTGCTTGTAGACTGAGGTTTTCTATTGAGAGAGGTTTCTGTCCCATCTTGCAGTTGTTCAGTCCCAAAGAAATCACACAGAGGTCTACATTTGGCCTATTAACACAGGCTTCTTATTAACTCTCATAACTTATATTAGCCCATAATTCTTGTCTGTGTTAGCCACATGGCTTGGTACCTTTTTCAGCAAGGCAGTCACATCTTGCTTGTTTTGTGTCTGGGTGACAACTGCAGACTGAATCTTCTCTCTTCCCAGAATTCTCATTGGCCCGCCTTTACTTCCTGCCTGGCTATTGGCCAATCAACGTTTATTTAAAATACAAGTGACCGGGTACAGACCATTGTCCCATAGCAGTACTTGGCATGCAGTAAATTCAAATTCTTCATTTTGCAACTTTCTGCAGTTTTTCTAACAGTTCAATTCACAACAGGCTGAATCCACAGATGTGGGACCCATGGATATGCTGGCTAAAACTTATGTTTAGGGAAAAAGGATGTGTTAGAAATGGATGATATGTTTTGTTTAATTTTATTTTTTAAAAAAGAAAACAAATTAATCCTTTTTATTTTATATACCAATCCCAGTTCCCACTCCCTCCCCTCATCCTATTCCCTCTACAGACCCTCCATCCCACTTCCCATTCACTCCTCAGAGAGGGTAAGGCACATTGCTTTGGGGAAGGTTCAAGGTTCTCCCTACTATATCTAGGCTGAGCAAGGTATCCATTAAAAAAAAAACCAATACGAGCAGTAGGCATGAATCTGGTGCCACTGCCAGTGGCCCTGCAGTCTGCACTAGCCATACAACTGTCACCTACATTGAAAGTCTAGTTTGGTTCTATGCTGGTTCCTTCCCTGTCCAGCTAGAGTTGCTGAGCTCCCATTAGCTCCGGTAAACTATTTCAATGGGTGACCCCATCATGGTCTTGACCTCTTTGCTCATATTCTCACTCCTCCCACTCTTCAGTTGGACCTTGGGAGCTCAGTCCTGTGCCAGTCCCTGTGGAGCTAGGAAGGCCATTTTCTTTCAGACCATCACACTTCTCATGTCCATGTTCTTTCTCTGAGTGGCTGCTGGGAAGTAAATCTTGCCTGCCCTAAAGTTTTTCTTTTAAACACTAATAAAAGTGTTCTCTTTGAGGGGAAAGGACAGTGATGTGACACAATGTTAGGAAAACATAGGTGAATGAAAGACTTGGGCTTAGAAAATGTTTTGAAAAATTACTTGTAAATTAATGAAGATAAAACTGGAATAAAAAGAGTATAGGCAAAAGCCAGGTAATGGTTTTTTATGAGCAGCCATATAAAAGCTATAAATGTATGAATATATGTATCTTCACTGGAAACAGTAAATGCAAAATTAAGAGCACAATGAAGTACACTTTTCCATCCATTGGGTTCACAAATGTTAATACTCTGGGCAGTGTTAACTGTCTCTTGAGAAATCTCCCATGCTCCTATAAGTAACCTCAATTAAACTCATAAGGTTTAAACTCATGCACGTACTGACACACAAGGACACAGAAGGAGGGGTAATAGTTGGGGAAAGAGAATCAGTAGGAGGGGGATAAGGGAAGCAATGGGGTGAGGAAGACAAACACACAATGTACATGTATGAAAAATCTCACAATGAAAGTTATTATTATGTATAATTTATATACATTTGAAAAAGCTTTCTAAACCAATCTCTCACGGATAACTGATGGAGCTTTGAATCCATGTTTCAGAAAACAGCTTGGTATTCTAAAATTTAGCAGGTGTCAACCTGAAAATTGAGTTTCTGCAAGACACTCTCGAAACGCTCCACATCTTTGCTGTCTCAGCAGGATTAATCGCAGCAACAGGAACTGGAAACAGTACAAGTAACTGGACTGTTGAGAACGAGTAAGTGACAGTAGTGACGATTGGTGAACTGGAGTTGCAAGGTCTATGCGAATGCATTGTTAAGAATATGATATTCGGTCAAAATGCCAGACTGTGGAACCTAATGCCAATTATACTCATTTTAAAACCATGGTATTTCACAATATGCTGCTTAGGCATATGTACATGCTATAAAGTCTCATGTGCATAAATCTGAAACTGACATTTGTCCTGGGGATTGATACTTCCTGAGGCAACAGGAAGAATACAGCAGTGGGACCGGTAGTTGCTAGACTTTTTAACATCAGGGATAAACAATTCATTTTATTTGTATTTATAATGCAAGCATTGGTTATCCATTACATGTTTGTATTGCTATATATGTATATATGGAGAACTGACAGCATTAGGGTCAGAATGTGTACCCACCTCAGCTGTCAGACCAGCTGTCACGGTCTGACAACTGCGACTGTCTGACAACAGAGCTTGTGGCTCAAGTTACCCTTGCTTAAGAGTGACCCCAAAGTGCAAAGGTAGCAATGCTGACGATTTACTGCAGTATGTTATTAGATTTCACTACTGTTTATTATTGTTAAGGTCTTACTGAGCCTAATATGTGTAGGCTAAACTTCACCAAAGGTTTGACTGCATGTGAACAAAACTATTACTTATAAGGTTTGGTGCTTCATATGGTTCAGACATGTGGTGGGGACACAGGAAGTCAGCTGTCCTCAGAACAACAGGGTACTGATGCTCATGTTAGACTATCCAGGCTACTGGCCAATCTGCTGCTTTTGACCAAGTTTCTTTGCCATAAACGTAAAATAGAGATAAAGAGAATAATCACCATAGAATTTTTGTGTTCAATGTGGAACATTTTCAGAATCTCATTTCCCGAGCCTGATTATATTATGTTACATTTCTAAGAAAGGGTCTTGCTATGACCTTGAAGTTCAGGCAATCCTCCTGCCTGAGTTCCTCCAGTGGAGGTATTATCGGTGTGCACCTCACACCCTGGGTTCCAATTACGCTCTTATTGAATAGACCTGTTTCCCAATATGCTACCCCTTCACAGCAAACGTTGTTTTTAAAAAAAAATTCTTAGACTGTTATAAGTAGATAATGATATTACCGCCATTTTATAGACCAGGAAACTGATGCATGGAAAGTTTTATAATTGGTACAAGTTCTTTCTTAAGCACACAAGCCTAGCTCTGTATTATTCCAAGTCCTACTCTCTACCCGCAACCCACATTTTACTTGGCCAGGCCAGCCTCAACATGGCACAGGAGAGACTGGCGTGCTGCGTGCTGGTCACTGTGCTCTGCTTAAGGTTTCATCCGTGTTTCTTAGGTCTTCAGGTGATATTGCTTAGCGCTCTGTTCAAGGATGGACATCCAGTTTTGTTGAGCTAAAAACCAGTGCAAACTTATTTTGACAGAAAATAAGACCACCCCTGTTTTTATCACTGGCCTCACTGCCCTGATAAGGAATAATTGGGAGATGATGATATATGTAGAACCTGTGGTTGGAAAGTCTTCCAGGTGTGCCTTAATTGGATTCAGCCCGTTCTCCCAGTAAAGAAAATCTCTCCTCCCTTGAGCATCTGTAGTGTTCATGGCTCCCTGTTCTGGTTGCTCCAGACGTTTTCCAGGATGAGACTAATTGGTCAAGCTCGGAAAGTCGTGACAAACGGAAACAAGTCGGTCATAGTGTAAGGAAAACAACCTTTCCTGCCTGGACTTCTGCCTTCTGTATTGGCTCCACACTGGGTGGAGGCAGAGACAGCTGGCTAGTTTCCACAATAACGCTCATCCCATACCTGAAGACTGTTTTCATGCCCTTCTCATTCTCCTCCTCGGGCTAACTGATGGGCTTTGTCTGAGGACTCATATCACCCAGAATATTGTACTCGCTGTTCCCAGGGTGTGGGAAAGGGAAGACTGGAAAGCCCTGCCCCTGAGGAGTTAAAGATGTTCCCAGTTCCTTTCACCTTTGCCCATAGGCCTTGCTTTCCAACCCTTTAATTATCTGTGTTGATTTGCTTTGAACACTGGACAAACTCCCTAGGTCCCCTGTGAATTGTGGAGACCGGAAATGTGCATAGGATTTAACTGTTAGGTGGCTGTGCACCATGATATAAAGTAAGTTCCCACAGGGCTCTAAGGACCTGTCGCTATTACTTTTACGCTCATTTGTAAAGTTTTATTTGCAACCTCTTGAAACCATTACCATACCATTGTGGATTCCAGCTTGCCACGCAGAGGCTGATGACTCTGGTGATGTGGCGGGAGTTGAGATGGAATCTTCCTTACAGGAAGCGAGACTGTCCTCAGATGACTCTGCTGTTTATTAATCTCTGTGGCTTAACATTTAAAAACTATGCTGGGTCTTGTGTTTATAAATAGTTTTCACAACAAAAATATGGGCTGCATAGATTCCATAATTCCAATCATCTGCGTCTTGAATTTGTCATCTGCCTTTTATTAAGTTGCACTTAAAGTACTTTTACTAGGAAAAAAAAAATCACCCTTGCCAATTGCTCGCTCACACGTTAGCTTAGGAACTCAAGCTCATGTCATCATGACCCTGCTCCCTGATTCGAATCTTTTCACTATTTAAACATAGGAAATATTTTCTTGGAGCAGGTGTTTAGAACTGTCTGGGGGGCAACCTTACCAAAAAAATGAGTTGGCTTTGTGCTTCTAGCTCGGGCCCTGGAAATACTTAACCATTTAGTATTTTGTTTGTGAAATACTGTGGCATTGATGGTCTAGACACCACAGACAGCTGTTCAAATCCAATCCAAGTGAGCCTGGTTTCTGCCATATTTTTCTATCAAGTCCAGCTAAATCTGAGTAATCCTGGCTTGCGTCCTTAATGCGGGATTAGAAGGTATCAGTTGTTGATTTTGCTTTCTATCAAATTCCAAGCCAATGTAGAGTTTTCTACATGAGTTTAACTATTAGTTTCATGCAGATAATTTTGGCCAATTTTAAAATTTGCTGTGCTGTATGGAGCAGCCAGCCAGCCTTGCCAAAAAATTAGGGGAAATGAATTTTTTAAATGAATGTAAATGGAAGTTTGCTTTGAAATATCTACTCTTAAATGCAGAACTTTGTGTTTCCCACTTCTCTGCTGCCCTCATTGTACGCTGCCACATGGAAATCGATAGCTGCTTTCACACTGAGGACACTAAGGAAGCTGAATTGTAGATATGTAGACATGTTTTTTAATGTCTTGGTCATTAATACTTAATTGTATACATTTTCTTAAAGCTGGTGATGACATTAAAGTCTATGCTTCCATCTAACTATAGTTTGGTAGTTAATTTATCAAAATAAAAGTAAAAATTTAAATGTATTTCCGTGTCACAAAGTCATGAAAACACTGAGCTTTTCTGAGTGGTTTTAAGTTTAAGAATAGTATTTTTACATTGCACTGGATATTTGGTTTACATTTGCCTTCATAGCACAGATAATTTTAAAAGCATCTATACAGTATTGTAAGATTATGTGTTAGTCAGCTTTCCATTGCTCTGACAACTTACAGGAAGAAACTCTTACTTTGACCGGTAGCTTTAGATATAGCTTCTTGATTCCAGTGCTCTGTGTGGTGGTTTGAAAGAAAAAGGTCCCTATATGCAGTGACATTATTAGGAGGTATGGATACCAACACATGCACACGTGTATGAAAACTGGAACTGTCAGGCTTACAGAAGTACCAAGTAGAAGAGAGGTTACCAGAGTCTAGAGGGGATGTATGGGAAAGGAGAGACTTTATCCAGAGTGTGGAAAGTTTCAGTTAGACAGAGACAATAATATTGAGCAAACTATTATACAGTGTAGTGATCATTAATGATAGTATATCATATATTTTGAAACGGCTAAAAGAGTAGATTTTAAGTAAGTAAAGAAATAGGTATATGATGTGACATGTGTTATTAGCACAATTTAATCATCTCACAATAAATACATCATTATATCATATTGTATCTTATAAATATACATTTATGTACTATATATGATATGTATATAAAATTTTTGGAAATTAAAGCTAAACATATTTTTTAAGTTTGAAACATTGTGGACTTTTGTGTATACTTTACATTAACATGTCAATGTTCTTAGCATACTGTAAATTTACACTGTCAGCACGATACCTTCATCAAAATGCTCTTCTGTTTGATAGAATCTTCTTAAAATGTAACTGCAAATGTTCCATCTCCTCCCTCTAATGATGAAAATTCAAGTCCAAATTCATTTTTAACCTGATAGTCACTAACATACAGCAAATGAGCCAAATCCTTTGCCTCTGCCCCAGATAACTTCATTGTTGTCAACTATTGCTACTACTGTTTGCACACAAATCTGTTTTCTGTCAAAGTTTTTCTTCCTCAGGGTCTACAAAACTACCCACTTACCTACCCAGCTAACATATACTCAATTCCCTTATTCAAAGATGTCCTGTAAATACTCACAGTGTGAAGGAAAGCGTGCCAGCCTGTATTTGCACGTGTCTTACCGTGGCTGGAGGTGATCTCTCAGCAGCACTGTATCTTTTGCAGCATGAAGGATGCTGTGGCATGAGTCCTGCTCCTTTTGCAGCTGCCTTTATCACTGACTTTTGAAGTCATCTACACTTATGTGCATAAAGATGGATTGTTATTAACTCCTTTAATGACAACAATGATAATAGCTAACATTTATTAAAGACCATGTATCAAACTGTGCTCTTAGAATTATGTATATGTGTACTATGTATGTGTATAAATGTATATAGTATAGCATAATAAAATATAATATAATAAATAAAAATTAACCTATTGAATGCTTGTGTGACATGGCCAACCACATAGAGTAACGAGACAAAAAGAATAGTATTACAAGACTATAGACTCTGAGAAAATATATCCTTAACCAAATGTATATTTGGTTGCTATGGGAAGTAAATTCTTTACAACCAGTACAATAGTGCCATAGGTGAATGCAAATTCATACTGGCTCAAGCTGATTTGCTGCTGTGTTGTTCAGCTTTGGTGAGCTCTTGTCTTTGTTTCTTTTCCTATTGCCATGATAAGATACCACAACAAAGATGACTTGTGGGAGAAAGGGTTGTTTTGCCTTACAGTTCAAGAAGACACAGCCGGAAGCAGGGAAGACGTGGTGGCAGGAGAAGGAGATCCGTACTGAGAAATCAGAGAGCGAACAGGAAGTAGGGCCTGGGCTATCTCAAGGTTCACTTCCAGTGACTCATTTCGTCCAACATCGTTGCACAGCTGGGACCTGTTACAGAATTTTATTTTAAGATGTATTATATTTGTTTATGCTGTGGAACATTTGTTTAATAATGCAAAGATGTGCTGCATTCTCTTTAACACTGTGAGGCTGTGTTACTTTGCCTGTCTACAACACCTGATGGTCCAATAAAGAACTGATTGGCCAATTGCAAGGCAGGAGAAAGGATAGACAGGTGGGGCTGGCAGGCAGGGAGAATAAATAGAATAAATAGGATAAATAGGGGCCAACACCCAGTTACACAGCAAACCATGGAGAAAGAAGGGAAGAAAAGGTATACAGAAATAGAGAAAGGTAAAAGCCCAGAGGCAAAAGACAGACGGACTAATTAAAGTTAAGACAAACTGGCTGGAAACAAACCAAGCTAAGGCTGGGTATTTATAGGAAAGAATAAACCCCTGAGTGTGATTTATTTGGGAGCTGGGTAGCACCCCTCCAAAAAAATCCAAAAGAGTAATAAGAGTAAAAAACAACCAATAGCAGGAACCAAGTGTTCAAACCCATGAGCCTGCAGGAGTGACTCATTAATTAATTCTGTAATTACTAAAGCTTTCCTTTCCTTATATTTTTACACAATGTGTGAGACAGGGTCTCACTACTGTTGCCCAGGCTGTCTTTGAACTTGAAATTCTCATTCAGCCTCCTGAGTGCAGAGATTAAAGGTCTGTGCCATCACACAGGTCTATTTTTATATCATTTGCCTGAGCCTGGTCTTTCTGTATCTCCTCTATTCTATGTATTCGATACTGATCCTAATCACAAATTCTGTGATCACCAACAAATTTTTCTCATAGAACTATGGTGATATTTTGCTTGTGCTCTAACAAATAAAGATTGCCTGAAGATCAGAGGGTGGAGCTAACCATAGAGGTCTGGAGGTCTGTACAGACAACCAGGAAGTGATATGACTGGGCAGAGAGAGGAATATAAGGCAGGAGAAGTCAGGAGCTCAGACCTTTTTCAGCTGAGAAGTTAGCAAGGTAAGAGTTGGCTGTGGCTTGCTTCTTTGTCTCTCTGATCTTTCAGCATTTACCCTGATAATCTGACTCCAGGTTTCTATTATTAAGACCAATTAGAACTCACGCAACATAGAACCCTATTATTCTAGAAGCCTTATCTCATTTCTTCTGGATAGCTTGGCTCTTATTAGTTTAGGTTTGTAATTGGACAAAAGCAAGAATCGCTGAAAGAAATATCAACCCTATTGGGAAATGGTATTGCCCAGCCAATGAATCTGCTTCACAATCTCAAGAAATGAGGCATTTCTAAAGGATATTGGGAAACTTAAAAACTGCTGGAGAATCAAACTCAAGGCCAATTTTCTAAGCGCCAGATTAAAAGTCAAACACAAACTATCTATGAATAAATGGCTTCTCCACAACTCTGAGTAGCAGAAATGACGCACAGAACCCCTTGCCTTGTGAATTACGCTGGTCTTTGCTGCTGTATCACTAGAAGAAGAGACAACATGAGCTCTCTAGACCTTTGCTCTCATCTTGTTCTTCCTCCTGATGTAAGTCTCACACTCTAGCTGCAGTGGCGAGTCTCTCAATCCAGGCTTGATGAAGCTGTCTTTCAACCGACTGTAGAATCTCTAAGTGCATTATTGCACAAGCTGTCTTTCTGTTCCTCGGCACAGTCTAGAGTACATGTCTCATTCCAGGTACCTTTGGGCCTGGGAAAATAAGTTCTATTAGCATCTCGAACTTCTATATCAGATGATGACTTTGGCAAGACTCACAAAATAGGGCGGGACTATTAAGAAGTTTAGATCCATTGCACCTGTCGGGTGCTCACCAAAGACAGTAAATACAGATTTACAGAAGAAATTCATTTATAGTTGTGATCGGTGGCCCATGGTCCAATGGATGGCCCACATCCACATGCACATGTGGGCAGCCCTATTAGACACAGTGAGATGTTTAAACAATAAAGGAGGACATGAACTTGTGAAGGGAATGCTTTAGGGGGAGATGTTGGGGAGGAAACATAATCATAATGCATTGTATAACAATATAAAATTCCCAAAGAAAAAAATAAAATAATTAGAAAGATAAATTCCTCCTATAATATTTCATCTATTCAAAACCATCTGGTCTAAGTGCAGGCAGCAACCAAGAGCCTTTATGACGCTAGCATTATCCTGAGATGGCGTCCAGGGTTCAGACGAAGAATTCGAGATCTGGAAAACTGGTTACCTTTGCTCCATCACAGAGCCACAAGCCTGAGGACCAGCGATGTGAATGTAACTGTTGTAAGACATCCCATGGCCTTTCCACAGTGCCATTTGGAGGAGGCTTTCCCAAGTTCATTGAGTGGATATTGGTGCTAGTAACATAGCAGTTTCAAACAGTACTAAGACTGGAGATCTCCTTGAAATAATCTCCTTCTGTCCCTACGAGATGCTTTTAAATATCCTTAAGAGCATTTTATGGATTTTGAGAAATGTGAAGTTTGCCAGTAAATCACTCATTTGTGGTCACATTCTAGATGAAAGATGAAAATGATTTTATGCACATATGGTTTTTAAACTGATTGGTGCCTTAAAATCATCATCTGACTAATATCTTAAGGTATTATTTTATCTCAAAAAGAATCTGGGTTATAAGCCCTCCCCCAAAGTTTTTCTTTCATGTGCAAATGCACATATAGGCACAAAACCACACATGCACATCTAGCATGTGTGCACGCATACATGTGTGAGCACACATACTTTTCCCTATTTTGTTTGATAGGCAATTAAAAAATAGAGTTAATTTCTAATCCTCTCTAACATATATGCTTAATAGTACCAGATATAATTAACTATGGAAGCAACAAATGCATGAAAATAAAAAGTGCAAACACGTAAGGAGCAAAATCCTAGCTCCTTATAGATATTATACTTAATCTTAGCCAGCAGGCAGGGAAGGGATCGGGCCTTCATAGAGATAAGCACAGATGATCATTCTGGTTTAATACTTCTGGGGATTACTTAGTTATCTTTAGTAACACACTAGTATAGGCTCTCTTTCTCATGTCAACAGTAGAGTAGACAGTGTCATGGTTAACTTTGATTGGATCCTAGCTAGGAGATGAATAAAACACCAAGTGTTAATGTTTTGAAATTGTAACATAGTAACACCATTCCTCCTTTCCCTTTCCAATGCAGCTCCCATGCAGCACACCGTCCCTTGCTCTTTTCCAAATTCTTGGTCTATTTTTCTTTAATTGTTACATGAGCACACACTCTCACAGAAGCACAGCCCAACAGGCATTCGCTTGAATGATCTGCAGCTCATTTACACTTTAACTTTATTTTGGTATGTAGAAATGTCCCATTGCTTCCTAAGGGTATCCTTGTATTCTGGGGTGCAGAGGTGCTATTTTATGTAGAACTATAAAAATCTAATTTCAGTATACCTACTTTGTCTCAAAATAAGACTGTATTCTGAAGAAGAAATGACTGGGAAAATCATAAGCATAATTTGAGCTGACTGAGTGTCTTAGTTGATGCTGGCAGTTTCAGAGGTTGATATACAAAAGGTCAGTGGGTTGTCCTGCTTTAGTCAATTAAACAATTTTCCCAGGGCAAAAGGATGACCTTGCATTTAATAGATATCTTAATCATGAAACTGTGCTTTATAAGAGTTTTATTGAACTACTGCTGACATAGTAAACCACACAGATCTGAAGTGCGTGTAAGTTTTGACCTCTCTGTGTGCTCATGTTTGTGATATAAGCACCTGCAGTCATAACCAAGGCTACATGTAAACACAGCCATCACTCTCAGCAGTTTCCTTGTACCTCTTTCTGGTTCCTCTCTTCTGCCTCCCCCACTCCATTCCAAACCTATCTTGAATTTTCTAAAATTTTACATAGGTGGTAACAGTAATTCTCTCCTATGTCTTATCTTCTTCCCCTCGGTGTAATTATTTTTGAAAACTGTCCACATTATTATCAGCATGAGTAGTCATTTTGGTGGATGAATAGCATTTCATTTTGTCACATTTTTCTATCATATTTTGTTTATGTCTACCTATTGATCTATACCTGATATTTCCAGCTGGACACTCTCATAAAGCAGCTATGAGCATTTCCATACACGTCCTTGTAAGACATGCTGACTCCATGGCTTCAAGAAATTTGGTCTAAGAAAACAACTTGAAAAAAAAATGTACTCGCCTTGGACAATGAGACTGAATGCTTCCAGAGGGGAGGTTTTCACCTACAGCTGGGTGCTGAGCATAACTCAGTAGCTTGGCTCTGGGGTCAGCGGGATGAAGGTGTCAGTTAGAAATCTAGGTGGAGATTTCGGGTAAGATATTGTTAGATTGAGTCAGATATTTCAGTGGGAAGTCTAAACAAGATACATATTTGAGTGTTGTCAAGACATTTAGTATTTAAACTTGTGGTGGACGAATAACGGTCATTCCAAAGATATGCACTGAGATATCGTAAAGCCTTTAGCTGGTGAACATGTGATCTTACATGGCAAAAAGACTTTGACCATGTGGTTGTGGGTCTTAAGATGGGAATATTATCATAGGTTTTCCAAGTGTGTACAGTGTCATATCAATTATTCTTATAAAGCATAGGCAGGAGAGAGAGAGAAAGAGAGAGAGAGAGAGAGAGAGAGAGAGAGAGAGAGAGAGAGAGAGAGAGAGAGAGAGAACGTGCTCAGGGTTCCCAGTTTCCAGTGTAGAGCTAAGCTGATTGCAAGTCCACGTGAAGGAAATATCCACCTTATTTGATGCTAGTCGCAAACTCTTTGTTCCTCGGCCTTTTGAGATGACTTGTTCCGACCGCGTCTCTCCCCTAGATAAACCAAAAAAGCCCCACCCCAGATTTCTCATTCCTTTCGGCAGCAGACATGCTTCTGTTGTTAGCTACCTCTGTCTATATTTGTAAAGTAGTTTTTAAATACATATTTTCACATTTTGGCTAAATACATTTAAAACATATGGGTTTTAGTTAATTATGTTTTGGGTAGTTATATTCAGTATTGAGCCTTTTTTTCTTGCTCATGGAATTAGAGCCTGAAAGATCCTTATTAAAGAAACTAAACCCTTTAACATCTTGCTGGAAACTTCCCTAATTCTCCTTTACAGAAACCAAGGAGAAGACATTAGCAATGAGATAGTTACACAATGTTGCCATTATGATTAATGAAACTTTTTTTTATAAGTTGTGCCATTGATGTATTTGATTTCTTTCACTGTCTTGACAAAATATGTTACAAAGGAAATTTAAGAAAGGGAAAGACTGTTTGGGCCCACGATGGGAAGGTGCCTCTGTTAAGGTGGGAAGGCTCGCTGTGGGAATGTGGGAAGTTGTGTCTGTATTCAAGCAGCAGGGGGAGATGAAGTCTGGTACTCAACCAACTGTGTTGTCCACCGTCCCTCCCTTTATTCAGGGTGGTAACCCTAGGCCACCTTTGAGGTTTAGGATGCTTCTTCATTCCTCAGTTAAACTTTTCTTGAAGCATCCTCACTGTTTATACAGGGGCCCATCTGGGTGATTCTTATCAAACTATAACTTGAAAATGAAGACTAACCATCAAACTGGTTATTTCTCATTTAACTCCCTGTTAATGACCTGGCTCTTGCCCAGAGACATAAACCCAAAGTCTCATGAGCCAGTGATTCAGCAAAACAGTCGTTCTCACATTTTAGTTCAACTACAAAAGATTAAGATGTGAAACATGTAGAACGGAAAAAAAGAAAAAGCAAAGGAATTGTTATTTTGAGCTAAACTCTACATAACGTGAGTTTGCTTGGTCTTCAGATCTAGGCTGTTTCCTCCAACTGTGGCAGGCCTCCATGGAACATGTTCAAATGTCACAAGTTCTGGCGGGGGACTGAGTAACATCTCTGCAGGCTCTTTCTAATGCCCTCGCTAGACTGCGGACCACACTGTGAATCCCGGGCTGAGGAGGGTCCTGGAAAAGGCAGCCTACCACCCGGAGCTCTTGGGAACAGCATAGGAGCAGCAGGGCCTACATAGCAGGTCGAAAGTGATCTTTGGATCGCATCCCGTGTCACCAATGCTTCTGGCACAGCCGGGGTCAAAGCCCCAGTAGACCCCAGAAGCCCTGCTCATGGTTTAGAGGGAGTGAAGTCCTTGTCACCCCTCCCCTGTATGAGGACACACAAAGATGAATGGCCGGCAGAATGGCAGGGCAGCTTCCCTCTGCAGACTGCATACAGGGCGCTTTGTGTTCATGAAGATTGCAATACTTCCCGTCTGGCAGAGGGAAGCCTGCTTCTCCGGTGCTGCGGAAAGTAACGCTTGTTTCTGAATTGGTCGGAGTTCAATCTCAATTATGTCTGGAAACAACACGCGTCCCTTTCCCCCTGCTGTATGACTGCAGTGTTAATTTTCGGGCAAACGCGTGCAAGTTGAAGTTGAAATAGCCACACAGCACTGACATTTATTGGGCACTCCCTGTGGAGCCTTCCTGGCAGTGTGGTCACGGAAGGTGTTGCCTCTGCACTGGGGGCTTAGAGGCTCACTCTTTCCAGACTGCAGGTACCACCCTAGAGCTAGGCTGGAGGAAGTTATTTGAACAGGATCTCATTCAAATCTGCCTCTTCTCCACCCACACAGAGCAGCAGTGCAATTTCTCTTCAAGGAGTACAGAGTTGGTAGCCCGAACCAACCAACAATGCTCTGATATGATTTGGTGCCATTTATTGCAGGGAAGGGGGGTTTCTTGGGGTTTTATACTTACATACTTAGTTAGCTATAAATAAAAGTAATCTCTCTCACATTTTTAAGCTCAATATTTATTGCCTTTTTGGTGGTCTTAGTATTTCACTTGACCGTGTTTCTGAATTCCTTCACATGATTCTAAAGCACACCGTATATAAAACTTGATCTGACGGAGAAGCGGGGGCTGCTTTCCTTCGGATGCACACAACACAACCGTCAGGAGATGCACCTGTCTCCAGCATCTGCACATACTCAGCCAGGGCGTGTTGCTGAGCTTGCTTCTGCAGCTGTTGTCTTATGGCAGGAAACACTGCCGTGTTTGTGTAGGCTTAAGCCTCGTGAACTCTGAAACTTGCACTTGTTGAAGGGCGGTTCTGAGACTCTGTCTGGACCGCTGATAGCAGCGAGATTAAAATCTAGCACTGACCCCCACATAACAGCACTGATCCCAACGGGAGGAAGTCTCTCAAACGGCACACACTTCAGCAGGCAGCGTGTGCACCGGACTATGCAAAATTAATGATTAACTGCATGCCAGTGTGCTTGTCAGGGAACACTGTGGCTCTTTAAGGGGCTTATATAGTCTATGAAAGAAATTAGCTCATGAGAGGGACTCATAAGGATAAAAGAAAAACCTTAAGTAGAGGCTTGACATATCCTGCTTTTCTCACAGGGCAAAAAGTTAAACATAATGGCCTCCTTTTTATAGTGTGAATTTCAGACTCTGAAGTTGGGGCAGATCATCCACTTGTTAAAACAAGACATGAGCATTCTTGTTATTCCGTAAAGGAGGAGGGGGATGGTGTGCACTCAGTTTGAACTTTAAATGTGCCAGGATAAAGGGGGAAATTATCCAACAATTATCCTAGACATTGAAGACCATGAAACCAAAAATAATTATGAAAGTGACAGCAAAGAACTAAATAGGACGGGATGTTCATAATTCACTAGCCCTTTGGATCATATGAGCTTTGAAAAGCCCAGGTCATCTCATCGAAATTCACGAGTGAAGCTGAAGGGAGACATTGGTTGAGTATTAGTAACCTTGTAATTTATCAGGACATGTATCAAGAAATATAGTCTCCTAACACAGTAAGTGTGTCAAAAAGAATTTTATAATGATATTTTCTTTACATCACCTAAATTCTCTTCCTGAATTCCCAGCGTGGGTCAGTATACTAATGATAATAGAAATCCAGGAACAGCTAAGACAATGTAAATCCTGTAAGTGTTCATTTAACTTAAGATCCCCTGAGGTTTCTGTGCCCTGCCTGCCCACAGGTCTTCCAGAATGCAATCTCTGACATGACTTGCCATCTGTGTACCAAGATGCAGTTCGTGAATGGCTGCTCAAGGAGTCTGCAGACTGACATATATATTTCCTCCCCTCCCCTCCTCCCTCCCTCCCTTCCTTCCTTCCTTTCTTCCCTCCTCCATCCCTCTCTCCCTTCCTTTTCCTTCTCCTCCCTCCCTCCCTCCTTCCTTCCCTCCCTNCCCCCCCCCCCCCCCCCCCCCCCCCCCCCCCCCCCCCCCCCCCCCCCCCCCCCCCCCCCGTAGGCCAGTAGGGATTGACAGACAGTTTAGTGGTTGAGAGCACCATTCCTGTCGAGGACCTGGGTTTGGATTCTAGCACCCACAGGCAGCTCACAACCATCTCTAACTCCAGTTCTAGCTGATCCAATGCCCTCTCCTAACTCCTCAGATATTGCACACGTGTGGTGCACTTACATACATGAAGGCAAAACCCTCATGCACATAAAGTAAAAATAATTAAATCTAATTAAAAGGAGAAAATCGAACAGAATTGTAGGAAGGAGGGTGTGGTAAAAGAAGCCAATAAAGAAAAGGACAGGCTTTGGCTGACATCAAGTTCCCTGTGACCTGGCTAAAGTCTTGTTGATCTTCCTTTGTCTCGTGGTCCCACTTATCTGTGCTCCAGCACCATCCTGTGTCGGGATGCTCCAGTCAGAGATGCAGGCTTCTCGGCTGTTTCTGCATGAGTGCTATCTTTGTAACTGCTCTCTCTTTCCAGTTGGGAGGGTGATCCCTGGTTTGTTTCAGAGTCCCATATAAGACCTTTATACTGAACCAGTTCTCCCAGAAAAGACTTGTGAATAGGAAGGACAGACAGAGAAAAGGTGGCAGAGGCTGGAAGAATGTCCACAGCATAGCTGCAAGAGCTGACCGTTCAGCAAACTCTGTGAGATGGAGCACTGACTGTTTAGGTAAGACTCAACCTTCAGTGACTGTACGTGGACTTCTGCGGTGTGTCCTATGCTTTTCAGAGAGTTGCTGTGTTGGGGAAATTATGCGTTTGAAAGGAACACTGTAATGGCATGTACAGTGAACTCAAGGTAGCTGGTGGATATTTGAGCTTGTGTACTTTTTGTGTGTTCCCAAGCTGGGTGTAGTTTCCAATATTCACCTTATTTTTTTCTCTTAAACAAAATGTACATAGGAAAACATGAGAAAGCTATGTCATATCCAAATGATCTTACAACACAGAAACAAATCTGTGTCCTAAAAAAAAAAATAAGCTGTATAGTCAAACTGGCTGCACATACATTTCCAAACCACAGAAAGATCAGCAAACAGCACAAATAACTACAGCTCCTTCAAGCCTAAATAAACTCTTTGCCTCTACACAAACCAGACATTGCACGTGGACACTATCTGATTGTTGACAAATTGATAGAAGCACATAAGCCTTGAGAAGTCTACATATCCTAACTTTGTAGATTCAAGTCTATACATCCCATAGGCACCCATTTTGTTTCTCAGGTTCTGTAGTCTGAATTTCTCTGTAGAGCCTACTGTCCTAGATGTGAAACTCAAGAGTACCACTCCCCCGAAAAAGCACCAACTTCCTGTTGTGTTTTTCGTGGCTGGGTATGGTGGGGAATATAAACAGAAAAAGGAAAGTATGTGTGGTCGGGGACCTAAACTCATTCTTTGTGGGCAGCTTTGTCCATTACTAAAGGTCATAGTTTTCTGAGAATGGCCCTCGTTCCATAGGCTGATGCTAATCACCACATATTCTATCCCTTTGAGCCAACACTAACAGTTCCACCATGGGATTAGCCATGGAAGGACAACATGAAACTCCTGAACTGTCTTCATGTATTTATTAAACTTTCCAAATTCTGATACATAAATAATGTTTATTTCTTGCTTTGACTACAACAAGAATATCTGGCTATGAAATATACATCTGTTGCTCTTGGTTTTTAATTAACCTAAACCGAGTTTGCTGGAACTGCCTATCTTGGTTTGTAGCATCTGTAAAATGAAGGCAGTAGCACCCAAGGCCCTGGCAGAATTCAATGGGACCAGAGAGCTAGCTAGGCAGACCAATGCAGTACCAAGCATGCTGGAGTCAGGAATGCTGTGTTGCAGTTCTTACCGCCCTATTAGCTCGATTAACGTGGAATCTGAGTAATGACAAGCTTTAGTGGAGCAACTATTTGGGTTTTCAAGGTAAGGTGGGTAGACATGTAGTTTTCTATAAAACTGAGCAATGATTATGAGAATCACGTCCAATATCTTTACCCTGGCAGACTTGTATGGCCCTCTTATGGGTACACTGGGCTTGTATAAGAGAGCCCCTTGCTGTGCAGGGGAAGCAGGTGTTGCGCCATCTCCAAAAGAAGTAATTCAAAAGAATATTTACTTTGAATATCTCATAAAACAATGTTTAAGCCCAGATAAACATATCTTCAAGTCTTTCCCCAGCCCCTCCTTTCCGGGATTTGTTTGAGACTTTCCCCTCTTAGGCCATCTCCCGCCTAGAACCTAGCTCTGATCCTCTTTTTTTCCTCTCCTTACCTCCTCTAATCTCAGTTCTTCCTGCCTTGGGATTTCTGGGTTCTGCCACTAAACCAGAAAACAAGCCTGTCACCAGGCGGTGAAGGTATCTGTGAAGGTGACGAGACATTGCTTTCTCCGACGCACATTCCTTTCCCCGCCACCCATAGACTTTAATCATTTTTCCCGGCAGCCCCCGCTCTGGACCACATCATTCACTGCACATGGCAGTCCGTGGAGTTTGTATAGCTCGAGGCGTGCTTTCTCCCCTGTTCAGCACTGGAGATAATCTCAGGCAGCTACAGTGGCTGGTGAAGATCAAAGGTTTTGTGCCTGCCTGAGGTCAGGATAACTCCTGCTTTGCAAGCCTGGGAGCCCGAAAGATGTCAGCAGATGCAAGAGCCTGGTTTTCTCCTCCGAAAAGTTTTAGCAAAAGATACTAAATGAAAACGAATCTTTCTGAGGTTGTTTCAGTATCAGATGAATCTGATTCTTTGAAATTCTTTTTCTCAAGGCAGTGGAAGCTCAATTCCACATAAAGTACTAGAGAGAGACAAGAAACCAAACTCTTACCAATTTCACGTACAAGCCCCACTTTTGCTTGCTGAGCCTGCTGTCGTAGGCTGTATGATGACTCTAGAGAACGACCTCCTCTGCTCAGGAAATCCCTGAATGTTTTCTAAACCACAGATGAATGTTCAAAGTCATACTGTAGGTAGAAGGAAGAGAACGAAAGGCCCAGC
Source organism: Alexandromys fortis (assembly GCF_014885135.2). Classification (NCBI taxonomy): domain Eukaryota; kingdom Metazoa; phylum Chordata; class Mammalia; order Rodentia; family Cricetidae; genus Alexandromys; species Alexandromys fortis. The sequence goes on from NW_026067928.1 coordinate 7,967,034, forward strand.
AAAATTATGTGGGTATTTGAGCATCACAGTGTATCTGAGAAGGGATCCAAGAAGGGCAAAATGACTTCAGTTCCAAGCAAAAAAAAAAAAAAAAAAAAAAATTCCAAGCTAACTGGCTTAAGTGAAAAGAACTTATTACAGAGACATGATTATACATGTGTGGATCTGGAAGATAAGGAAAAGTTGAGTCAGTAGAGAGTAGAATAAAGTCTAGACTCGAGAGACAGTGAATAGCCCTGATTTTCTTTGATGTTTGGGTCTGCTTTTCTCTGCACATATACTTTCAAAACTGCCCAACAAATGTCTATTGTGATAGGAATATTCTAGATGTGCCCTGTCTATTATAGTAGTTCACCAGCCAACATGGCTACTGAGCACTTGAAATATTTCTGGAGTGATTTCTGGAGGATCTGAATTTTTAATTTTAATTAAAATTCAGTTGGCCACATTGATTTATGGCTACAATGCCAGTCAATATAATGTTAATAGATCACTCTAAAAATTCCACTATGGTTTTCATCCCTGGATCCAAAATTCCTTTCTAAAATATAAGATTTTATACATACATACAATGTATTTTGCTCATATTTCATCCCTGTCTCTTTCCCTCACTCCTCCCAGATCTACACTTATCCCAATGAGTCTGCTTTCAGTTTTCTTTTTATAGCTCCCCGAGTTCAATGTGTACTGCATACACGCTCCTGGATGTGGGACTATCCTCTACAATGTGACCAATCTACCAGGGACACACCCTTAAAGGAGATTGATGCTCCCTCCCCCAGAACTCATCAACTGTCAATAGGTCTTCAGCTAGGGGTAGGGTCCCATGAGTCCCTTTTCCTTCCATGCTTGTATATTGATCTAGTGCAGGTCTCATGCTGAAAACGACAGCGGGTATGAGTTTGTAAATGTGGTAGCCCTGTAATATCCAGAAGACACTACTTCCCTCTGGTCCTCCTTAAGCTCTGCCCTTTGGAATATTTCTGCCTCCTTTTCTGTGATGGTCATTGAGCCTTGAAGGGGGAAGAGTGTCATTCTAATGTTTTATTTATGGTTGAGCACTCCACAGACCCTTACTCTCTGTACTCTGACTAATTGTAAGTTTCTGTACCAACTGCTCTCAACTGCCTAAAGAAAGATTTGGTCTGAGAGCTTCACTAATTACAGGTAGAAAGCTATCAATTTAGAGGGCAGTTTGATACTGCATTCATCTAAAGCTACCCAGCCAGATAAAGCCATGCAGGTCTCTGCATGCAGACGTGATTTTATGTATCTGCTTAAATTCTAGGAATCACAAAGGAGAGAAAACAAGACCTGAGTCTTTTAGAGATGGCTTAATTCACTGGATGTGATTATCTCCAGTAACTGTGTTTTTCACTCCAGGAAAAATTCTACTGAATGGATGCACCATATTTTCTTTATCCGTTCCTCTGTTGTCAGACACCTATTGAAAAAACTTACTTCCAAATTATTCATAAGTATGATATTGTTGCAATTCTTTCTGTTTTCTCAAAAGAATTAAAGCCTCAATGCCAGAAGACATTCGTTATAGACACGACGCCGACCTGAAAAATTCTGTTGTTGTTCAGTCAGTCAATATATTGCTTCTTCATCAGGCTACTTTTTTTTATAGATTTTTTAAAAATATATATTTATTATGTATACAATATTCTGTCTGTGTGTATGTCTGCAGGCCAGAAGAGGGCACAAGACCTCATTCCAGATAGTTGTGAGCCACCATGTGGTTGCTGGGAACTGAGCTCAGGACCTTTGGAAGAGCAGGTAATGCTCTTAACCGCTGAGCCATCTCTCCAGCCCCTCATCAGGCTACTTTAAAGAGGGTATACAAACATCTGTTTGGACTTTTTCCTTGATTCATTTTTATTCTCATTTTTGATCTCACTTGTGAAAGGAAATACCCTGTTAGTGAACCATAAACAATGTTCTCATCCCCAAATGAGCTTTTTTTTTTTAAATGCATTCCAAATATGGATCCCTTAGTAGGAAATTTCTCCAGTATAATTATAATACAAAATTATATAAATAAATAAATAAATAAAATTATTTCTACAAGCACAACTTAGATGTAAGGTATTCTTTTTTTTCTATTTCTGTCAAGTAGCTATGCCAGAAGGACTGTCTTCACGTTACTTGATATCTTTGATTTTTTGTTTTGTTATTTATTTGCTTGTTTCTTTTCTTTCTTCCTTTTTTCTTTCTCTTCTTTCTTTTTTTA